>NC_141877.1:142286634-142589664 GCF_056163025.1 Triticum urartu | reverse complement strand
GGCACCCCCAAGATAATCCAAGGACACCAAAAAGTCAAAGCTTGGGGATGCCCCGGAAGGCATCCCCTCTTTCGTCCACTTCCATCGGTAATTTACTTGGAGCTATATTTTTATTCACCAACATGATATGTGTTTTGCTTGGAGCGTCCTGTATTATTTGCATATTTGTGTTTCAGTATGCCACAATCATCCTTGATGTACACACCTTTTGAGGGAGCCATACATGAATTAAAATTTGATAGAATACTCGATGTGCTTCACTTATATCTTTTGAGCGTTATAATTTTGCTCTATGTGCTTCACTTATATCTTTTGAGCTATGAAATTTTGCTCTATGTGCTTCACTTATATCTTTTGAGCTATGAAATTTTTCTCTATGTGCTTCACTTAGATCTTTTAGAGCACGGTGGTGGATTCGTTTTAAAGAAACTATTGATCTCTCATGCTTCACTTAAATTATTTTGAGAGTCTCTTAATAGCATGGTAATTTGCTTAATAATAATATGCTTGGTATTCAAGATTTGTGAAACTTTCTTTTGAGTGTGTTGAATACTAAGAAAAGATTGAAGGATGATAATTGTTCTGAGATATGGAGGTGATAATGTTAGATTCATGCTAGTTGAGTAGTTGTGAATTTAAAAAATACTTGTGTTAAAGTTTGTGATTCCCGTAGCATGCACGTATGGTGAACCGTTATGTGATGAAGTCGGAGCATGATTTATTTATTGATTGTCTTCCTTATGAGTGGCGGTCGAGGACGAGCGATGGTCTTTTCTTACCAATCTATCCCCTAGGAGCATGCGTGTAATACTTTGATTTGATAAACTTCTAGATTTTTGCAATAAGTATATGAGTTCTTTATGACTAATGTTGAGTCCATGGATTATACGCACTCTCACCCTTCCACCTTTGCTAGCCTCTCTAATACCACGCACCTTCCGCCGGTATCATACACCCATCATATACCTTCCTCAAAACATCCACCATACCTACCTATCATGGCATTTCCATAGCCATTTCGAGATATATTGCCATGCAACTTTCCACCGTTTCGTTTATCATGACACATTCATCATTATCATATTGCATATCACGGTACACCGCCAGAGGCATTCATATAGAGTCATATTTTGTTCTAAGTATCGAGTTGTAATTGTTGAGTTGTAAGAAAAATAAAAGTGTGATGATCATCATTATTAGAGCATTGTCCCAAGTGAGGAAAGAATGATGGACACTATGATTCCCCCATAAGTCGGGATGAGATTCTGGACGAAAAAGAAATAAAAGAGGCCAAAGAAGCCCAAAAAAGGGAAAAGAGGCCATAAAAAAAGTCCCAAATAAAAAAATGAGAGAAAAAGAGAGAAGGGACAATGTTACTATCCTTTTACCACACTTGTGCTTCAAAGTAGCACCATGATCTTCATAGTAGAGAGTCTCTCATGTTATCACTTTCATATACTAGTGGGAATCTTTCATTATAGAACTTGGCTTGTATATTCCAATGATGGGATTCCTCAAATTTCCCTAGGTCTTCATGAGCAAGCAAGTTGGATGCACACCCACTTAGTTTCTTTTTGAGCTTTCATACACTTATAGCTCTAGTGCATCCGTTGCATGGCAATCCCTACTCACTCACATTGATATCTATTGATGGGCATCTCCATAGCCCGTTGATACGCCTAGTTGATGTGAGACTATCTTCTCCTTTTTGTCTTCTCCACAACCACCATTCTATTCCACCTATAGTGCTATATCCATGGCTCACGCTCATGTATTGCGTGAAGATTGAAAAAGTTTTGAAAAAGTTAGAGTATGAAACAATTGCTTGGCTTGTCATCGGGGTTGTGCATGATTTAAATACTTTGTGTGGTGAAGATAGAGCATAGCCAGACTATATGATTTTGTAGGGATAACTATCTTTGGCCATGTTATTTTGAGAAGACATAATTGCTTTGTTAGTATGCTTGAAGTATTAATATTTTTATGTCAATATAAAATTTTGCCTTGAATCTTTCAAATCTGAATATTCATATCACAATTAAGAAGATTTGCATTGAAATTATGCCAAGTAGCACTCCACATCAAAAATTCTCTTTTTATCATTTACCTACTCGAGGACGAGCAGGAATTAAGCTTGGGGATGCCTGATACGTCTCCAACATATCTATAATTTTTGATTGCTCCATGCTATATTATCTACTGTTTTGGACTATATTGGGCTTTGTTTTCCACTTTTATATTATTTTTGGGACCAACCTATTAACGGGAGGCCCAGCCCAGAATTGCTGTTTTTTGCCTATTTCAGTATTTCGGAAAAATAGAATATCAAACGGAGTCCAAACGGAATAAAACCTTCGGGAACATCATTTTCTCACCGAACGTGATCCAGGAGACTTGGACCCTACTCCAGGGAGTCAAAGAGGCGATCACGAGGGTGGGGGGCGCCCCCCTAGGGTGCGCCCCCTGCCTCGTGGGCCCCTCGGTGCTCCACCGATGTACTCCTTCCTCCTATATATACCTACGTACCCCCCAAACGATCAGAACAGGAGCCAAAAACCTAATTCCACCGCCGCAACTTTCTGTATCCACGAGATCCCATCTTGGGGCCAGTTCTGGAGCTCTGCCGGAGAGGGCCGTCATCACGGAGGGCTTCTACATCATCATAGCCCCTCCGATGAAGTGTGATTAGTTTACCTCAGACCTTCGGGTCCATAGTTAGTAGCTAGATGGCTTCTTCTCTCTTTTTGGATCTCAGTACAAAGTTCTCCCCCTCTCTCGTGGAGATCTATTGGATGTAATCTTCTTCTTTTTACGGTGTGTTTGTTGAGACCGATGAATTGTGGGTTTATGATCAAGTCTATATATGAATAATATTTTAATCTTCTCTGCATTCTTTTATGTATGATTGGTTATCTTTGCAAGTCTCTTCGAATTATCCGTTTGGTTTGGCCAACTAGATTGGTAGTTCTTTCCATGGGAGAAGTGCTTAGCTTTGGGTTCGATCTTGCCGTGTCCTTTCCCAGTGACAGAAGGGGCAACAAGGCACGTATTGTATCATTGCCATCGAGGATAACAAGATGGGGTTTATTTCATATTTTATGAATTTATCTCTCTACATCATGTCATCTTGCTTAAAGCGTTACTCTGTTTTTAACTTAATACTCTAGATGCATGCTGGATAGCGGTCGATGAGTGGAGTAATAGTAGTAGATGCAGAATCATTTCGGTCAACTTGTCATGGACGTGATGCCTATATACATGATCATGCCTAGATATTCTCATAACTATTCTCAATTCTATCAATTGCTCAATAGTAATTTGTTCACCCACCGTAGAATACTTATGCTCTTGAGAGAAGCCACTAGTGAAACCTATGGCCCCCGGGTCTATTCTCATCATATCAATCTCCATCACTTTAATCTTGCTTTGCTTTTTTACTTTGCCTTTACTTTTTACTTTGCATCTCTATACCAAAAATATTATATCTATCAGATCTCACTCTCGTAAGTGACCGTGAAGGGATTGACAACCCCTAATCGCGTTGGTTGCGAGTAGCTATCATTTTGTGCAGGTACGAGGGACTTGAGCGTGGCCTCCTACTGGATTGATACCTTGGTTCTCAAAAACTAAGGGAAATACTTACGCTACTCTGCTGCATCATTCCTTCCTCTTTGCGGAAATCCAACGCAAGCTCAAGAGGTAGCAAGAAGGATTTCTGGCGCCGTTGCCGGGGAGTCTACGCAAAAGTCAACATACCAAGTACCCATCACAATCCCTATCTCTCGCATTACATTATTTGCCATTTGCCTCTCGTTTTCCTCTCCCCCACTTCACCCTTGCCGTTTTATTCGCCCTCTCTCTCTCTATCCTCCCTCTCTTTTTCTGCTTGCCTCTTTTCCCTCGCCATGTCAGAACCAAAAAGAGTTGGGGGTTCTCTCCCAAGTTCTAGTGCTTTAGACAATCCTGCTATCTTATCTAAACTTATAAATCGGAATGCTATAGAACAACTTGTCGGAGTTATCAATGAGAACCTTAGTAATTTTGATGAAGATGATTCTGGAATTTTTTGTTATTTACTAGATGAATCTTTGAAAGATGCTCGGGATAGGCTGCTAAGGATCCGGGCTAGCTATGTACCCCAATATCAAATTGAGGTTTACTTAAAAAGCTTTTATGTTGGGCTACCCGCTTCGTTCAAACAAGTTTTAGATTCTATTTTCGAGGGGGGTTTTCTTGAAGGGGACCCCATAGATACCTATGAGAGGATGAAAACTATATTTGGGCACCCCATTAATGAGAAAACTGAAATCACATCTCTCTTGCTTTCTTACCAAAACGAATGTATTAAAGAGATAAAAGCTAGCCTAGATGCCAATTTCCGCAACATTCTTAATCTTTATTCTACCATTAATGGACATGTACTCTGTCAAAATAGAAATATTAATTCCATAGATAACAAGTTTGCTCTCTTTTTCTCTAAAACCAAAGATGGCAATACCTAGATCTATCCTCGCTTTTATGCCTAGCTAGGGGCGTTAAACAATAGCGCTTGTTGGGAGGCAACCCAATTTTATTTTTATTCCTTGCTTTTTTCTCCTCTTTAGTAATAAATAATTTATTTAGCCTCTGTTTTGGTTGTGTTTTTGTGTTTAATTAGTGTTTGTGCCAAGTATAACCGTTGGGAAGACTTGGGGAAAGTCTTGTTGAACTTGCTGTAAAAAACAGAAACTTTAGCGCTCACGAGAACTGCTTTGATTTTTATTTGAAGAGTGATATTTAGTTAATTCTTTTTGCAGATGATTAATAGATAAATTACGCACGTCCAGAAATTTATTTTAGAATTTTTGGGTTCCAGATCTTGTGCTAGATACAGATTACTACAGACTGTTCTGTTTTTGACAGATTCTGTTTTTCGTGTGTTGTTTGCTTATTTTGATGAATCTATGGCTAGTAAAATAGTTTATAATCCATAGAGAAGTTGGAATACAGTAGGTTTAACACCAATATAAATAAAGAATGAGTTAATTACAGTACCTTGAAGTGGTCGTTTGTTTTCTTTCGCTAACGGAGCTCACGAGTTTTCTACTTTAAGTTTTGTATGGTGAAGTTTTCAAGTTCTGGGTGAATTCTTTTGATGGATTATGGAACAAGCAGTGGCAAGAGCCTAAGCTTGGGGATGCCCATGGCACCCCCAAGATAATCCAAGGACACCAAAAATTCAAAGCTTGGGGATGCCCCGGAAGGCATCCCCTCTTTCGTCCACTTCCATTGGTAATTTACTTGGAGCTATATTTTTATTCACCAACATGATATGTGTTTTGCTTGGAGCGTCCTGTATTATTTGTGTATTTGTGTTTTAGTATGCCACAATCATCCTTTCTGTACACACCTTTTGAGAGAGCCATACATGAATTAAAATTTGATAGAATACTCTATGTGCTTCACTTATATCTTTTGAGCGTTATAATTTTGCTCTATGTGCATCACTTATATCTTTTGAGCTATGAAATTTTGCTCTATGTGCTTCACTTAGATCCTTTAGAGCACGGTGGTGGATTCCTTTCAAAGAAACTATTGATCTCTCATGCTTCACTTAAATTATTTTGAGAGTCTCTTAATAGCATGGTAATTTGCTTAATAATAATATGCTTGGTATTCAAGATTTGTGATACTTTCTTTTGAGTGTGTTGAATACTAAGAAAAGATTGAAGCATGATAATTGTTTTGAGATATGGAGGTGATAATATTAGAGTCATGCTAGTTGAGTAGTTGTGAATTTAAAAAATACTTGTGTTAAAGTTTGTGATTCCCGTGGCATGCACGTATGGTGAACTGTTATGTGATGAAGTCGGAGCATGATTTATTTATTGATTGTCTTCCTTATGAGTGGCGGTCGGAGACGAGCGATGGTATTTTCCTACCAATCTATCCCCCTAGGAGCATGCGCGTAATACTTTGCTTTGATAAACTTCTAGATTTTTGCAATAAGTATATGAGTTCTTTATGACTAATGTTGAGTCCATGGATTATACGCACTCTCACACTTCCACCTTTGCTAGCCTCTCTAATACCACGCACCTTTCGCCGGTATCATACACCCACCATATACCTTCCTCAAAACAGCCACCAGACCTACCTATCATGGCATTTCCATAGCCATTCCGAGATATATTGCCATGCAACTTTCCACCGTTCCGTTTATCATGACACATTCATCATTGTCATATTGCATATCCCGGTAGACCGCCGGAGGCATTCATATAGTCATATTTTGTTCTAAGTATAGAGTTGTAATTGTTGAGTTGTAAGAAAAATAAAAGTGTGATGATCATCATTATTAGAGCATTGTCCCAAGTGAGGAAAGAATGATGGACACTATGATTCCCCCATAAGTCGGGATGAGACTCCGGACGAAAAATAAAGAAAAGAGGCCAAAGAAGCCCAAATAAAAAAAGGGAAAAGAGGCCATAAAAAAAGGCCCAAATAAAAAAATGAGAGAAAAAGAGAGAAGGGACAATGTTACTATCCTTTTACCACACTTGTGCTTCAAAGTAGCACCATGATCTTCATAGTAGAGAGTCTCTCATGTTATCACTTTCATATACTAGTGGGAATCTTTCATTATAGAACTTGGCTTGTTTATTCCAATGATGGGCTTCCTCAAATTGCCCTAGGTCTTCATGAGAAACCAAGTTGGATGCACACCCACTTAGTTTCTTTTTGAGCTTTCATATACTTATAGCTCCAGTGCATCCGTTGCATGGCAATCCCTACTCACTCACATTGATATCTATTGATGGGCATCTCCATAGCCCGTTGATACGCCTAGTTGATGTGAGACTATCTTCTCCTTTTTGTCTTCTCCACAACCATCATTCTATTCCACCTATAGTGCTATATCCATGGCTCACGCTCATGTATTGCGTGAAGATTGAAAAAGTTTTGAAAAAGTTAGAGTATGAAACAATTGCTTGGCTTGTCATCGGGGTTGTGCATGATTTAAATACTTTGTGTGGTGAAGATAGAGCATAGCCAGACAATATGATTTTGTAGGGATAACTATCTTTGGCCATGTTATTTTGAGAAGACATAATTGCTTTGTTAGTATGCTTGAAGTATTATTATTTTTATGTCAATATAAAATTTTGTCTTGAATCTTTCGAATCTGAATATTCATATCACAATTAAGAAGATTTGCATTGAAATTATGCCAAGTAGCACTCCGCATAAAAAAATTCTCTTTTTATCATTTACCTACTCGAGGACGAGCAGGAATTAAGCTTGGGGATGCCTGATACGTCTCCAATGTATCTATAATTTTTGATTGCTCCATGCTATATTATCTACTGTTTTGGACTATATTGGGCTTTATTTTCCACTTTTATATTATATTTGGGACTAACCTATTAACCGGAGGCCCAGCCCAGAATTGCTATTTTTTTACCTATTTCAGTATTTCGGAGAAACAGAATATCAAACGGAGTCCAAACGGAATAAAACCTTCGGGAATGTGATTTTCTCACCGAACATGATCCAGGAGACTTGGACCCTACTCCAAGGAGTCAAAGAGGCGGTCACGAGGGTGGGAGCGCCCCCCCTAGGGCGCGCCTCCTGCCTCGTGGGCCCCTCGGTGCTCCACCGACGTACTCCTTCCTCCTATATATACCTACGTACCCCCAAACGATCAGAACAGGAGCCAAAAACCTAATTCCACCACCACAACTTTCTGTATCCATGAGATCCCATATTGGGGCCTGTTCCGGAGCTCCGCCGGAGAGGGCCGTCATCACGGAGGGCTTCTACATCATCATAGCCCCTCCGATGAAGTGTTAGTAGTTTACCTCAGACCTTCGGGTCCATAGTTAGTAGCTAGATGGCTTCTTCTCTCTTTTTGGATCTCAATATAAAGTTCTCCCCCTCTCTCGTGGAGATCTATTCGATGTAATCTTCTTCTTTTGCAAGTCTCTTCCAATTATCCGTTTGGTTTGGCCAACTAGATTGGTAGTTCTTGCCATGGGAGAAGTGCTTAGCTTTGGGTTCAATCTTGTGGTGTCCTTTCCCAGTGACAGAAGGGGCAGCAAGGCATGTATTGTATCGTTGCCATCGAGGATAACAAGATGGGGTTTATTTCATATTGCATGAATTTATCTCTCTACATCATGTCATCTTGCTTAAAGCGTTACTCTGTTTTTAACTTAATACTCTAGATGCATGCTAGATAGCGGTCGATGAGTGGTGTAATAGTAGTAGATGCAGAATCGTTTTGGTCTACTTGTCACGGATGTGATGCCTATATACATGATCATGCCTAGATATTCTCATAACTATGCTCAATTCTGTCAATTGCTCAACAGTAATTTGTTCACCCACCGTAGAATACTTATGCTCTTGAGAGAAGCCACTAGTGAAACCTATGGCCCCCGGGTCTATTCTCATCATATCAATCTCCATCACTTTAATCTTGCTTTGCTTTTTTACTTTGCCTTTACTTTTTACTTTGCATCTCTATACCAAAAATATTATATCTATTAGATCTCACTCTCGTAAGTGACCGTGAAGGGATTGACAACCCCTAATCGCGTTGGTTGCGAGTAGCTATCATTTTGTGCAGGTACGAGGGACTTGAGCGTGGCCTCCTACTGGATTGATACCTTGGTTCTCAAAAACTAAGGGAAATACTTACGCTACTCTGCTGCATCATCCCTTCCTCTTCGGGGAAATCCAACGCAAGCTCAAGAGGTAGCAATGGCCGCCGAGTCCGGCGTGAATTTCTGCCAAAAGATTCCGCCCTTCCTCTTCGGAGATGCACCTTTGAAGGACTCCGGTAGTGCTTTTTTGTACAATTCTCCCTCATGGACCCTGTAGGCCTTGGATTGCCGCACTATGCAGCGTGCCTCATTTTGGTCCTCCGGAAGTTCCTGTCTAGTTAGGTAGGCCAGGAATGGTTCTGTCCATGGGGCAATAATAGCCATTATTTTGTGGGCTGAACGTGTTATTTCGGTGGCGGAGGCTCCGATTGTGCCAGAGAGTTCGGTATCGGGTATTTTGGCCGGGTCCGGACTGTTGTTGCCAGTGTCCCCTTCCCATACTACGGATGGCTTGAACAGCCTTTCCAAAAATATGTTGGGGGGGCCGCATCACGTTTTGTACCGATGCGGGCGAGGATATCCGCCGCCTGATTGTTTTCCCGAGCCACATGGTGAAATTCGAGCCCTCGAACCTAGCTGACATTTTTAGGACGGCGTTTCGATAGGCCGCCATTTTCAGATCCTTGGCATCAAAGTCTCCATTTATTTGGGATATTGCGAGGTTTGAATCCCCACGTACCTCCAGGCATTTAATGCCCATGGACACTACCATCCGAAGACCATGCAACAGAGCTTCGCATTCGGCTGCGTTGTTGGAATCTGTATACAATATTTCCAATACGTACTGAATGATATCTCCGGTTGGGGGCGTCAGGACGACGCCAGCCCCTAGACCAGCCAACATTTTAGAACCGTCGAAGTGCATGATCCAATTGGAGTATGCGCCGTACTCTTTAGGGAGTTCGGCCTCCGTCCATTCGGCGACGAAGTCGGCCAATACTTGCGACTTAATGGCTCGTCGAGGTTTGTATGTTATGTCGAACGGGAGGAGCTCAGTGGCCCATTTGGCAATCTGGCCCGTAGCGTCGCGGTTGTTTATAATATCATTAAGTGGCACTTCCAAGGCTACTGTAATCGAACACTCTTGAAAGTAGTGTCGCAGCTTCCGCGATGCCATGAATACCGCATATGCTATCTTTTGGTAATGCGGGTACCGTGATTTGCATGGAGTGAGGACAGTGGATACATAGTATACCGACTTTTGAAGAGGGAATTTATGTCCGTCCGCTTCTCGTTCGACAACGAGCATCGCGCTTACAACTTGATGAGTTGCCGCAATGTACAACAGCATTGGTTCGCCGATGTTTGGCGCGGCCAGTATTGGGTTGGTTGCCAAGATGGCCTTTATTTCTTCCAATCCGGCTGTGGCCGCGTCCGTCCACTCAAAGTGTTCGGTGCGCCGAAGGAGGCGGTAAATGGGTAAAGCCTTTTCTCCTAAGCGGGAGATAAAGCGGCTTAGAGCTGCCACGCATCCAGTTAAATTCTGGATTTGTTTGAGGTCTGTTGGGGTAGCCAACTATGACAAGCTCGAATTTTGGCCGGATTAGCTTCAATACCTCTACTGGAGACAATGAAACCCAAGAGCTTTCCGGCTGGTACGCCAAAAACGCATTTTTCCAGATTGAGCTTGATGTCATATGTTCGGAGGTTGTCGAATGTGAGCCTCAAGTCGTCTATCAAAGAATCGACGTGTTTGGTTTTGACGAACACATCGTCTACGTATGCCTCTACTGTTTTGCCGATTTGTTTCTCCAGACATGTCTGAATCATGCGCTGATATGTTGCGCCGGTGTTTTTGAGCCCAAAAGGCATTGTGTTAAAACAGAAGGGGCCATATGGTGTGATGAATGCCGTTGCGGCTTGGTCGGACTCCGCCATCTTGATTTGGTGGTAACCGGAGTATGCGTCGAGGAAGCACAATGACTTGTGTCCTGTGGTAGCATCAATGATTTGATCGATGCGTGGGAGGGGGAAGGGATCCTTTGGGCAAGCTTTATTGAGGTCTTTGAAATCGACACAAAGGCGCCAGGATTTGTCCTTCTTTGGTACCATCACCAGGTTTGCTAGCCAGTCCGGGTGTTTTATTTCTCTGATGAATCCGGCCTCCAATAACTTGGCTAGTTCCTCTCCCATGGTCTGTCTCTTAGGTTCGGAGAAATGCCGAAGAGCTTGCTTGACCGTCTTGAATCCCTTTAGGATATTGAGGCTATGCTCGGCTATCCTGCGTGGGATTCCTGGCATGTCTGAGGGATTCCAGGGGAATATGTCCCAGTTCTCGCGCAGGAACTCACATAGTGCGGCGTCCACAGCGGGGTTTAACTGTGCCTCGATGGAGGCTGTTTTTGTAGGGTCCGTTGGGTGGACTTGGAATTTGACTATTTCATCCGCTGGTTTAAAAGAGGTGGACTTGGACCTCTTGTCGAGTATCACGTCATCCCTGTCCACTTTGGAGCGTAGCGTGGTTAATTTTTTGGCCGAGAGGGCTTTGGATAATGCCTCGAGGGCCAGTGCGGCTGTTTTGTTTTCGGCGTGGAGTGCTGTGTCTGGATCACTGGCGAGGGTGATGATTCCATTGGGCCCGGGCATTTTGAGCTTCATGTATCCGTAATGGGGTACGGCTTGGAAGATTGTGAACGCCTCCCTTCCTAAAAGAGCGTGATAACCACTGCTGAACGGGGCCACTTGGAATGTAATTTCTTCGGTCCTGTAATTATCCTGCGTGCCGAATACCACATCTAGTGTGATTTTCCCCGCACAGCGTGCTTCCCGACTGGGGGTAATTCCTCTAAAGGTTGTGCTACTTTGCTCAATGCGGTTCCAGTCTATTTCCATCTTTTGAAGAGTTTCCTCATAGATGAGGTTTAATCCGCTGCCGCCGTCCATGAGTACGTTGGTGAGTCGAAAGCCGTCCACGATTGGACTGAGGACCAGTGCGGCTGGTGCTCGGGCTGTTCGGAATTTAGGTTCGTCACTGGCATTCAAGGTAATAGCCGTGTCACTCCATCGGTTTATTGTTGCTACGTGGCAGATTTCGGCCATGCTGCGGAGTGTTCGCTTGCGCCTATTATTTGACGCGAAGGTCTCAAACACTTTTAACACCGTATTGTTATCCACAGGATGGTGCTCTGTGGTATTTGGGGAAGATCCTCACCACTTTTGGCCACCTGCCGGAGTATCCAACATGCTCTAAGGCTGTTCGTTGGTATTATATCCATTGTACTATGAATTTTGCAGCGTCCGTTGAGCCATCCCTCCAGTACGGTTCCATGCCCTGTAGAGGGTTTTTGCTTTTTGGTAGTTGACCCGGGTGTATTGTGATAATGCACCCTTTTATTTCGGACTAGGTTTGTATTCATGGCCGGATTATCCCAAAAGTTTGTTTCGGTTTTCCAGGCACTTTGCATCGCATAGTACTTTCGTACTATGGACGCCAAGTCAGCGAAGCGTGTTATCTCACGGCGATTTATGGCGTTAAGGATTCCCTTCTCCGTTCAATTATTGCAGAAAAATAGGATTGCGTCTTCCTCGCGACAGTCCTTAACCTTGTTCATCGCAAGGAGGAATCTGGCCCAATAGTGATGTACTGTTTCCTGGGGCTCTTGCCTGATGTGGGAAAGATCACTTATGTTTGGGTGGGTGGGTGGAACTGAATCCGAACCCCTACCCGATCTGGGATCCAGGGGCCGAGGAGTTTCCAATTTTGGAAGTTCTGGTTCTGGGATGTTACTCGATAATCCTGGCCCGCTGCCTAACTCTAAGTTCAGGGATTGGATGTTGTCCTCCCGCGAACGGGCGTCCGGCTCGGAGAGCTCGGGAATCTGGACATAGTTGGTCCTCAAGATAGAGGAAAAGTCGCCGCATTTTTCTTCCACCACTGCAATATGATGGGTGACCAATGGAGAGTTAATCTCCCTTTGATCGGGTTTAAGCCCAATCTGATCATAGTCTGTAGCGACTCCCAAGGTGGCGATGCGATCCAAGAGCTCGTTTAAGGAGGCGAGCTCCATTGGATCCATCTGTTTGGCGAGTGCCGATTTGACGTGGAGGTTGTTTTCGATGACCCGAGAAGTCATCGGCAGTGCGGCGGCCGAACAGGCAGTCATGATGAAAGCGCCTAGCCGGAGAGTTTGGCCGACAACCAAAGCTCCTCCAGCAGTAGTACCATCTCTAAAGACGAGACAAGACATCCTTCCTTCTGGCAACGGCACAGAGGAACTCTCAATGAAAGCACCAATGTCGGTGTCAAAACCGGTGGATCTCGGGTAGGGGGTCCCGAATTGTGCGTCTAAGGCGAATGGTAACAGGAGGCAGGGGACACGATGTTTTACCCAGGTTCGGGCCCTCTTGATGGAGGTAAAACCCTACATCCTGCTTGATTTATTCTTGATTATATGGGTATTACAAGAGTTGATCTACCACGAGATCGGAGAGGCTAAAACCTAGAAGCTAGCCTATGGTATGATTTTCTGTTGTCCTACGGACTAAAACCCTCCAGTTTAAATAGACACCGGAGAGGGCTAGGGTTACACAAGGTCAGTTAGAAAGGAGGAGATATACATATCTGTATTGCCTAGCTTGCCTTCCACGCCAAGTAGAGTCCCATCCGGACACGAGACGAAGTCTTCAATCTTGTATCTTCATAGTCCAACATTCCGGCCAAAGGATATAGTCCGGCTGTCCGGAGACCCCCTAATCCAGGACTCCCTCAGCCGGCCCTGCCCCTCCTCCACTCCTTTATATATGGGGGAGGGGGCACCGCATAGACACACAAGTTGATCATTGATCTCTTAGCCGTGTGCGGTGCCCCCCTCCACCATAATCCACCTCGGTCATATCGTAGTGGTGCTTAGGCGAAGCCCTGTTCTGGTAGCAACATCATCACCGTCATCACGCCGTCGTGCTGACAAAGCTCTCCCTCGAAGCTCTACTGGATCGTGAGTTCGCGGGACGTCATCGAGACGAATGTGTGCAGATCACGGAGGTGCCGTATCTTCGGTACTAGATAGGTCGATCATGAAGACGTACGATTACATCAACCGCTTTGTCATAACGCTTCTGCTTATGGTTTACGAGGGTACATAGACGATACTCTCCCCTCTCGTTGCTATGCATCACCATGATCTTGTGTGTGCCTAGGATTTTTTTTTGAAATTACTGCGTTCACCAACAAGTTTATTCAAATCAAGTCTTTTATATAAAGAGAAAGGCATAACACTAACACTAGCTCTCAAATCACATGAAGTAGTTTTCACATAATTTCTTTTGTTGCGCAAGGTATAGTTGGTATTCTTGGATCTCTATGTTTTTTAGGTACTCCATCCTTAAAAGTATAATTAGCAAGCATGGTGGAGATTTCAGCTTCCGGTATTTTTCTCTTATTAGCGATGATGTGTCTCATATACTTTGCATAAGGAGGCATTTTCAAGATATCAGTCAAGCGAGTACGCAAAAAGACTGGCCTCAGCATTTCAGCAAAGCGTTAAAATTCTTCATCATCTTTCTTTTTAGTTGACTTAGGTGGAAAGGGCGTAGGTTTTTGAACCCATGGTTATCTTTCCTTATCGTGTTTTCTAGCAATAAAGTCTCTTTTATCATATCTTTTGTTCTTAGGTTGTGGGTTATCAAGATCAACTGCGGGTTCTATCTCAACATCATTGTCTGGTTCTTTATTATTTGTTTGAGTGTCTTCATGAGCCTCATCATTATATTTTTCATTATCAGAAGGTAAGTGTTCACTACCAGGTTGATTTTCAGCATCAGAGATAGAAACATCATTATCATTATCATGAGGTTTTTCTACTTCAAGTTCACTAGAGGCATTCAAAGTCCTATCATTTTTCTTCTTCTTTTTCTTTTTAGAAGGCCTACGTGCATCATTGTTAACTCTTTGAGAGTCTTGTTCAATTCTTTTTGGGTGTCCCACAGGATAAAGTGGTTCCTGAGTCATTTTACCTCCTCTAGTTGCTACTCTAACACCAAAGTCATGTATGTTATTGTTCATTTCATCAAGCAACCCTCTTTGAGATTTAGCAACTTGTTCTAATTGGGTTTGAACCATAGAAGCATGCTTTCCCACACCTCTAACATCATTTGAGATTCTAAATAACAAGTCACTCAAGCGAGCAATCATATCAAAATTGTATTTCAACTGCTTCATAACATTTGCATTGAAGTGATCTTGCTTTCTAATATAATTCTCAAACTCATAAAGGCATTGGCTAGGGTGCATATTGTGAGGATTATCATTATCATTGAATTTCATCAGAGAATTTACCTCTACCACCTTAGGCAGTGGTGGTGTATCAAGCCCATGTATTTCTTCAATAGGAGGTAAATTTTTGACATTCTCAGCTTTAATACCTTTTTCCTTTATAGATTTCTTTGCCTCTTGCATATCTTCGGGACTGAGATATAAGATACCGCTCTTCTTCAGAGTGGGTTTAGGAGGTGGTTCGGGAAGAGTCGAATCATCATAATTTTTCAATATGTTATTCAGTAATTCTTCAGCTTGCCCAATAGTTCATTCCCAAAAAACACAACCAGCACAACTATCTAGGAAATCCCAAGAAGTATCGGTTAGTCCATTATAGAAGATATCAAGTATTTCATTTTTCTTAAGAGGGTGATCAGGCACAGCATTAAGCAATTAGAGAAGCCTCCCACAAGCTTGTGGGAGACTCTCTTCTTCAATTTCCACAAAGTTAAATATTTCATGTAAGGCAGCTTGTTTCTTATGAGCAGGAAAATATTTTTTAGAGAAGTAATAAATCATATCCTGGGGACTACGCACACAACCAGGAGCAAGAGTATTGTACCAAGCTTTAGCATCACCCTTTAATGAGAATAGAAATAATTTGAGGATGTAGTAATAGTGAGTTTTCTCATCATGAGCAAAAAAGGTGGCTATGTCATTCAACTTAGTAAGATGTGCCACAATGGTTTCATTTTCATAACCATGGAAAGGATCAGATTTAACCAAGGTAATTAACTCTGGGTCGACAGAGAATTCATAATCATTATCATCAATAACGATAGGTGAAGTAGCAAACTTAGGATCACATTTCACTCTAGCATTCAAAGATTTTTTCTTTATACTTGCATAATAATTTCTCTAGATCATCTCTATCCTTAAAAGCAAGAATATCTCTAGTAGTCTCCTCATTCATAACATAACCTTCCGGTACCTTAGGAAATTCATATCTAGGAGGACTAGATCTAATAGGTGTTTCAAGATTTTTAGTTTCAAGCTCATCATCAGTTTCAACAATATCATGTTGTCTTACTCTAGCAATTTTTTCATCAAGAAAATCACCCAGTGGCACATCATCATCAAGCAAGGTACTAGCATCATCATAAGTATCATTCGTAGTATAAGTAGCATCATCTCTAACTTGTGACATATCAGGATTGATAACATGTGGTGGTGTTGCAAGTTTACTTATAACAGAAGGTGAACCTAAAGCGGAGCTAGATGGCAGTTCCTTACCTCCCCTCGTCTTAGAGGGAAAAATCTTAGTCTTAGCATCCTTTAGATTCTTCATAGTGATAAACTGATAATAATCCCAAGTAACTCAACAAATATAGCTATGCTCCCTGGCAACGACGCCAGAAAAAGGTCTTGATAACCCACAAGTATAGGGGATCGCAACAGTTTTCAAGGGTAGAGTAGTCAACCCAAATTTATAGATTCGACACAAGGGGAGCCAAAGAATATTTGTAAGTATTAGTAGCTGAGATGTCAATTCAACCACACCTGGAGATTAATTATCTGTAGCAAAGTGATCAGTAGGAAAGTAGTATTATAGTTTGGATAATAGTAGCAGCAACAATAGTAACCGTAACAGTGATGGCAGTAATTTTGTAGCAAGTGCAATAGTAATGATAGCGGTAGTAACTTAGCAAGAACAATATAAGAGAAATTCGTACGCATTGGATCGATGATTTGTTGGATGATATTCATCATGTGACAATAATAACCTAGGGCGATACGGCACTAGCTCCAGTTCATAAATATAATGTAGGCATGTATTCCATAAATAGTCATATGTGCTTATGGAAAGAACTTGCATGAAATCTTTTGTCCTACCCTCCCGTGGCATAGCGGCGTCCAATTGGAAACTAAGGGATATTAAGGCCTCTTTTTAATAGAGAACCGGAACAAAGCATTAACACACGGTGAATACATGAACTCCTCAAACTACGATCATCACCGAGAGTGGTCCCGACTGTTCCCACTCCGGGGTTGCCGGATCATAACACGTAGTAGGTGACTATAACTTGCAAGATCGGATCTAACATGGATATAATGGTGATAACATAAATGGTTTAGATCTGAAATCATGGCACCCGGGCCCAAAGTGACAAGCATTAAGCATGGCAAAGTCATAGCAACATCAATCTCAAAACATAGTGGATACTAGGGATCAAGCCCTAACACAACTAACTAGATTACATGATGAGTCTCATCCAACTCCTCACCGACCAGCGAGCCTATGAAGGAATTACTCAACCCTGGTGGGGAGCATCATGGAATTGGCGCTAGACAAGGGTTGGTGATGACGAAGGTCGAAGATCCCCCTCTCCGGAGCCCCAAACGAACTCCAGATCTGGCCTCTCGATGAAGAACAGTAGGTGACGGCGGCTCCGTCTCTTAGAATGCTATAATTCTTTCTCCCTGATTTTTCTGGAAAAATAGGATTTTATAGTGTCAGATTCAGGGTGTCCGGGGCCACCAGGTGGGGACAACCCACTTGGGCGCGCCTGGAGGGGGTGCCCTGGTGGGTTGTGCCCACCTAGCTGTCGGTGTCAAAATCGGCTGATCTCGGGTAAGGACCGGGTCCCGAACTATGCGTTTGTGGATTGAGGGTAACAAGGGACAAGTGGGACACAATGTTTACCCAGGTTCGTGCCCTCTTAATGGAGGTAAAACTCTACGTCCTTCTTGATTGTATTTCATGAGTATAGGGGTTACAAGAGTTGATTTACCTCGAGATAGTAATGGCTGAACCCTAACTGTCTAGCCTATGAGGATTCTGATGGCCTCTACAGACTAAACCCTCCGGTTTATATACACACTGGAGGGGACTCGGGTTGTACAGAGTCGGATTGTGGGGGAAGGAAATAACATATCCGGACACCAATCTTGCCATCCACGGAGAGGGGAGTCCCACCCGGACACAGGGGGAAAGTCTTCTGCTTGTATCTTCACGGCCCATCAGTCCGGCCCATATCGAATAACCCGGACACCCGAGGACCCCTTAATCCAAGACTCCCTCAGTATCTCCTGAACACGTCTTCGACAACGATGTGTTCGGCACGCGGATAGTCTTCGGCATTGCAAGACGGGTTCCTCCTCCTGAACACTTTAAAACAATTCCCTGAACAAAGGAACTGTATGCGTCTCTGTATAATTGTTACAACCCTTAGCCATGAAGGCAAAGTATCAAAATGAAACACTATCTCTTACTGACAACTTTTTTTAGCGAAGCGTCACATCTAGCTCTTTAACATTTCAAATCTTTTTCATACCCGCATTTCGAGGCAGAGCCTCCATTGGCATGTCTTTTCAAAACCGAGATCATGCCCGCCCATTACGAGATTCCCATTACTACGGTTTCGGGCGAAACAACCGTGTCGCCCGCATGATCTCTTCGGGAACAAGCGATTTTTAAGGATCGAGAGGGGGGGTTTGGTATTTCACTACCTATAAGAGAGTAAAGAATCCTCCTTTTTCACCCATGCCTTCTTCTCGCTCCTGCCTTCTGATGTCTACTATGCAACTTTATTCTTGTAGACACGTGTTGGGCCTCCAAGCGCAGAGTTTTGTAGGACAGTAGCACTTTTCCCTCAAGTGGATGACCTAAGGTTTATCAATCCGTGAGAGTTGTAGGATGAAGATGGTCTCTCTCAAACGACCCTGCAACCAAATCAAACAAATCTCTTGTGTCCCCAACACACCCAATACAATGGCAAATTGTATAGGTGCACTAGTTCAACGAATAGATGGTGATAAAAGTGTAAAATTGATGGTAGAAATATATTTTTATAATCTGAATAAATAAAAACAGCAAGGTAGCAAATAGTAAACGGGCACAAAAATGGTATTTCAATGCTTAAAAACAAGGCCTAGGGTCCATACTTTCGCTAGTGCAATCTCTCAATAGTGCTAACATGGTTGGATCATATGATTATCCCTCAAAGTATAGTAAAGAATCACTCCCAATTTCCTATTAGCGGAGAACAAAAGATAGGAATTGTTTGTAGGGTACTAAACCACCTCAAAGCTATTCTTTCATTCAATCTATTCAAGAGTTCGTACTAAAATAACGCAAAGCTATTTTTTCCATTTGATCTACCCTAGAGTTCTTACTAGAATAACACCAAAGCATATTCATATTCATAATACTCAATCCACACAAAGAACTATAAGAGGGCCCCAAGATTTCTACCGGAGAAACAATGACAAGAACGTGCATCAACCCCAATGCATAGATTACCCCAATGTCACTGCGGGAATCTGCAAGTTGAGTGCCAAAACATATATCAAGTGAATCAATACGATACCCCATTGTCACCACGAGTATTCAATTGCAAGACATATATCAAGTGTTCTCAAATCCATAAAAGAATTCAATCCGATAACCACAAAATCACAAAGGGAAAAACTCAATTCATCACAACAAGATAGAGAGGAGAAAACACCATATGATCCCACTATATTAACAAAGCCCGCGATACATCAAGATCGTGACATCTCAAGAACACAAGAGAGAGAGAGAGAGATTAAACACATAGCTACTAGTACAAACCCTCAGCCCCGTGGGTGGACTACTCCCTCCTCATCATGGTGGCCGCCGGGATGATGAAGATGGCCACCGGAGATGATTCCCCCCTCCGGCAGGGTGCTGGAATGGGTCTAGATTGGTTTTCAGCGGCAGCGGAACTTCTGATCTAGGTTAACCCCAAGGGGTTTCAGAATATTTGGGAATTTATAATGCAAAGAAGGGGTACGGGAGGCCACCGAGGTGGGCACAACCCACCTCGGCACGCCAGGGGGGCCTGGCGCGCCCTGGTGGGTTGTGCCCCCCTCGGTGCACCCCCTAGGTGCTGCTCTGGCCCATCGGGAGTCTTCCGGCCCATAAAAAATTCACAAAAAGTTTAGCGGTGTTTGGACTCCGTTTGATATTGATTTTCTGCAATGTAAAAAACAAGCAAAAAACAACAAGTGGCACTGGGCACTGGGTCAATAGGTTAGTCCCAAAAAATGATATAAAGTTTCTACAAAATGATTGCAAAACATCCAAGAATGATAATATATTGGCATGAATACTTCATAAATTATAGATACGTTGGAGACGTATCAGCAGCCCCAAGCTTAATTCCTACTCGTCCTCGAGTAGGTAAATGATAAAAGATATAATTTATGAAGTGTAATGCTAGCAAAGTGCACAAATTTGATCAATGATAATTTCAATCACTTTTCCTAGGATCATAACAACAATTCTTTCTTATAAAACTTCGCATGTTATAGTGGAAACCAATTCACATGTTAAGGTTCAAACAATGAATTCTCTTGAAACCCAACAACCTATGTTCTTAGTCACCAAGCAATTGCAATTCAACTTATTCAACAGAGTTTAAGTAAGAGCTCCATATACTCAACAATCATATAGTCTTCTATGATTGCTAACACTCACCTTGTACACATGAGCAAAACGTTTCAACCGGACGCATAGAAAGATAGGGGCTTATAATTTCGCCTCCCAACTTATTCACGTCAAGGGTGATGTCAACAATAATAACTCATGCTACCCATATCCAACTGGATATATGTGCCTAGATCTTTCCTCGCCACATGATGCTTGCCAAAAGAGAAAAATAAAAAGGAATAGAGAGGAATACTTTCACTCTCTGAATAAAAGTAAATACTGAAAAGTAAAAGATAGGCCCTTCGCAGAGGGAAGCAGAGGTTGCCATGCGCTTATTTGTTTGTATGCTCAATCCCTTAGTGCAAAAGAACGTCACGTTATATTGCCCCTTGTGATAGCAACCTTTATTATGCAGTCTGCCGCTTTTATTGCTTTACCATCACAAGTTCGTACAACGCTCAATTTTCTCTTACACTAAATGATCTTACACTTTTAGAAGCAATTTTATTTCCTTATTGCACCAATGACAACTTACTTGAAGAATCTTGCTCAATCCTTAGGTAGGTATGGTGGTCTCTTGAAAATAAGATTTGGGTTTAAGGGTTTTTGGATGCACAAGTAGTATCTCTACTTGGTGCAGAATTTTTGGCTAGCAAAGATGGGGGGCAAGCACCACATGTTGAAGGATCTATGACAATATAACTTCTATGTGAATATGAACAAACATAAACCATTACGTCTTCTTCCTTGTCCAACGTCAACAATTTTGGCATATAATATTTTGATGGGGGCTCACAATCACAAAAGATTTCCATGATAGTGTATTTATATGTGAAAGTTCTCTTCCTTATACTAATTTTTTGTGAATTTCTTGTATGACCAATATTGTGATTGTCAAGCCTCAAAAGATTTCACTTTCTAAACCCAATGTGAAGCTACCACTAGGCATGATATGATTTCAACTTCATGATATTCAATTTATTCAACATTTTACTCATAGGATATAAGTGAAGCACAAGAGTAAATGACATAGAAAAGAGCTTCGTTGACGGGATGTGAATGCTGCTTACTTAGCCTCCCTGGCAACTATTTGAGAACTCTATTTTATTTAGAAAAACTTTCAGATATAAGTACTTTATTAAAACATCAAGAAAGACAAAATAAAATGATATTCTAACAATAGCACAATTCATGTGAAGAAGCAAAAACTTAGTCTCAACCGATACTAACCGATAATTGTTGAAGAAGAAAGGTGGGATGCCTACCGGGGCATCCCCAAGCTTTGATGCTTGAGACTTCTTGAAATATTATCTTGGGGTGCCTTGGGCATCCCCAAGCTTGAGCTTTTGTGTCTCCTTAATTCCTCTCATATCGCAGTTTTCCTAAATCTCAAAAACTTCATCCACACAAAACTCAACAAGAACTCGTGAGATAAGTTAGTATAAATCAATGCAAAAACCTTATCATTCTCTAATGTAGCAAATCACTAAAATTATTATTTGCATACTAAATGCCTCTACATATTTAATAGTTCTATCCTGAAATAGAATCATTAAACAAGCAAACATATGCAAACATAACAGCAATCTGTGAAACTAGTATAGTCTGTAAAGAATGCAAGAGTATCAATACTTCTTAAACTCCATAAATTATGAAAATTTACCACACTGTAGAAAATTTATCAGAGCTCATTTTGCAAAAGGTTTCAACTTTTTATCACATTCTGACTTTCCTAGAGAATTTTTGCAACAGTGGTAAATTTTTTGTTTTCAAACAGCAACGTGTAGACTTGCAAAATAAGCATAGTAAAGGCTATCAATGTCACTTTTATTGAAACTAGTGGACCTGTTGCACCAAATGGCGCAGAGGCACGCTAAAACCATATCCGCGATGAAAAAAAATTCCATGGTTGGATACACACGGCTTAACTTAATAGTATAGAGTCTAATTTAAAACAAAACGTACATGCCTTGGTATGAAAAATTAAGATAGAATTGTCTTTCAAAATCTATATAATGAGTGTTTTAAAAAGGTTTATCTTTCTCGGTAAAAATAGGTTTTAACAACCACTTAGGCGTAGAGTCCCATTTTAAACTATGGTCGCTTTGAATATTGTTATATACAATGACACACACACACACACACACATGTTCTTATTTGGTGGTATAATAGATCCTTATGTATGAAAAGAAAGACGTATTTGTGGCGTGTGTTAAAAAACCCGTAAAATATAGTACATGCCTTGTTGATTAAAAAACCATAAAATGATGTACCATATGGGGCTGAATAGAGAATCATGGAATGAGAGATACTTGGGACTTCCGGTTCATATTGGTCAATCTAGAACCAAAGCTTTTGCATATCTAAAAGATAGAATTTGGAAATGTATCCAGGGATGGATGGAAAAACTGCTCACTAAGGCGGGGAAGGAGATACTCATAAAATCTTGTGCTCAAGCAATTCCGATTTTTGCTATGTCAGTGTTTGATCTAACAAAAGGTCTCTATGAGAAAATGACGTCCATGATTTGCAGATTCTTTTGGGCACAACAGGATGAGGACCAAAAGATTCATTGGCTCTCGACAGAGAAACTTACTAGGTCAAAGAAGGAGGGAGGCCTAGGGTTTAAGGACCTTCATGTTTTCAACCTTTCCATGCTAGCTAAGCAGGCCTGGAGACTCTTGGATAATGCGGACTCGCTCTGTGCACGAGTACTCAAGGCAAAGTATTACCCAAATACGGATATCCTTAATGTTGTACAAAAGGAGGGGATGTCATATGCATGGCGGAGCATCTTGAAGGGAGTTGAAGTGCTTAAGCTGGGAGTTATTAAGCGCGTGGGTGATGGTACGACAGTAAAAATCTGGGAGGACCCATGGCTACCTCGTAACTGGGACAGAAAGCCTTTTACACAGCGGGGCAACACCATCATCTCTACGGCGCCAGAGCTCATGGACCCGTATACATCAACCTGGGATGATGAACTTGTGAAGTCTGTGTTTTGGGGACCAGATGCTGCTCTCATCCTTGCAATCCCAATTAAAGAGGACATGGAAGACGGGTGGGCGTGGCACCCAGATCAACGGGGTTGTTTCTCGGTCAAATCTGCATACAAGTTGTGCAAGCAACTGGAAAGAGTACGTGCGGGTGAAGAAGGTCAAGTAAACCAGGAGGGTAACAGTTTCAACTGGACGTCTATATGGCGAGCGTCGTGTCCGATGAAAGTTAAACATTTCCTATGGAGAGTGGCTCATAATAGTCTACCACCGTGTACAAATCTCAAGCGAAGAAGAATGGATATTGATACAGCATGCCCAGTCTGCCAGCGCAGAGATGAAGATGGTAGCCACCTTCTGTTCCAATGCAAGATAGTGCGGCGCCTGTGGAGGGAGATGGGACTAGAACATATTCGTGCTATATGCAAAGACCTTCATGATCCGAAGGAAGCAATATAGGCATTAATGCATGGAAATTTGGACCAAATTACCAGCACTATTGCACTGATTTGGACTTGGTGGAATGCTAGGAACAAATTATGAGAAGAAAAGAAAAATATTGATGTTAATGGTATGATTTGGCAGGTTAAGAGCTCAGCTTTGGAGTATAAAGAATTCTTTTGGAGAGAGGAACACTCGGCTGTGCAGAGAATAGAGACATGGAAGAAACTAAGTGAGGGCACTCTGAAGATAAATATCGATGGCAGTTTTAACAAGGAATCAGGAACGGGCGGTTGGGGATATGTTATCCGAGACCATGATGGTGATGTCGTAGTTGCCGCTGCTGGTCGTTTACTTCATGCACTGGATGCGCTACAGACTTAAGCTGAAGCTTGCATTCAAGCATTGTACAAGGCGCAGGAATTGGGTATTAGCCGAGCTATGGTGGAAACGGATGCGTTGCTGCTTGTCCAGGCGATCGAGACGTCAAGTTATGATCTTTCTTCTAATGGGGTTTTGTTTAGGGAAATAAAAGCATTTACATCTCTGAACTTTAGTTCTTTTTCAATTTCTTATTGCCCTCGGGCTTGTAATAAGGTTGCAGACGTTTTAGTGCTGCATGGGTCGAAGATGGTGCTTCCACCCCAAGCTGTATGGGCGGTTCTGGCCCCTATCTTTGCCCACGTTTTCGTAGCCAGCGTTTCTGCTCGGCACGTTGATTAATGGAATGAAATGTTCCAAGCTCAAAAAAAAACATATGCATGCATATTCTTTACTCTGTTAATGAGCTAAAAAATGACGCAGAGGCCCGTTGATTTTATGTGTGCTTTGAAAATAAAACCATCTAATAATTGTTTTAGTCATGGGCAAGTACAATAGGTAACAAATGGAATACCCTTTTAATAAAAAAATGTTTTTTGTTGAATTTATACCTCTCTATATCTATTTATTTTTCTTTTGACTTGGAACGTACTTGTACTTAACGGCATGTATAATACAAGTTGAGGAGCCTTCTTTTTGGGTGGTCAAAATAATGTGCCTTACTAACCAAATAGGCTGAAGATCAAGATAGCTAATGAGTTAAGGATCAGTTTTCAGTAGCAGGTCCGTCTGAAGCAAATCACAAAATTCTATCATTTCCCTTGAACTCCTTACTCCTAAGCTCGAGAACACACAAATGCTTCTATGAAAGCTTCAGACCACCAGTAGCAAGTCAGTCAGTATTACTCAAAAGAAATAGTAGAATAATCAAACAAAAAACAGTTAGGCTGGGATAACTTGAGATCCAGAAGCATATCTGATGTAAGGACCAGATATACAATCTCAATGGTGAGAACCCGTGCAAGATTAAGAAATGATCCCAAGTCCCTATCAATAAGTCCTGATTAACCGGGAGATAAAATGCCAATATCATTTCACTTAATTCAGACAATACGTATAGGATCATGTAGCAGTACATGTGTGTGATTAGAAACCAAGTTCATTATGGAAAGGGACATTTTGTATAAATTTTATGAATGGAAGCTCTTATTTTCATTTTTTTGAATCCTTTTTTAAACTACTATGAACCTAATTTTTCAAAAAATTACTCTCTTATATCATTATGTGTGTAAATAAAAATTACATAAGAAGACATTGCAACCACTTGGGATGAGTCAAGTGGATCTGAAACAATGGTTGTCCTGCTCCAGCCCCCAGTGTACCTCCCTCCTACAGTCCTGCTCCAGCTACTTGTTTAGCTTGTCAGCTCCTCACGTTAGCCTTCACGCGCCTGGAGGAAGGAGGCAGGCGCATAGGATCTGCAACAACGTCCAGAAAAAAATTACATATTTTCAGAATACAGACATACCAGAGCTATCTCAACAATGAACTAACATCTAAAACACCAGAAACTGAAGAATGTGGCAGCAGCACGAATCTTCTTCACAATAAGAAAAGGAATCTTAAATTAGACAAGGATACTGATTTTTTTTTAGAAAAGGAGGACGACCCCCGGTCTCTGCATCTGGGTGATGCATACGGCCATTTTATTAATTATTGACACAAGACCGTACAGCGTCATACAACAATAAGTCTAAAGCCACCAAAACAAGCAACAACTGTCGCTATCCCTATCCAGTTGATGTAGGGGCACTGAAAGTCTGGGCCTAATACCAAACAGACCACGCAGCCAAACCTAAACATCTAAAGACTTGAGGTCCCACCCAGGACGCCTGCCTGGTATGGGCACCCACCAGTCCGGCGTGCTTCTCAACCAGGACCCCTGCCGGGTATGAGGCCGCCGCAGCCGCCTGCCACCAATCCATCTTCAGAGCTGTACTGTTGCACCGACCTTGCCAGGCCTATCTGCTATCAACGCCACCATGATGCCAGACAGCTTCCACCTCCTGCACGAGTCCATCTCCGCGCATCAGACGCCGAGTCTCCACAGCGCCACGCCGCCGAGATCCGCCACCATCAATGTGTAAGATGAAGCACCGCTCCACCAAAGTCGCCGTCCTCTAGTCCCTCGAGCCCGTGTGCACCTCCAAGAATGATGCGCCCAGGGGGGAAACGACACCAGAGAGCCGCCGTCATCCGATCTACTGATCTAGGGTTTCCCCCGGAGGTAGCAGAGAGTGGCCTTGAACTTCTCCACGACGATGCCTTCAGGAAGGGAACGACGCAGACAGCGTCGCCATCGCCGGCCTTGGCAATCGCCAATAGCAGGTTTTCACCCGGATTTGATCGAAGACCTCCATCCCTCGTGCATGGGTCGCCGCCATCCTTGCTGGGATCTGGATGATCCCGCTGCTAGATCTCAGCAAGGAGAAGCCCCCCACCGAGACCCGCCGGCCGAGCAGGGGAAGCCGAGACCGCGCCCGCAGGATCAGATCCGCGATGGATCCATGCCCGCGCCGCCGCCCCGGAATCAGCACCGCGCGCAGCCGCCACCACCTGCCGAAGCTCGCCGCCGCGTGCCCCGCGCCCCGCCACCGCTCGCCGAAGCCTTCCACCTCGCGCCAAACCGCGAGTGCCGCAGGACACCGCCGCCTGCCGCCTAGATCCGCCGCCCGTGGAGGAAGGGGAGTCGGGAGAGGGAGTCCCCCCGCCGCCGCCGTCTGCCACGCGGGTTTCACCCGGCGGCGGCGCGAGGAGGGGAGAAGGAGAGGACGGCGGCGGCCCTAGGGTTGGAGAGCCCCCGAGTCGCCCAGGGCGGGGGCGACGCGAGGGTAGATCATGTACCCCACTCACTGTTGGGCCGGACTAGTTAACTTGGTACTACTGATATGCAAATATGAGGTCAAAAAATGTTCATTTCCCCAGGTACTAACTCGCAACTGGTTTGCAAATACACTAACTAAAAAGATCTATAAATTAAACATGAGATCCTACTGACAAGCACAAAATGACATTCTATTCTAGGTTCAAATCAGCAAGTAAGTAGTAACCACCTTAATTAGAAGGGCCCCCTCAGCCTGAGGCCATACAAGTAAGGTGGCACTGACAAAGAGGATCTCATGCTCCATGGGTCAGTCTGATATCCTTCATTTGCGCAAAACTACTCTGGGCCATGGGTCTCTTTTGAAATCTACCACAACATATAATTGTATGTTCTTGTCCCTGTTCAGTTTCTGCACAACATTACAACAATTTATAAGGCGATTTATAATTTCTCCACAACATACATTTTGTCCAGTCATGGAAAGTCTACAAAGAAAAATCATGATAGCTGAGTGTTCCAGCTCGAAAAGGAGATAAAAGAAGTCATGGTATTCATGCTGCAAAAACTATGGCTAGATCAGTTTTAAAGTTCGAATTTTAGTTTGCAGAAACAACTTAAGTGGCAAGTTATTAGATATTCTGCATCAGAACAGAGTCTTGACTAAATAATAACTTACATAAGCACTAGACCTATGTAGACCAACTAAACTGAATATTCTACATCAGAACAAAATATTGACTAATTAATAACTGGCATAAGCACTGGACATGTAAACACTCGCCCTCTAGGACAAATCCAGAACAAACTAAACTAAATATTCTATACCAGAACAGAATCTGGGACAAATGCAGACCAAAGTCACCAAACTGAACTTAACTGAATATTCTGCACCAGAACAGAATCTTGATGACATAGGTATGAAATGGCCAAAAACTTATTACAAGTAATGTTTGTATCCTATCATTACTATGAAGGAAAATGGAGGTACTGATCATGTGCATGCAGACATACAGGGAGTGTTTCATTTACATTCGCCTTTGATTCTCCATATATTTTATGTGCTCTCCAATAAAACAAAAATATTTGGATGGTGAATTCACAAGCCAAGGACAACTGAAGTTGGTTATGACATACCGTGTAACATCCCAAATTTTCAATTTGGAATGTTATACATAGATCATCCATGCATATCATGTTTTATTGCTTTTCCGTTCCGTAATCCTCGAAATCCTAAGCAGCTCAAGGACCCTCGGAGAGAGTTGGGGATTTCCCGGTCTTCATATTTGATTCTTTTATCAAATAATGAAAAGAGGATTTGATTTTAATTATTTCTCTCCGAAAAATATTTCACATTAAAAATTAAAGAGAGGAGATAATATGACTTCTCCAAAATAAATGAAATATTGGAGGAAAAATATTAAAATCATTAAATTGATTTTTATTGGATTTTATTCGGATTTTATATGCATTAGAAAAATTGCATGTTTTTCAAAATTGCATTTTAGGGCCAAGAAAATGTTCATCTTGTTTTAAATATTTTATTTAGATGGTGAAAAATTGTTTTGGCATTTCTAGGTTTTTATTTATTTTTTTCTAGGATTTTATTTTGGTCGGCGAAGTTAAAAAAAAAGTTCCGCGCCGACTGGGCCTAAGGCCCAGCCGCGCCAGGCCGCCGCCGCCGCCTCCTGCGCGCGCGCGCTGCCGCCGCCGCCACTCGGACCGGAGTCCGAGTTGGACTCCGCAGCCGCCGCGCCTTGCCCCCTCCTCCAAGTCGCCGCCCCCGTCCCTTTCTATACACCGCCACCCCCGCCCCAACACCACCGCCGCCGCCTAGCCCCGCCGCCCGCGCTCGCCGCCACAGCCGCCGCCGCCAAGCCCCGCCGCCCCGCCGGAGCCCCTCGCCGGAGGTAGCCACCGCGCCCTGCCGCCGGTTTTTTTATAAAAACCGTTCGGTTTTTTTTTCAGAAACCCTAGATCTGTTTTTTTGGATTCGCCGGTTTTTCTCGGTTCTTCCAGTTAGCGGACATTCGTCCGTACGTTCATTTTAACGAACGGTTTTCGCCCATTAGAAACAACTAACGAACGCTCGTTCGTTAGTCTGTTCGTGAGTTTTCTTTTATCGGATTTATTCCGCGATTTTTCTGATCGTGATTTCTGATCCGATCTTAGTTTCTATTTATCTTTTCGCTCGTTTAACGGAATCAGGCGATTCAAGCGCCTGAAGTTTCGTCTCGAAACCCTCTTTTCGTTTAACCAACTCAAACAAGTTCTACTACTGTAAAATTTGACCTAGTTTCAGATTAGTAAACGAAGCTTCTTTCTTTCGCCGTTTGAGTTTCGTTGCTCCGTTTGTTTTGATTCTTTTTGCGAACCGGAGTTCTTAATTTGAACTTTCTGGTCAACCTCTCTTATTTGAGTTTTGCTTGTGCATCGTTGCTTGTTACTTATGTATGTTATTGTTTGCTTGCGATAGAATTCTCGGAGTGCGAAGCGTGTTACTACGAGTCTCTAGGATTCGCGGATCGTCAGCAAGGCAAGTAACACTTTGATCATATTCCATTATTACCCAGTTTTTATGCATTAGTTCCAATCCTCAAACATTGCATGATTAGGATGTCATTAACTTGTGGGTTGGGAAGTAGTTGCTGAGGTAGAACCTATTGCCCTGTTATATTCAAACCCTTGGGAGTTACTTCTACGTATTGCTTATATTGCTATGCTATGCTCGTAGACGTGGTTTGGGTTTGAGTGCAATTCACGTCAGATGTGAGATTATTAATTAATGGATCAACTTAAGGTGGCAACTTAATCAAACAACTGGGTGGAATGAGGCACGTGGGGAACCCAGTGTTGTCTGTTTTTTTGGAAATCCCGGGGTACCCGTGTGATCTTCCTATGGACCGCCACCCAGACTCAAAGGGAACTGAGATGATTCATGATAGAAACTTCCGTGTGCAGCCACAAGCTATTATGGGCTCTAGCATAGTTGAGTAAGTTACGTGAAGCTCTTGAAGAGGTAGATCAGCAGGTAGTGGGTTTTGTAGGTTTGGTACGGTCTACCCGAGTAGAGAGTTAACGTTTCTTAAAGACTGTGTCTTGGTCATCCGTTTCTCAAACACCATGTAGTGTGAGAAATCCAACGGAGGCGATCGAGTCTTGTGGGGAAAAGTGCGCAAACCTCTGCAGAGTGTACAATCTAATCATGGTTAGCCGTGTCCCCGGTTATGGACAATTCTTGAGTATCTAGTACTTGGGTTATCACATGTATCTCACCATGCTTAATTAATACTGTTGGGATGTTAATTCACTTTAATTGGGATTGAGTTGGGGATACCTTCTCAATGATGTTTCAACCACCATGATAGTAAATTAAAATCTATTCCGTCGTTGTAGGGAAAAATTGGCTTTTTGCAAAACTACAACCATACAGCTTTCCACCAGCCATATATGCATGTAGTGATAGCATTATTCTGTTTCTGCTCTACTGTGTTATATTGCCAGCATATTCCATGTGCTGACCCGTTTTCGGGCTGCAACGTATTATGTTGCAGACTTTTCAGATGAGGAGTAAGGTTCGTTAGGTCGTTGCCATGCAGCTCAGCTATGCCGTTGGAGTTGATGGACTCACCCTATCTTCCAAGCCTTCCGCTGTTATCGCATTAGATGGCCTTAAGCCATATTATTGTAATAAGTTCTCTTTGGAGACATTCGATGTAATAGTGTGTGATTGCTACTCTGTTATAAATCCTTCGAGTACTGTGTGTGTCAGCATTATCGATCCAGGAATGACACTGGAGCACAGAGACTTGACCATCTGGGGTATGGGTGTGATGTATACATGGATTTGAAATTCCTATATTTTCAAGCTCATCCATGATAAGATCCATAGCCTTCCATATATGTTTTGTAAGGATCACCAGACTCAACGTATGCCAGAGAAACTCCATGAGCGCTAAAACATAGCATGATCTGCAAGTTTCATGTTCCCTCGGATATAATATTTCATTCAGAGCGCATCAACTGGAAATGATAAATTCTATATAAAGTCCAAAAAGAATAAAACATCAAAGTGGGAGTAATCGAAGTTATATCTGTATCAGTAGTAAGCCATTTTTGCTTGACTGCTATCATACTAATTGAGGATGCATTCTCCAAGGAGCAAAAAAAATCAAACTAATTTTCTGAATATATTACAAACACACCGAGATAAGAAAATCTAAATGAGGCATCATGCCATCAGGAGCCGAGCAATTGAAACCTAATGGTGAAAATACTACATAAACAACCATGCCTTCCCAAACTCATCTAATACTTATGTCAATTATTGCTCTGCAATGTTCCAGATGACAATGTCTGGTCACTAAATAAATAAACATCGGCCCCACCAATGAACTGGCCCACTGGTCATACACGTGTGAAAAGAGAAACGAGGTAAAACATACATTCACTATCTAATGGCTAGGGGAGAAGAGGTGGGAAACTCACCATGATCGGACAGGCAGAAAGGGCCTAGTCATGGGAGCTCCATGGAGGCAAGTTGGCCAGCCTCCTTATAGGTTAGAATGCGTCCGTTATATGTATGCCTAGGCATGCATCCACAAATAAGAAATTTCAAATTGTATGAGCTTAATCGCGTGATGCTGCTAAGATGCAAGTGAATATAGTAAACCATATGGAATGTTCTGATGCTCTTTTGCAATAATAATCATATTAAGCACTGCAAGCTCACAAACCCTACATATTTTAGTCGTTGCATCCCTCTGATATTGTTTCGTAAGTACTTAAACAACAGCCTAGCACGAATATTTCTTGGCTATATTCAAACTATTAATCTAAGACTCCAATTTGTGTGCACATTATCATTATATTTATGCTCATTTTTTGACCAATCCAATTAGAACCTTCTTAAGAGTTACAAAAGGATTTTTCACCTATCAAAAAATTCAAACGCACATAGAAGGGAACTGGTCATAGGTTCGAATTACCTTCACCAAGGACTAACTGGAAAGCTACTGTAGCTGCCATACATACCAGTATAGCGCAACTATATACACCCATACAAAATGTATGTAGCCCTCCTATGCGCCTGGTCATCTGGGCACACAAAAAAAGGACAACAAAATTAGCATAAATTAACAATAGCTAATACAAGCAGAGCAGAACACACACAAAAGGAAAGTAAGAGTTGATCATTGGGAATAGAAACATAGTAGGGAACTGGGAGTAGGTCCAAATGAAATAGGCCAAAGCTCTATGCAAGTGTAAATACTAAATACCATAGGCAAATGAAAGTGGAGTCGAGCATTTAAAATTGACAAGGACGATGCATGACCACTTGCAACTCATCCGTGGCACTTAATTTGCATATCTCAATTAGTTCATCAAGGAAGTAGGGGGTGGAGATGGAGAAAGCAAGGAACATAGCAACATTTAGAAATCACATTTTGCAACAATCTGAATAAACCCAAATAGGGGCTGCAAGCCTAGCTCCTCGGGGGGTAATCGAGATTCACCATATAGCTAAGACAATTAGTTCATCACTAGATTATAAAGAAAAGAAATATGCCTAGCCTTACATAATGTCATAGCACACACATTTGGTAGAAACAACAGAAAATTATAAACTGTCAGCAACATATGAGGATCTGACAAATACGGGATACCACAACTCATTTTAAAAATTTGCATATAATCATGCATATACATAATATCCTGACGGCAGTATATCCACACTACTTGAGAAAGTAAATAATCAAACGACACTCACAGAAGAGTTGTAGGTTCCTATCGTTTCCACTTTACAATCCCAACATAGCTATATAGTTGTTCTACAAGTAATCACATGACATGACGATGGCTTAACACATATCCATCTTTTATGGCACGAACACGTATATTTCTTGATTACAGTTAGTAATGAGAAGCGATGGGTAGCTCACTCTTTAACATCATCCATACCAATAAAATATGGTAAAGCGGTCAGATCCCATGACAAATATCACACGTGTAATTGTGAAAGAGAACTATCAAGGGAACAAACTTACATGTAACGATGTGGCATAGGTGCGCATGCCTCGCCGAGGTAGATCCTTGTGGGCGGCACCTAATGATGCGAGAGTGGTCTATTTCTAGGCAACCTCAAAGCTACATGACCACACCAAAAGTTCAAGTCAATATTAAAGGTACATGATGATTCTATGACTGCCAACCAATTAATCTAGGGAAATAAATCAGATCAATCAGTTCTCACCTTACCTAATTATTTTCGTTTGCTGAGCATTTTGTTCCTGCTGCAATCTTCAAATATATTATGTAATCAACCTATTCATTGATACTAAGAAGGAAGAACGGCTCAATTATCTGAGCAAAATAGAAAACATAACCAATTAGTAACAAAATAAATCCTTATCCACATCCAAGTTACAATATAAACAGTTCTACTGATGGTCTAAATTGGGTACAAATATATGTGCAAGGAAGGTGACATTCTACACCATGAGCTTTCATTTTACTGAACAATCCAGAGATAATAACAGAAAAATTCATATCAGCCATGACTAGACTACATATCAACCATAGATTTTGTTCAACCATTAATTCTACAGCCCAAGCATTGCTCCTGCTCTTTTTTCACTCTTAATTAGCTTCACTTTTGCAATCTCCCACAGCAAGGCCATGAACAGGAATCACAAGAGGACAATCAGCCCCAAATCAGATAAGTTAATGGAGAAATCTGCCATTGTTTTGCCAACAAAATCAGATCAAACAAGAGAGGAAATCTACACCCCAAATCAGATAAGCTAATGGAGAAATCTGCCATTGTTTTGCCAACAAAATCAGATCAAACAAGAGAGGAAATCTACACCCCAAATCAGATAAGCTAATGGAGAAATCTGCCATTGTTTTGCCAACAAAATCAGATAAAACAGGAGAGGAAATCTGCAGGAAAACAAATCATGCAATGCCCTCTTCCTCGGCATGGACCACCTCATCCAACTCCTGGCGTCTAGTCACCGTTGTTGCTCGCATGCTCCCTTTCGCCGCCATAGAAACTAGGAAACATGCGAGCGACGTCGGTGACTAGACGCCAGGAGCTGGATGAGGTGGTCCATGTCGAGGAAGAGGGCATTGCATGATTTTGTCACCGTCGTCGCTCGCATGCTACATGTCGCCGCCATTTTTGCCACAATGCTCATAAAAACAATGATATGATCCCTCATTTCTACAATTTATATTGAGCAATATAAGCCATGGAAACTAAGAAACGAGCAAACTATGCATTAAAAACAAAATCTGTCAAAAACAGAACAATCTGTAGTAATATGTACTCAAACCATACTTCTGATACTCCAAAAATTCTGAAAATTTAGGACCACATGAGCAATTTGTATATTAATCTTCTGCAAAAAGAATCAACTCAATAGCACTCTTCTGTTAAAAGCTAGAATTATTTTCGGGAGCAGAAAAGTTTCTGTTTTTCAGCAGGGTCAACTCAACTATCACCCAACATGATCCCAAAGGCTTCAGTTGGCACTTTATTGAAACAAAAACAATAAAACATGATTAATACAGTAGCATAATCATGTGAACACACAAAAACAGTAGGTAAAAGTGTTGGGTTGTCTCCCAACAAGCGCTTTTCTTTTATGCCTTTTAAACTAGGCATGATGATTTCAATGATGCTCGCATAAAAGATAAGAATTGAAACATAAAGAGAGCATCATGAAGCATATGACTAGCACATTTAGTTCTAACCCACTTCCTATGCATAGGGATTTTGTGAGAAAACAACTTATGGGAACAAGAATCAACTAGCATAGGAAGGCAAAACAAGTGTAACTTCAAAACAATCAACACATAGAGAAGAAACTTGATACTATTGAGATATGTAAGGGCATAAGTTCCTTTCACATAATAATTTTCAGAGGCATCATGAATGAATTCAACATATAACCATCACATAGAACACTCTTTTCATGATGCATAAGCATACAAGATTTGTCACTCTTTATGGCATAGATGTCACCACAATAATCATCATAGATAACAACTTCATTGTCATAATCAATTAAAACCTTTTCCAAAATAGTGGATGTATCACTAAATAAAGTCATGACCTCTCCAAATCCACTTTCATCAATATTGTAATAAGATTCAACACCCTCCAAAATAGTAGGATCACTACTACCTAAAGTTGACACTCTTCCAAACCCACTTTCATCAATGTAATCATCATAAATAGGAGGCATGCTATCATCCTAATGAACTTTATTATCGAAAGTAGAAGGAATCAAAGGATCATATTCATTAAGCAAAGCATCCCCAAGGTTAGGAAAAGCATTATTTCCAACAAATAAATCTTCAAACATATCATACTCATCAAACACAACATCCCCAAGCTTGTGGTTTTGCATATCATCACAATCATTCTTATCAATAGCATGAATGGCACCAATAGTATAGCATACATTACTATCATATTCTTCCAAGCAAGTGCTAAAAAGATTTTCAAGATCATAAGGGATATCATTGTCTTCCCAATCATAATCATCACAACAAGCAATAGGCATACAAAATCATCATCAATATCATCATCCTCCATCAACATATTTGATTCACTTTCATGAGGCACGATGATGATGGGAGCAACATTATTTGGGAGAGATACATTTTTACCTCTTTTTTTCTTTTTTTCTTCTTCACCACACCATGTGTGGGTTTAATTAATTCTTTCAAGTTTCTTGTTGAAGAAATTGATTGGATAGGAAGCTCATCCTCGTTACCTGATTCATCATAATAAACACTAGGAGGGTTTTGGGAAACATTTTCCCTTTCATTAGTACTCTCTTCATACTCCATTTGTTTTCTTGTCTTTAAGTAGTTGGCAATATAAGGATTCTCAATGCAATTTACCGCATAAAACATATAAATTTCTTCTAGATCAAAATCAAGAAGTCTTTCGAGATTAAATTTTGGAATACCGTTAGTTATACGTTTCATTTCTTCATACCCCAAAAGAAGGCTAAGCTCTTTATGATGTTCCAGGGTAATCAAGTTATCACAATTTTTGCACACGATTTGATCATGAAAGAATTTGCATTGGATATTTAAATGCCCATGTCCATTGCAAAGTTCACAAGGATGGCCAAAAAAATAACATCTTTCATCACAATCATCTAGCCTCTCTTGCAACTTTTTCATTTCTAAATATTTATGCTTCTTGCAAAATCTATCTTCTCTTTTTGGTGTGCAAAGGCACTCCCAATTCACTCCGCAAAAAGTGACATGCTTATAAGAAACATTTTTGTCATGACTTGTGCAATCATCATTAGCATTTTGGATATTCAAACAATTCACACTAACAACATTGCAATCATGCTCATCATTCAAATATTTTGTGCCAAACATTTTATTGAATTCTTCTTCTTCTAACAATTGAGCACAATTTTCCGAACCATCATTTTCATGAAAGATATTATAAAGATGATCAATAATATGATGCAACCTCAATTCCATTTTTTGTAGTTTTCTTTTAATAAACCAAACTAGTGATAAAACAAGAAACTAAAAGATTTAATTGCAAGATCTAAAGATATACCTTCAAGCACTCACCTCCCTGGCAACGGCGCCAGAAAAGAGCTTGATGTCTACTATGCAACTTTATTCTTGTAGACACGTGTTGGGCCTCCAAGCACAGAGTTTTGTAGGACAGTAGAAATTTTCCCTCAAGTGGATGACCTAAGGTTTATCAATCCGTGAGAGGTGTAGGATGAAGATGGTCTCTCTCAAACGACACTGCAACGAAATACAAGAAATCTCTTGTGTCCCCAACACACCCAATACAATGGCAAATTGTATAGATGCACTAGTTCAGCGAAGAGATGGTGATAAAAGTGTAATATTGATGATAGAAATATATTTTTATAATCTGAATAAATAAAAACAACAAGGTACTCCCTCTGTCCGAAAATACTTGTCATCAAAATGGATAAAAGGAGATTTATCTAGACGTATTTTAGTTCTAGATACATCCCTTTTCATCTATTTTGATGACAAGTATTTTCGGACGGAGGGAGTAGCAAATAGTAAACGGGCACAAAAACGGTATTTCAATGTTTAAAAACAAGGCCTAGGGTCCATGCTTTCGCCAGTGCAATCTCTCAACAGTGCTAACATAGTTGGATCATATGATTATCCCTCAAAGTACAGTAAAGAATCACTCCCGAGTTCCTATTAGCAGAGAACAAAAGATAGGAATTGTTTTTATGGTACTAAACCATCTCAAAGCTATTATTTCCGTTCGATCTATTCAAGAGTTCGTACTAAAATAACACAAAGCTATTTTTTCCATTCGATCTATCCTAGAGTTCGTACTAGAATAACACCAAAGCATATTCATATTCATAATACTCAATCCACACAAAGAACTACAAGAGTGCCCCACGATTTCTACCGGAGAAACAAGGACAAGAACGTGCATCAACCCCTATGCATAGATTACCCCAATGTCACTGCGGGAATCCGCAAGTTGTGTGCCAAAACATATATCAAACCACGAGTTTTCAATTGTGAGACATATATCAAGTGTTCTCAAATCCATAAAAGTATTCAATCCAATAACCACGAAATCTCAAAGGGGAAAATTCAATTCATCACAACAAGATAGAGAGGGGAAAGCACCATATGATCCGACTATATTAACAAAGCCCGCGATACATCAAGATCGTGACATCTCATGAACGAGAGAGAGAGAGAGAGATAGATTAAACACATAGCTACTGGTACAAACCCTCAGCCCCGAGGGTGGAGTACTCCCTCCTCATCGTGGTGGCCGCCGAGATGATGAAGATGGCCACCGGAGATGATTCCCCCCTCCGGCAGGGTGCCGGAACGGGTCTAGATTGGTTTCTGATGACCACGGAGCCCTGCGGCAGCGGAACTTCTGATCTAGGTTAACCCCAAGGGGTTTCGGAATATTTGGGAATTTATAGTGCAAAGAAGGGGTATGGGAGGCCACCGAGGCGGGCACGACCTACCTGGGCGTGCCAGGGGGCCCTGGCGCGCCCTGGTGGGTTGTGCCCCCCTAGGGGTACCCCCAGGTACTGCTCTGGCCCATCGGGAGTCTTCGGCCCATAAAAAATCGACAAAAAGTTTAGCAGTGTTTGGACTCCGTTTGATATTGATTTTCTGCGATGTAAAAAACAAGCAAAAAACAACAACTGGCACTGAGCACTAGGTCAATAGGTTAGTCCCAAAAAATGATATAAAGTTTTTATAAAATGATTGTATAACATCCAAGAATGATAATATATTGGCATGAATACTTCATAAATTATAGATACGTTGGAGACATATCACCTTCCCATCTTCAAGCTCCAACGCCCAAACTTCAATCTTTTCCGCCGCCACCAACCTCTCCAGCCATGTTTGGATCCGGCTCTAAGGGTAAGTGGGAGGCCTCCTGTGTCATGGAGAAGGACATCCAGGAGCTTCGAAGTGCGGGCTACCTGCCCGCAGATATCGCGTACCGGCTTCCCAACAAGAATCAGACCATCCCTACTCCGGAGCCTGGCGAGAGGGTAGTATTCATCCCCCATTTCCTCCGAGGTCTAGGGTTTCCCCTTCATCCCTTTGTCCAGGGCCTCATGTTCTACTACGGGCTATATTTCCATGATCTAGCCTCAAATTCTTTCCTTCACATCTCGGCGTTCATCATCGTGTCTGAGGCTCTACTCCGCACCCCCCCCACACACTTCGGCCTGTGGCTCAAAGTCTTCAACGTGAAGCCGAAGGTGGTCGATGGGTAGCATGCAGATTGTGGCGGTGCTATGGTCAGCAAGCTTCCCAACGCCGTCTGGCCCAAAGGGGCCTTTGTGGAGACAGTCAAGGTGTGGTAGCAGGAGTGGTTCTACATCACTGAACCCCGCGATGCCAAGTGGGCGACCACACCTGACTTTAGATCCGGACCCCCGACGAGACTCACCTCATGGACCACCAAGGGCCTTGATTGGGGGTCCATGGCAGATGTGCAGGTGCTACAAAAGTGCATCGCCAACATGATAGGCAAAAACATCAGTCTCACATATGTGATTCAGGTGATGCTATTCCGCCGGACTCTCCCTTGCCAGCTCCGGGCCTCTTATATGTGGGAGTTTAGTCCGGAGGAGCCACATCTTCGGTAAGACGCACGAAGACATTTGGAAATTGCTCTTCAAGGCCCAAAAAACGTGGCCAAAGAAGACCGAAGACATTGCTCTTGACATCGAGAATCCGGCCTCGCCGGTAAGCATGATTTTCCCGAGTACCTATTCGGTAAATAAGTTTAGATATAATGTATTGCCTTTTCTTTGTACAGGGTAGGAGGGCAAAGGCGGAGCGGATCAAGTGTCCGGATCCTCTGCCCGAAAACCCAGCCACGCTCCAGCTGACTGAGATGCTGGTCCCGGCACCCTACCAGGCACCGAAGAAGAAGGCCACGAAGAAGAAGGGCAAGGAGACCAAGAGCGGCCCCCGCCTCAAGGGTCCTGCGGACGCTGTGTCCGGAGAGACTGAAGGCCCCTCCTGCCATGAGGGAGATGAGAAATAGAAAGAGGAGGCGGAGGAGGCAGAGAGCGACCCCTCCCCCCGCAAGGGGAGGAAGAAGAAGAGGGCGGCCACCGAAGATCCGCAAGGGGAGACGGCTAAGAGGGGGAAGATGACCCTCCAGGACAGTTCGGACTCAGAGTCCGAACTGGTCCACAAGAAGCCTCCAAGGGCGAAGCCCCTGGCCGAATCATAGGTGTTCAGATAGTTATTGTTTATCTTTAGTTCTCCCTTTCTATTATATAAGCCACTTTGTTGTGCACCTTTCAGCCCTCCATGCGAGCTTCCGAACACTCCATTATCGGAGGGGAATTCTCTGCCACCCGAAATGGCAGAGAGCGAGACACCGCCATGAGCCCCCTCGCCTATCACCATGGATGACACTGAGGTGTTGTCCCAAAGGACCTCTCCTGGCCATGGAGGGGTGGGCGAGGTTGTTGAGAAAGCGCCCGGGGGTAATACCTCGGTCGCCAAAGACATAGGGGAGGCTATCCCTATGGAAACCGATAGTGGGGACCGTCAACAATCCGGACCCCAGTCAGACCCTCTCCCAGAGACAAATGTGGCTCCGGGATCGGGTGAGCAGCCCCCCTCGAAGGAGGGGGCATCAGTTCCATCAGCGACCTCCACTAATCTGGAGGCGCCGGATACCCTAGTGGAAGAACTGCAACGTGCTTCCATCATGGAGGAGTGATGTTGCTTGAAGCTACGTCGGTTTATTCCCAAAGAGGAAGGGATGATGCAGCACAGCGGCGGTAGGTATTTCCCTCAGATATGAAACCAAGGTTATCGAACCAGTAGGAGAACCAAGCAACACAATGTAAACAGCCCCTGCACACAAATAACAACACCTCACAAACCGACGTGTTAAAGGGGTTGTCAATCCGTTTCGGGTAACGGCACCAGAAACGGTGCGTGGGCGGGTGAAATTTGTACTAGATTGAATAAATAGATCGCAAATAAAATAAAGTGCAGCAAGATATTTTTGTACTTTTGGTTTAATAGATCTAAAAATAAAAGGCAAATAAAATAGATTGCGAAGCCAAATATATGAGAAAGAAGACACAGGGACCGTAGGTTTCACTAGTGGCTTCTCTCGAGAAAAATAAAAAACGGTGGGTGAACAAATTACTATTGGGAAATTGATAGAACCTCAAATAATTATGACGATATCGAGGCAATGATCATTACATAGGCATCACGTCCAAGATTAGTAGACCGACTCCTGCCTGCATCTACTACTATTACTCCACACCTTGACCGCAATCCAGCATGCATCTAGTATATTAAGTTCATGGAAAAACGGAGTAATGCAATAAGAACGGTGACATGATGTAGACGAGATCCATTTATCTATGGCAGTAGATAAAGATTCCATCTTGTTATCCTTAATAGCAACGATACATACGTGTCGGTTCCCCTTTTGTCACTAGGATCAAGCACTGAAAGATCGAACCCATCACAAAGCACCTCTTCCATTGCAAGATAAATAGATCAAGTTGGCCAAATAAAACCCAAATATCGGAGAAGAAATACGAGGCTATAAGAGATCATGCATAAAAGAGATCAAAGAAACTCAAATACTTTCATGGATATAAAAACATAGATTTGATCATAAACTCAAAGTTCATCAATCCCAACAAACACACCGCAAAAGAGTTACATCATATGGATCTCCAAGAGACCATTGTATTGAGAATCAAGAGAGAGAGAGAGAGAGAGAGAGGAAGCCATCTAGCTACTAACTACGAACCAAGAAGGTCTACAAAGAACTACTCACACATCATCGGAGAGGCACCAATGGAAGTGGTGAACCCCTACGTGATGGTTTCTAGATTGGATCTGGTGGTTCTGGACTCTGCGGCGGCTGGATGAATATTTCATCGACTCCCCTAGGGTTTCTGGAATATTGGGGTATTTATAGAGCAAAGAGGTGGTCCGAGGGGCACCCGAGGTGGGCACAACCCACCAGGGCGCGCCTGGGCCTCCTGGCATGCCCTGGTGGGTTGTGCCTCCCTCGGGGCATCCCCAGGTGCAGCCATGGCCCTTTGTGTTCCTTCTGGCCCATAAAAAATCTCAGTAAAGTTTCATGGCATTTGGTCCGTTTGATATTGATTTTCTGCGATGTAAAAAACATGGGAAAAACAGCAACGGGCACTTGGCACTACGTCAATAGGTTAGTACCAAAAATGATATAAAATGACTAAAATGATTATAAAACATCCAATATTGATAATAAAACAGCATGGAACAATAAAAATTTATAGATACGTTGGAGACGTATCAACATCCTCAAGCTTAACTCCTACTCGTCCTCGAGTAGGTAACTGATAAAAACAGAATTTTTGATGTGGAGTGTTGTTCATCATGTCATATCATATTCTTTTGTTTATAGCATGGACATTTGGACTTCTATGTTATTCAAAGCAATAGTCTAGTTTTGACATGATAATTTAGATACTCAAGCATATCAACAAGCAACCATGTTTTTCAAAATATCAATGCTAAAATAAGTTATCCCTAGCCCGTCATGCTCAAACATTAATCCATTCATGAAACACACTCGAATATTAACTACACCCAATACTTAAGTATGATCATATTGCCTCCTAGTTGGTGCTTTTATAAGAGAAGATGGAGACTCAAAATAAAAATTGCATAAAGTAAAAGATAGACCCTTCTTAGAGGGGAGTAGGGATTTGTAGAGGTGCCAGAGCTCAAAGCAAAAAAAAAGATAAAAACATTTTGGGAGGTGTATCCATCCCACCAACGAGAACGACTTAGAGTTCCCAATACTCTCCATGCATAGCTGTATCATAGGCGGTTCCCAAACAGAAAATAAAGTTTATTCCTTTTTCCACCATAAACTTTCCATGGCTAACCGTATCCACGGGTGCCCTCCATACCAAAACTTTCCAAGGAATTTATTATTTGACAACATGAAGTAAATTCATTTGTTTTTGCATTTCGGGAATGGGCATCCCTAATACCTTTGCCTTACTCTCGTGCAATGACAAGTGAATAAACACTCATCTTGAGAATAACACATCTAGCATGGAAAATATTAGCCACCCCTCACCGCTCCGCGAGCGAAACAAACACACAAAAGAGAAGTTTATTTTGAAAATTAGAGATGGCACATGCAAATTTGCTTAGAGTGGCAAAAGAATACCGCATGTAGGTAGATATAGTGGAGTCATGTGGAAAAACTAGGTTAAAGGTTTTTGGATGCACAAGTAGAGGTCATACTTATTGCAAAATGAAGGCTAGCAAAAGATTGGGAAGTGACCAACCAAGAAACGAATAATCTCATAAGCAAGCATTAAGCATAATTAACACTGAATAATGCACCACAAGTAGGATATAATTTCATTGCATGATTATTGACTTTCGTGCATGCATACGGAATCACATACCTTAGAACCAATATTCTTACTAAAGCATAATTACTCATCAAGATGACTCACATATCACATCATCATATCTCAAAACTATTACTAAGAATCAAGTTTATTTTGTACAATGATCTTCATGACATTTTTTCTTTTCTTTATCCTTCTTGGATATCTATCACTTTGGGACTAATTTTCATGTGTTGCTTTTCATAAGCTCAAACAAATATAAGTGAAGATCATGAGCATAAAAAATTTTATTTCTCTCAAAACAATTTAAGTGAAGCAAGAGAGAATTTATTCAAAATTTTAATAACTCTCAAATAAATCTAAGTGAAGCAAGAGAGCATTTCTTCAAAAATAAAAAGCACACCGTGCTCAAAAAGATATAAGTGAAGCACTAGAGCAAGTCCTAGCTCATAAAAGATTTAAGTGAAGCATGGAGAGCAATTCTAACATGTCATGACATAATTTTGGCTCTCTCAAATAGGTGTGTCCATCTAGGATTGATGACTTAAAACACGAAATAAAACAAGCAAAGACACATATCATACAAGACGCTCCAAGTAAAACTCATATCATGTGACGAATAAAAATATAGTCTCGAGTAAAATACCGATAGTTGTTGGAAGAAAGTGGGGATGCCACTCGGGGGCATCCCCAAGCTTAGTTGGTTGCTCATTCTTGGATAATAGCATGGGATGCGGGGGCATACCCAAGCTTTGGCTCTTACATCCTTCCTTAATTCATTGTCGGATAACCCAAAACTTGAAAACTTCAATCACACAAAACTTAACAAAACCTTCATGAGATCCGTTAGTATAAGAATAATAAACCACTACTATAAGTGTTGTACCAAACCAATTCATATTTTGTTTTTGTATTATATCTACTGTATTCCAACTTTTCTATGGCAAAAAACATATCAAAGAAAACCATAGAGCCATCAAAATAAGCACACAACACAAAGAAAACAGAATCTGTCAAAACAGAACAGTCTGTAGCAATCTGACTATTTCGAATACTTATGTAACTTCAAAAAATCTGAAAACTTAGGACGACCTGATAAATTTGTATATTGATCTAGTGCAAGTGGAATGGGTATTTTATCACTCTCTGGTAAAAAACGAAAATTAATTTCGTGAGCGTAAAAGTTTCTGTTTTCAACAAGATCAAACAAATATTGCCCAAGAAGATCCTAATGGCTTTACTTGACACAAACACTAATTAAAACATAAAAACACAATCATAACAGTAGCATAATTGTGCTAACACTCAAGAACAGGAAGCAAAAAAGCAAAAATAAATTTTATTCATTGGGTTGCCTCCCAACAAGCGCTATAGTTTTACGCCCTTAGCTAGGCATAAAGCAAGGATCTAAGTTTTGTCATCCTTGTTCTTGACTTTCTTAGAGGTATTTTCATCACGAGGCTTTGTAAACACAACATAAAACATGTTATCCATATAGGCCTTAGCAATCCTAAGTTGGTTTTCATCATACCCCCTTTGATTTCCTGCAACAATCTAAGAGTAATGATGATTAGCATTATTAAAAACTTGTTGGATTATATCTAGAACTGGGACTTACTTTTTAAGATTCTCATCAAAGATCTTATTGTCCCCAGAAAAATGCCTTAGTGCATAGTCACTATTGTAAAGAATTTCATCTATCACGGGTTTTTCATGATTCATACCATAAAAATCAAACATTTCCCTAGCTTCCCGTATTATGTAGTCAAACTCATTCATAAGAACGAGAGTGGCCAACTTTTTAGCTCTAATATTCATTATAACGGGGAGATCAAAAGACAATCTTTGCTAGGTAGGATGGGTACGAATAAATTTACTTTCAAGTTTCAGAACTAGTGCTGAAATAGCATCCGCATAAGATCTAGTAGTTTTAAGTATAGGAGCATCATCAAGACTAAGCTTCACAATATAATTGAAAATTCTTGGATACGTTCTTTTCCCATAACGTTCCCTTGCCCCAAGATAAACGTTTTAGCATCCAGATTTCCCGTACGTCCAATCTTAGGAGTAAGGCCATCATATGTTGGTGCCATACCGAAATCACTCATGATTGCAAGCAAAGGATAGATCTGACGAGAAAAAGGCGAACGAAAAAGGGAGGCGAATAAAACGAATTTTTTTGTGAAGTGGGGGAGAGGAAAACGAGAGGCAAATGGCAAATAATGTAAATTGCAAGGAGATGAGATTTGTGATTAGGAACCTGGTTATGATGAAGATCCTCCCCGGCAACGGCGCCAGAAATTCCTTTTGATGTCGCTTGAAGCTACATCGTTTTTTCCCCAAAGAGGAAGGGATGATGCAGCACAACGATGGTAGGTATTTCCCTCAGATATGAAACCGAGGTTATTGAACCAGTAGGAGAACCAAGCAGCACAACGTAAACAGCCCCTGCACACAAATAACAACACCTCGCAACCCGACATGTTAGAGGGGTTGTCAATCCCTTTCGGGTAACAGCACCAGAAACTGTGCGTGGACGGGAGAAAGTTGTACTAGATTGAATAAATAGATCGCAAATAAAATAAAGTGCAGCAAGATATTTTTGTACTTTTGGTTTAATAGATCTGAAAATAAAAGGCAAATAAAATAGATCGCGAAGGCAAATATATGAGGAAGAAGACCTGGGGGCCGTAGGTTTCACTAGTGGCTTCTCTCGAGAAAAATAGCAAATGGTGGGTGAACAAATTACTATTGGGCAATTGATAGAACCTCAAATGATTATGACGATATCCAGGCAATGATCATTACATAGGCATCACATCCAAGATTAGTTGACCGACTCCTTCCTGCATCTACTAATATTACTCCACACATCGACCGCTATCCAGCATGCATCTAGTGTAAAGTTCATGGGAAAACGGAGTAATGCAATAAGAATAATGACATGATGTAGACGAGATCCATTTATCTATGGCGGTAGATATAGATCCCATATTTTTATTCTTAGTAGCAACGATACATACGTGTCGGTTCCCTTTCTGTTACTGGGATCAAGCACCGTAGGATCGAATCCACAACCGGGCATCTCTTCCCATTGCAAGATAAATAGATCAAGTTGGCCAAACAAAACCCAAATATCGGAGAAGAAATACGAGGCTATAAGAGATCATGCATAAAAGAGATCAAAGAAACTCAAATACTTTCATGGATATAAAAAGATAGTTCTGATCATAAACTCAAAGTTCATTGATCCCAACAAACACACCGCAAAAGAGTTACATCACATGGATCTCCAAGAGACCATTGTATTGAGAACCAAGAAAGAGAGAGATGAAGCCATCTAGCTACTAACTACGGACCCGAAGGTCTACAGAGAACTACTCACGCATCATCGGAGAGGCACCAATGAAAGTGGTGAACCCCTCTGTGATGGTGTCTAGATTGGATCTGGTGGTTCTGAACTCTATGGCGGTTGGATGAATATTTCATTGACTTCCCTAGGGTTTCTGGAAAATTGGGGTATTTATAGAGCAAAGAGGCGGTCCGAGGGCACCCGAGGTGGGCACAACCCACCAGGGCGCACCTTGGCCTCCTGTCGCGCCCTGGTGAGTTGTGCCCTCCTCGGGGCACCCCCAGGTGCAGCCAGGGCCCGTTGTGTTCCTTCTGGCCCCTAAAAAATCTCCGTAAAGTTTCATGGAATTTGGACTCTGTTTGATATTGATTTTCTGTGTTGTAAAAACATGGAAAAACAGCAACTGGCACTTGTCACTATGTCAATAGGTTAGTACCAAAAAATGATATAAAATGACTATAAAATGATTATAAAGCATCCAACATTGATAATAAAATAGCATGGAACAATAAAAAATTATAGATACGTTGGAGACTTATCAAGGTATGGGTATGGTGATAGAGAAGGTTCAGTCCGCCAAGAGCGGATTGAACGAAGCTTTTACCAGCCTGCTGACAGGCTTCGAGGTATGCGACGTAATGCTCTAGACACCTTTTCCGTATAAAGGTATATACTTGTGCATAGATAGTAGCTCCTGAGACACTGCCCGGTTTGGGGAAAAGGTGGACAGAGGATCCACATAGTATTCGGAAGATCTAACATACTTGTCTCTTTTGTAACAGGCTTCCCTGTTGGCGGCAACCGCCCAGGCCACCGAAGTTTCCGAACTCAATCGTAAACTGAAGCTGGCCGATGAAGAAATCGACCACGTTAATAAGCGGTTCGATGAAACGCAAGGTATGCGTATTTAATCTTTTTGGTTGTATATCATAATCGTTAGGTATATTCAGAGATGAACTCATGTAATGCTTTTGTTTATGTGCATAGTTGGTGCAGCCAAGGTTGAGACCCTCAAAGGCGACCTTGCCCAAGCCCAAAAAGAGGCTAAGGTAAACAAGGCAACCACTGACAAAGCGGCTGCAGAGCTGAAGACCGAATAGGCCGCCCGCCGACAACACGAAGCTCAGGTGGCCGAGGTCGAACAGGAGCTAAAGGACGCCATCCTCAAGTGTGAGGGTTTGGAGGAGAAGGCTTCGGCCCAATCGTCCGAACTAGCCAAAGCTCTCCAAGATGCTAAGGCGGCACGGGTCGAGTCCCGAAGTGCTCGCGAGGAGATCCGTCAGGCGAAGAAAATAGCGACTGGTAAGGTCTTTCTTTTGGGGAGTATTTTTGGAGGTTAGCGGTATGCATTACTCACACGGCTGTGGAGTTCCACAGACGCATTTGCGGATCTTTTGAGGAGTGCCACTGATGCCGCACAGTTCTTTCGAGCCCAGGAGGGGAACTCAACCGAGAAGCTGTTCTGGTCACAGTTTCTTGCGCTGGAGCATTCGACGCCTCTGAACGACCAGTTGAAGTAGCTGATGGAGCTGCATAGGATGGCCGGCTTGGCCATGAAGGATTTAATAGTCTGGCTATGGCCAGCCAAACCCATTCTGAGTAGCTACTTTGGTCTGGTGAGGCGGCTCGTCGATGCGCTGCCTCGGGTTGATACTGTGAAGCGCTCAGCATGCATAGAGGGAGCTCGGATGACCTTTGCCCGCATCAAGATGCATTGGGAAAAGATGAAGGCCACCAACGTGGCGACTGCAGGCCCGCCCGAAGGCAAGGACCACCGCAAGCCGGAGAGATACTTTGAAGATGTCCTGGTGGGTGCCCGCATAGTAGAGGGCCAATGCTCAAAGGATGTTATATTTGAGTAGATGTATCCGGTTTGTAAAAACTGTGTTTGAGAACCCAGGCTTGTAATATATTGATGCCTTTGATCATAAGCTATTTTCCTCCTGTGCGGCCCTATAATTCTGAAAGTTTGACAGTCATTGGCTTCAGCCCCCACGTAGATACTACGGGGGTGTTCGGCATAGCGTGCTACCACACTTTATCCAACATCTTGGTCTATGAAGGAGGTGTCCGCGAGGTGAACCAGGCAATTAGAATATGCGGCTTTATTACTTTCACTTGGCCATAGGAGTTTGACGGTGGGGTGAAGTACTAGCCCCTATGTGTGTGTGTGGCAGTTCAAAATGAGGTGCCTTTTCCACACGGCTGGACGAAGACCGGCCCTTCGTATAACATGGAATAAATCACCAATGATTTGTAGTATAATACTAAGTCGCTGAAGCGCTGACCAGCTCTCGCCTTATCATGACAGTTAGTTTTCGGCTTTCTCTATTGAGGTATTTGACCAGACAGACCAGAAATACAATCGTAGTAGATCTCCCTTTACGAACTTAGCCGAATAAGTGAAACATAAGGTGGTCAGTGAAGGAAATATCCATAGAGGCAATAATAAAGTTATTATTTATTTCCTTATATCATGATAAATGTTTATATTCATGCTATAATTGTATTAACCGGAAACATAATACATGTGTGAATACATAGATAAACAGAGTGTCACTAGTATGCCTCTACTTGACTAGCTCATTGATCAAAGATGGTTATGTTTCCTAACCATAGACATGCATTGTCCTTTGAGTAACGGGATCACATCATTAGGAGAATGATGTGATTGACTTGACCAATTCCGTTAGCATAGCACTTGATCGTTTAGTTTGTTGCCATTGCTTTCTTCATGACTTATACATGTTCCTATGACTATGAGATTATGCAACTCCCGTTTACCGGAGGAACACTTTGTGTGCTATCAAACGTCACAACGTAACTGGGTGATTATAAAGGTGCTCTACAGGTGTCTCCGAAGGTACTTGTTGGGTTGGCGTATTTCGAGACTAGGATTTGTCACTCCGATTGTCGGAGAGGTATCTCTGGGCCCTCTCGGTAATGCACATCACTTAAGCCTTGCAAGCATTGCAACTAATGAGTTAGTTGCGGGATGATGTATTACGGAACGAGTAAATAGACTTGCCGGTAACGAGATTGAACTAGGTATTGAGATACCAACGATCGAATCTCGGGCAAGTAACATACCGATGACAAAGGGAACAACGTATATTGTTATTCGGTCTGACCGATAAAGATCTTCGTAGAATATGTAGGAGCCAATATGAGCATCCAGGTTCCGCTATTGGTTATTGACCGGAGACGTGTCTCGCTCATGTCTACATAGTTCTCGAACCCGTAGGGTCCGCACGCTTAAAGTTCGGTGACGATCGTAATTAAGGTTTTTGTGTTTTGATGTACCGAAGGTTGTTCGGTGTCCCGGATGTGATCACGGACATGACGAGGAGTCTCAAAATGGTCGAGACATAAAGATTGATATATTGGAAGCCTATATTTGGATATCGGAAACGTTCCGGGTGAAATCAGGATTTTACCGGAGTACCAGGGGGTTACCGGAACCCCCCCGGGGGTTATTGGGCCTACATGGGCCCTAAGGGAGAAGAGGAGGGCTGGCCAGGGTAGGCCACGCGCCCCGTCCCCCTTAGTCCGAATAGGACAAGGAAGGGGGCGCGCCCCCCTTTCCTTGTTCTCCCTTCCCCCTTCCTTTTCCAACAAGGCAAGAGGGGGAGTCCTACTCCCGGTGGGAGTAGGACTCCTCCAGGCGCACCCCTTGGGCCGGCCGCACCTCCCCCTCTCCCTCCTTTATATACGGGGGAAAGGGGGCACCCCAGGACACACAAGTTGATCTTCGTCATCGTTCCTTAGCCGTGTGTGGTGCCCCCTTCCACCATATTCCACCACGGTCATATCATAGCGGTGCTTAGGCCAAGCCCTGTGTCGGTAGAACATCATCACCGTCATCACGCCGTCGTGCTGATGAAACTCTCCCTCAACACTTTGCTGGATCGGAGCTCGAGGGACGTCACCGAGTTGAACGTGTGCAGAACTCGGAGGTGCCGTACGTTCGGTACTTGGATCGGTCGGATCGGGAAGACGTATGACTACTTCCTCTACGTTGTGTTAACGCTTCCGTTGCCGGTCTACGAGAGTATGTAGACAACACTCTCCTCTCTCGTTGCTATGCATCACCACGATCTTGCGTGTGCGTAGGAAATTTTTGAAATTGCTACATTCCCTAACAGTGGCATCCGAGCCTGGTTTTATGCGTTGATGTAATATGCAAGAGTAGAACACAAGTGAGTTGTGGGCGATATAAGTCATACTGCTTACCAGCATGTCACACTTTGGTTTGGCGGTATTGTTGGATGAAGCGGCCCGGACCGACATTACGCGTACGCTTACGCGAGACTGGTTCTACCGACGTGCTTTGCACACAGGTGGCTGGCGGGTGTCAGTTTCTCCAACTTTAGTTGAACCGAGTGTGGCTACGCCCGGTCCTTGCGAAGGTTAAAACAGCACCAACTTGACAAACTATGATTGTGGTTTTGATGCGTAGGTAAGAACGGTTCTTGCTCAGCCGGTAGCAGCCACATAAAACTTGCAACAACAAAGTAGAGGATGTCTAACTTGTTTTTGCAGGGCATGTTGTGATGTGATATGGTCAAGACATGATGAGATATAAGTTGTTGTATGAGATGATCATGTTTTGTTGAATTTATCGGCAACTAGCAAAAGCCTTATGGTTATCTCTCTATTGCATAAGATGCAAGCGCCAAATAATTGCTTTACTTTATCGCTATGCGATAGCAATAGTTGCAAGAGCAATAGTTGGAGAGACGACCATGTGATGACACATTGATATAGATCAAGATGATGGAGATCATGGTGTCGTGCCGGTGACGATGGAAATCATGACGATGCTTTGGAGTTGTAGATCAAAGGCACAAGATGATGATGGCCATATCATGTCACATATTTTGATTGCATGTGATGTTTATCTTTTATGCATCTTATTTTGCTTAGTTCGATGGTAGCTTTATAAGATGGTCTCTCAATAATTATCAAGGTACAAGTGTTCTCCCTGAGTATGCACCGTTGCGAAAGTTCTTCGTACTGAGACACCACGTGATGATCGGGTGTGATAGGCTCTACGTTCAAATACAACGGGTGCAAAACAGTTGCACACGCAGAATACTCAGGTTAAACTTGACGAGCCTAGCATATAACAGATATGGCCTCGGAACACTGAGACCGAAAGGTCGAGCGTGAATCATATAGTAGATATGATCAACATAGTGATGTTCACCATTGAAACTACTCCATCTCACGTGATGATTGGACATGGTTTAGTTGATATGGATCACGTGATCACTTAGAGGATTAGAGGGATGTCTATCTAAGTGGGAGTTCTTAAGTAATATGATTAATTGAACTTTAATTTATCATGAACTTAGTCCTGGTAGTATTAGTATATCTATATTGTAGATCAATAGCTCGCGATGTTGCTCCCCGTTTAATTTTTATATGTTCCTAGAAAAAAACTAAGTTGAAAAATGTTAGTAGCAATGATGCGGATTGGATCCGTGATCTGAGGATTATCCTCATTTCTGCATAGAAGAATTATGTCCTTGATGCACCACTAGGTGACAAACCTATTGCAGGAGCAGATGCAGACGTTATGAACGTTTGGCTAACTCAATATGATGACTACTTGATAGTTTAGTGCACCATGCTTAAATGACTTAGAATCGGGACTTCAAAGACGTTTTGAATGTCATGGACCATATGAGATGTTCCAGGAGTTGAAGTTAATATTTCAAGCAAATACTCGAGTTGAGAGATATGAAGTCCCAACAAGTTCTATAGCTAAAAGATGGAGGAGAATAGCTCAAACAGTGAGCATGTGCTCAGATTGTCTGGGGTACTACAATCGCTTGAATCAAGTGGGAGTTAATCTTCCAGATAAAATAGTGATTGACAGAATTCTCTAGTCACCATCACCAAGTTAGTAGAACTTCGTGATGAACTATAATATGCAAGGGATCACGGAAATGATTCCCAAGCTCTTCGTGATGCTGAAATCGATGAAGATAGAAATCAAGAAAAGCATCAAGTGTTGATGGTAAACAAAACCACTAGTTTCAGGTAAAGGGACAAAGGGAAGAAAGGGGAACTTCAAGAAGAACGGGAAGCAAGTTGCTGCTCAAGTGAAAAACCCAAGTCTGGACCTAAGCCTGAAACTGAGTGCTTCTACTGCAATGGGACTGGTCACTGGAAGCGGAACTACCCCAAGTAATTGGCGGATAAGAAGGATGGCAAAGTGAACATAGGTATATTTGATATACATGTTATTGATGTGTACTTTAGTAGTGTTTATAGCAACCCCTCGGTATTTGATACTAGTTCAGTTGCTAAGAATAGTAACTCGAAACGGGAGTTGCAGAATGAACAGAGACTAGTTAAGGGTGAAGTGACGATGTGGATTGGAAATGGTTCCAAGATTGATATGATCATCATCGCACACTCCCTATACTTTCGGGATTAGTGTTAAACCAAAAATAAATGTTATTTAGTGTTTGTGTTGAGCATGAATATGATTAGATCATGTTTATTGCATTACGGTTATTCATGTAAGTTAGAGAATAATTGTTGTTCTATTTACATGAATAAAACCTTCTATGGTCATACACCCAATGAAAATGGTTTGTTGGATCTCGATCGTGGTGATACACATTTTCATAATATTGAAGCCAAAAGATGCAAAGTTAATAATGATAGTGCAACTTATTTGTGGCAATGCCGTTTAGGTCATATTGGTGTAAAGCGCATGAAGAAAATTCATGCTGATGGGCTTTTGGAATCACTTGATTATGAATCAGTTGATGCTTGCGAACCATGCCTCATGGGCAAGATGACTAAGACTCCATTCTCCAGAACAATGGAGCGAGCAACAGATTTGTTGGAAATCATGGATACTGATGTATGTGGTCCGATGAATATTGAAGCTCGCGGCAGGTATCATTATTTTCTGATCTTCACAGATGATTTGAGCAGATATGAGTATATCTACTTGATGAAACACAAGTCTGAAACATTTGAAAAGTTCAAAGAATTTCAGAGTGAAGTGGAGAATCATCATAATAAAAATACAAGTTTCTACGATATGATCGCAGAAGTAAAATATTTGAGTTACGAGTTTGGCCTTCAATTAAAACAATGTGAAATAGTTTCACTACTCACGCCACCTGGAACACCACAGTGTAATGGTGTGTTCGAACGTTGTAACCGTACTTTTTTAGATATGGTGCGATCTATGATGTCTCTTACCAATTTACCACTATCGTTTTGGGGTTATGCACTAGAGACAGCTACATTCACGTTAAATAGGGCACCACATAAATCCGTTGAGACGACACCGTATGAACTATGGTTTGGCAAGAAACCTAAGCTGTCGTTTCTTAAAGTTTGAGGTTGCAACGCTTATGTGAAAAAGTTTCAACCTAATATGCTCAAACCCAAATCGGAGAAGTGCGTCTTCATAGGATACCCAAAAGAAAATATTGGGTACACCTTCTATCACAGATCCGAAGGCAAGATATTCGTTGCTGAGAATGGATCCTTTCTAGAGAAGGAGTTTCTCTCGAAAGAAGTGAGTGGGAGGAAAGTAGAACTTGATGAGGTAACTGTACCTGCTCCCTTATTGGAAAGTAGTTCATCACAGAAATATGTTCCTGTGACTACTACACCAATTAGTGAGGAAGCTAATGATGATGATCATGTAACTTCAGATCAAGTTGCTACCGAACCTCGTAGGTAAACCAGAGTGAGATCCACACCAGAGTGGTACGGTAATCCTGTTCTGGAGGTCATGTTACTTGACCATGACGAGCCTACGAACTATAAGGAAGCGATGATGAAGCCCAGATTCCGCGAAATGGCTTGAGGCCATGAAATCTGAGATGAGATCCATGTATGAGAACAAAGTATGGACTTTGATTGACTTGCCCATTGATCGGCGAGCCATTGAGATTAAATGGATCTTCAAGAGGAAGACGGACGCTGATAGTAGTGTTACTATCTACAAAGCTAGAATTGTCGCAAAAAGGTTTTCGACAAGTTCAAGGTGTTGACTACGATGAGAGTTTCTCACTCGTATCTATGCTTAAGTCTGTCCGAATCATGTTAGCAATTGCCGCATTTTATGAAATCTGGCAAATGGATAAACAAAACGGCATTCCTTAATGGATTTATTAAATAAGAGTTGTATATGATGCAACCAGAAGGTTCTGTCAATCCTAAAGGTACTAACAAAATATGCAAGCTCCAGCGATCCATCTATGGACTGGTGCAAGCATTTGGGAGTTGGAATATACGCTTTGATAAGTTGATCAAAGAATATAGTTTTATACAGACTTGTGGTGAAGCCTGTATTTACAAGAAAGTGAGTGGGAGCACTACAACATTTCTTATAAGTATATGTGAATGACATATTGTTGATCGGAGATAATGTAGAATTATTCTGCAAAGCAGAAAGGAATGTTTGAAAGGAGTTTTTGAAAGAAATACCTCGGTGAAGCTGCTTACATATTGAGCATCAAGATCTATAGAGATAGATCAAGATGCTTGATAAGTTTTTCAATGAGTACATACCTTGACAAGATTTTGAAGTAGTTCGAAATGGAAAAGTCAAAGAAGGAGTTCTTGCCTATGTTAAAAGGTGTGAAGTTGAGTAAGACTCAAAACCCGACCACGGCAGAAGATAGAGAGAGAATGAAAGTCATTCCCTATGCCTCAGCCATAGGTTCTATAAAGTATGCCATGCTGTGTACCAGACCTATTGTATACCCTGCCCTGAGTTTGGCAAGGGAGTACAATAGTGATCTAGGAGTAGATCACTGTACATTGGTCAAAATTATCCTTAGTGGAATAAGGATATGTTTCTCGATTATGGAAGTGACAAAAGGTTCGTCGTAAAGGGTTACGTCGATGCAAATTTTGACACTGATCTAGATGACTCTAAATCTCATTCTAGATACATATTGAAAGTGGGAGCAATTAGATAGACTAGCTCTGTGCAGAGGATTGTTGACATAGAAATTTGCAAAATACTTACGGATCTGAATGTGGCAGACCCGTTGACTAAACTTCTCTCACAAGCAAGCATGATCACACCTTAGTACTCTTTGGGTGTTAATCACATAGCGACATGAACTAGATTATTGACTCTAGTAAACCCTTTGGGTGTTGGTCACATGTAGATGTGAACTATGGGTGTTAATCACATGGTGATGTGAACTATTGGAATTAAATCACCTGGCGATGTGAACTAGATTATTGACTCTAGTGCAAGTGGGAGACTGAAGGAAATATGCCCTAGAGGCAATAATAAAGTTATTTCCTTATATCATGATAAATGTTTATTATTCATGCTAGAATTGTATTAACCGGAAACATAATACATGTGTGAATACATAGAAAAACAAAGTGTCACTAATATGCCTCTACTTGACTAGCTCGTTGATCAAAGATGGTTATGTTTCCTAACCATAGACATGAGTTCTCATTTGATTAATGGGATCACATCATTAGGAGAATGATGTGATTGACTTGACCCATTCCATTAGAATAGCACTTGATCATTTAGTTTCTTGCCATTGCTTTCTTCATGACTTATACATGTTCCTATGACTATGAGATTATGCAACTCCCGTTTACCGGAGGAACACTTTGTGTGCTACCAAACATCACAACGTAACTGGGTGATTATAAAGGTGCTCTACAGGTGTCTCCGAAGGTACTTGTTGGGTTGGCGTATTTCGAGATTAGGATTTGTCACTCCGATTGTCGGAGAGGTATCTCTGGGCCCTCTCGGTAATGCACATCACTTAAGCCTTGCAAGCATTGCAACTAATGAGTTAGTTGTGGGATGATATATTACGGAACTAGTAAAGAGACTTGCCGATAACGAGATTGAACTAGGTATTGAGATACCAACGATCGAATCTCGGGCAAGTAACATACCGATGACAAAGGGAACAATGTATATTGTTATGTGGTCTGACCGATAAAGATCTTCGTAGAATATGTAGGAGCCAATATGAGCATCCAGGTTCCGCTATTGGTTATTGACCGGAGATGTGTCTCGGTCATGTCTACATAGTTCTCGAACCCGTAGGGTCCGCACGCTTAAAGTTCGGTGACGATCGTAATTAGGGTTTTTGTGTTTTGATGTACCAAAGGTTGTCCGGTGTCCCGGATGTGATCATGGACATGACGAGGAGTCTCAAAATGGTTGAGACATAAAGATTGATATATTGGAAGCAAATATTTGGATATCAGAAATGTTACGGATGAAATCAGGATTTTACCGGAGTACCGGGGGGTTACCGGAACCCCCCCGGGGGTTATTGGGCCTACATGGGCCCTAAGGGAGAAGAGGAGGGCCGGCCAGGGCAGGCCGCTTGCCCCCTCCCCCTAGTCCGAATAGGACAAGGAGGGGGGGGGCGGCCCCCCTTTCCTCGTTCTCCCTTCCACCTTCCTTTTCCAACAAGGCAAGAGGGGGGAGTCCTACTCCCGGTGGGAGTAGGACTCCTCCAGGCGCACCCCGTGGGCCGGCCGCAACTCCCCCTCTCCCTCCTTTATATACGGGGGCAAGGGGGCACCCCATGACACACAAGTTGATCTTCGTGATCGTTCCTTAGCCGTGTGCGGTGCCCCCTTCCACCATATTCCACCTCGGTCATATCGTAGCGGTGCTTAGGCGAAGCCCTGCGTCGGTAGAACATCATCACCGTCATCACGCCGTCGTGCTGACGAAATCTCCCTCAACACTTTGCTGGATCGGAGCTCGAGGGACGTCACCGAGTTGAACATGTGCAGAACTCGGAGGTGCCGTATGTTCGGTACTTGGATCGGTCGGATCGGGAAGACGTATGACTACTTCCTGTACGTTGTGTCGACGCTTCCGTTGCCGGTCTACGAGGGTACGTAGACAACACTCTCCTCTCTCGTTGCTATGCATCACCATGATCTTGCTTGTGCGTAGGAAATTTTTGAAATTGCTACGTTCCCTAACAGTAAGCACAGGAGTCGGGCAACCCAACTATAGACCAAAGACATGACTCGAAGCCGATGCATATAGTGCAATATTCGGGACGCCAAAGAGTACCCTATAGGTGTTCGGACTTGAGAACGTGCGGTGCCAAATACAGCCCCCGGTGTTTAGGATTGGATTAAAGCACGTGTGGCAATCTTCAGTAAGGAAGGGATACAAATGACAAAAGAAGCCAGTACCAAACAAAAGTGGTAATCAATTGTTTCCTTTAAATCCTATATAATATTGATACGTCTCCAACGTATCTATAATTTTTGATTGTTCCATGCTATTATATTATATGTTTTGGATGTTTAATGGACTTTAATATGCACATTTATATTTTTTGGGGACTAACCTATTAACCGGAGGCCCAGTGCCAGTTGCTGTTTTTGCCTATTTCAGTGTTTCACGGAAAAGGAATATCAAACGGAATCCAAATGGAATGAAACCTCTGCGAGGATCTTTTGTGGAACAAACGCAATCCAGGAGACTTGGACTGGAGGTCAAGGAAGAAATGAGGCGGCCACGAGGTAGGGCGGCACGCCTCCCACCCTCGTGGGCCCCTCGTAGCTCCACCGACCTACTTCCTTCACCTATATATATTCTTATACCCTGAAAACATCCAGGGGAACCACGAAACCACTTTTCCACCGCCGCAACCTTCTATACCTATGAGATCCCATCTGGGGACCTTTTCCGGCGATCTGCCGGAGGGGGATTCGATCACGGAGAGCTTCTACATCAACACCATAGCCTCTCTGATGATGTGTGAGTAGTTTACCACAGACCTTCGGGTCCATAGTTATTAGCTAGATGGCTTCTTCCCTCTCTTTGGTTCTCAATACAAAGTTCTCCTCGATGTTCTTGGAGATCTATTCGATGTAATTCTTTTTGCGGTGTGTTTGCCGAGATCCGATGAATTGTGGGTTTATGATTAAGATTATCTATGAACAATATTTTATTCTTCTCTGAATTCTTATATGCATGATTTGATATTTTTGCAAGTCTCTTCGAATTATCAGTTTGGTTTGGCCTACTAGATTGATCTTTCTTGCAATGGGAGAAGTGCTTAGCTTTGGGTTCAATCTTGCGGTCTCCTTTCCCAGTGATAGGAGGGGCAACAAGGCACGTATTGTATTGTTGCCATCGAGGATAAAAAGATGGGGTTTATATCATATTGCTTGAGTTTATCCCTCTACATCATGTCATCTTGCCTAATGCGTTACTCTGTTCTAATGAACTTAATACTCTATATGCATGCTGGATAGTGGTCGATGTGTGGAGTAATAGTAGTAGATGCAGAATTGTTTCGGTCTACTTGACACAGGCGTGATGGCTATATTGATGATCATGCCTAGATATTCTCATAACTATGCACTTTTCTATCAATTGCTCGGCAGAAATTTGTTCACCGACCGTAATATATGCTATCTTGAGAGAAGCCACTAGTGAAACCTATGGCCCTTGGGTCTACTTTACATCATATAATTTCCGATCTACAATTCTAGTTTACTATTTATTTTGCAATCTTTATTTTCCAATCTATACAACAAAAATACCAAAAATATTTATCTTATTATCTTTATCAGATCTCACTTTCGTAAGTAACTGTGAAGGGATTGACAACCCCTTTATCGCGTTGGTTGCGAGGTTCTTGTTTGTTTGTGTAGGTACTAGGCGACTTGCGTGTAGCCTCCTACTGGGTTGATACATTGGTTCTCAAAAACCGAGGGAAATACTTACACTACTTTGCTGCATCACCCTTTCCTCTTCAAGGGAAAACCATCGCATGCTCAAGAGGTAGCAAGAAGGATTTCTGGCGCCGTTGCCGGGGAGATCTACACTCAAGCCAAGACATACCAAGTACCCTTCACAAAATATTATCCCTCGCATTACATTATTTGACATTTGCCTCTCGCTTTCCTCTCCCCCACTTCACCCTTGCTGTTTTATTCGCCTCTTTTCCGTTCGCCCTTTTTCCATTCACCTTCTTTCGCTTGCCTCTTGTATGATTGTGTGTTCGATTTATTGTTTGTCACGATGGTTCAAGACAATACTAAATTATGTGACTTTACCAATACCAACAACAATGATTTTATTAGCACTCCGATTGCTCCTCTTACCGATCCTGAATCTTGTGAAATTAATATTGCTTTGCTGAATCTTGTCATGAAAGATCAATTTGCTGGCCTTCCTAGTGAAGATGCCGCTACCCATCTAAACAGCTTTGTTGATTTATGTGATATGCAAAATAAGAAAGATGTGGATAATGATATTGTTAAATTGAAACTATTTCTGTTTTCGCTTAGAGAACGTGCTAAAACTTGGTTCTCTTCTTTGCCTAAAAATAGTATTGATTCATGGAATAAGTGCAAAGATGCTTTTATCTCTAAGTATTTTCCTCCCGCTAAGACCATCTCTCTTAGAAATGATATTATGAATTTTAATCAACTTGATCATGATCATGTTGCACAAGCTTGGGAGAGGATGAAATTAATGATACGTAATTGCCCTACACATGGTTTGAATTTATGGATGATTATACAAATTTTTTATGCTGGATTGAATTTTGCTTCTAGAAATCTTTTAGATTCGGCCGCGGGAGGCACTTTTATGGAAATCACTTTAGGAGAAGCTACTAAAATCCTAGATAATATTATGGTTAATTATTCTCAATGGCACACCGAAAGATCTACTAGTAAAAAGGTTCATGCGATAGAAGAGATTAATGTTTTGAGTGGAAAGATGGATGAACTTATGAAGTTATTTGCTAATAAGAGTGTTTCTTATGATCCTAATGATGTGCCTTTTTCCACTTTGATTGAGAATAATAATGAATCTATGGATGTGAATTTTGTTGGTAGGAACAATTTTGGAAACAACGCTTATAGAGGAAACTTTAATTCTAGGCCGTTCCCTAGTAATTCCTCTAATAATTATGGTAATTCCTACAACAACTCTTATGGAAATTTTAATAATATGCCCTCTGATTTTGAGACTACTGTTAAAGAATTTATGAGTTCACAAAAGAATTTCAATGATTTGAGTGAAGACAAATTGCTTAAGATTGATGAGTTGGCTAGGAACGTGGATAGAATTTCTCTTGATGTTGATTCTTTGAAACTTAGATCTATTCCACCTAAGCATGATATCAATGAGTCTCTCAAAGCCATGAGAATTTCCATTGATGAGTGCAAAGAAATAACCGCTAGGATGCGTGCTAAAAAAGATTGCTTTGTGAAAGCGTGTTCTTCTAGTTTTGATGATAATAAAGATGAAGATCTAAAAGTGTCTCCTATTAAATCTTTGTTTGCCAATATGAATCTTGTTAAATATGGGACTGGAGATGAGTCAACTTTAGTTAAAAGGCGTCCCAATGATTCGGAGTTTTTAGATCTTGATACAAAAATTGGTAAAAGTGGGATTGAAGAGGTCAAAACTTTATATAGCAATGCATCCACTATTTTGGATTTCAAGGAATTTAATTATGATAATTGCTCTTTGATATATTGTATTTCCTTGTTACAATCCGTGTTAAATTCTCCTCATGCTTATGATCAAAACAAAGCTTGAAAAACTTGAATTGGAAGTTTCTATCCCTAGAAAACTTTATGATGAGTGGGAACCTACTATTAAAATTAAGATTAAATATCATGAATGCTATGCTTTATGTGATTTGGGTGCTAGTGTTTCCACAATTCCAAAAAAATTGTGTGATGTGTTAGGTTTTCGTGAATTTGATGATTGTTATTTAAATTTGCATCTTGCGGATTCCACCATTAAGAAACCTATGGGAAGGATTAATGATGTTATTATTTTTGCAAATAGGAATTATGTGCCAGTAGATTTCATTGTTCTTGATATAGATTGAATCCTACATGTCCTATTATTCTTGGTAGACCTTTCCTTAGAACGATTCGTGCAATTATTGATATGAAAGAAGGAAATATTAGATTCCAATTTCTGTTAAGGAAAGGGATGGAACACTTTCCTAGAAAGAAAATTAAATTACCTTATGAATCTATTATGAGAGCCACATATTGATTGCATACCAAAGATGGCAATACTTAGATCTATCCTTGCTTTTATGCCTAGCTAGGGGCATTAAACGATAGCGCTTGTTGAGAGGCAACCCAATTTTGTTTTTGTTCCTTGCTTTTTGTTACTGTTTAGTAATAAATAAATCATATATCCTCTGTTATGATTGTGTTTTTTATGTTTTAATTAGTGTTTGTGCCAAGTAAATCCTTTAGGATCTTCTTGGGTGATTGTTATTTGATCTTTCTGTAAAAAACAGAAAGTATGCGCTCACGAGAATAATTTTCATTTTTTTACAAGAGGGCGATAAAATACCAATTACAACTGCAGTATATCACTATATAAATTATTTAGGATGTCCTAATTTCTCAAGATTTTTGGAGTCACAGAAGTATTCAAAAGTTACAGATTGCTACAGACTGTTCTGTTTTTGATAGATTCTGTTTTTCGTGTGTTGTTTGCTTATTTTGATGAATCTATGGTTAGTATTGGGGGGTATGAACCATAGAAAAGTGGGAATATAGTAGGTTTAACACCAATATAACTAAATAATGAGTTCATTAAAGTACCTTAAGGTGGTGGTTTGTTCTCATATACTAACAGAGCTCATGAGATTTTCTGTTGAGTTTTGTGTTGTGAAGTTTTCAAGTTTTTGGGTAAAGATTTGATGGATTTTGGCATAAGGAGTGGCAAGAGCCTAATATTGGGGATGCCCAAGGCACTCCAAGGTAAAGTTCAAGTACAATCAAAAGCCTAAGCTTGGGGATGTCCCGGAAGGCATCCCCTCTTTCGTCTTCGTCTATCGGTAACTTTACTTGAGGCTATATTTTTATTCACCACATGATACGTGTTCTGCTTGGAGCGTCTTGTATGGGTTCAGTCTTAGCTTTTTAGTTTACCAAAATCATCCTTGCTGTAGACACCCTTTTGGGATAGACACACATGAATCAGAATTTATTAGAATACTCTATGTGCTTCACTTATATCTTTTGAGCTAGATAATTTTGCTCTAGTGCTTCACTTATATCTTTTTAGAGCACGGTGGTGGTTTTATTTTATAGAAATTATTGATCTCTCATGCTTCACTTATATTATTTTGAGAGTCTTTTAGAACATCATGGTAATTTGCTTTGGTTATGAAATTAGTCCTAATATGATAGGCATCCAAGATGGGTATAATAAAAACTTTCATATAAAGTGCATTGAATACTATGAGAAGTTTGATACTTGATGATTGTTTTGAGATATGAAGATGGTAATATTAGAGTCATGCTAGTTGAGTAGTTGTAAATTTGGGAGATACTTGTGTTAAAGTTTGTGATTCCCGTAGCATGCACATATGGTGAACCGTTATGTGATGAAGTCGGAGCATGATTTATTTATTGATTGTGTTCCTTATGAGTGGTGGTCAGGGACGAGCGATGGTCTTTTCCTACCAATCTATCCCCCTAGAAGCATGCGCGTAGTACTTTGTTTCGATAACTAATAGATTTTTGCAATAAGTATGTGAGTTCTTTATGACTAATTTTGAGTTCATGGATTATACGCACTCTCACACTTCCACCATTGCTAGCCTCTCTAGTACCGCACAACTTTCGCCGGTACCATAAACCCACCATATACCTTCCTCAAAACAGCCAACATACCTACCTATTATGGCATTTCCATATCCATTCTGAGATATATTTGAAGGAAATATGCCCTAGAGGCAATAATAAAGTTGTTATTTATATTTCCTTATATCATGATAAATGTTTATTATTCATGCTAGAATTGTATTAACCGGAAACTTAGTGCATGTGTGAATACATAGACAAACAGAGTGTCCCTAGTATGCCTCTGCTTGACTAGCTCATTAATCAAAGATGGTTTAGCTTCCTAGCCATGGACATGTGTTGCCATTTGATGAATGGGATCACATCATTAGAGAATGATGTGATGGACGAGACCCATCCATTATCTTAGCATAATGATCATTCAGTTTTATTGCTACTGCTTTCTTCATGACTTATACATGTTCCTCTGACTGAGATTATGCAACTCCCGAATACCGGAGGAACACCTTGTGTGCTATCAAACGTCACAACGTAACTGGGTGATTATAAAGATTCTCTACAGGTGTCTCTAATGGTGTTTGTTGAGTTGGCATAGATCGAGATTAGGATTTGTCACTCGGTCTACCTGAGAGGTATCTCTAGGCCCTCTCGGTAATGTACATCACTATGAGCCTTGCAAGCAATGTGACTAATGAGTTAGTTGCGGGACGATGCATTATGGAATGAGTAAAGAGACATTCCGGTAATGAGATTGAACTTGGTATGATGATATCGATGATCGAATCTCGGGCAAGTAACATACCAATGACAAAGGGAACAGCGTATGTTGTTATGCAGTTTGACTGATAAAGATCTTTGTAGAATATGTAGGAGCCAATATGAGCATCCAGGCTCCTCTATTAGTTATTGACTAGAGATGTGTCTCGGTCATGTCTACATACTTCTCGAACCCTTAGGGTATACACGCTTAACGTTCGATGACGATTTGTATTATGAGTTATGTGATTTGTTGTACCGAAGGTTGTTTGGACTCCCGGATGAGATCACAGACATGACGAGGAGTCTCAAAATGGTCGAGACGTAAAGATCGATATATTGGAACGCTATATTCGGACATCAAAAAGGTTTCGAGTGATTCGGATAATTTTCGGCGTACCGGAGAGTTACGGGAATTCGCCGGGGAAGTAATGGGCCTTAATGGTCCATACGGGAAAGGAGAGAAGGGCCTCAATGGGTGGCTGCGCGCCCCCCATGGGCTGGTCCGAATTGGACTAGGGAGGGGGCGGCGCCCCCCTCTTTCCTTCTCTCCCTCTTCCCCTTCCTTCTTTCCTACTCCAACTACGGAAGGGGGGAAACCTACTCCTACTAGGAGTAGGAATCCCCCTTGGGGCGCGCCATAGAGAGGGATGGCCCTCCCCTCCTCCACTCCTTTATATACGGGGGAGAGGGGCACCCCATAGACACACAAGTTGATTTCTTAGCCGTGTGCGGTGCCCCCCTCCACAGATTTCCACCTCGGATCATATCATTGTAGTGCTTAGGCGAAGCCCTGCGTCGGTAAGTTCATCATCACCGTCATCATGCCATCGTGCTGATGAAGATCTCCCTCGACACTCAGCTGGATCTAGAGTTCGTCAGACATCACCGAGCTAAACGTGTGCAGATCGCGGAGGTTCCGTACCTTCGGTGCTAGGATCGGTCGGATCGTGAAGACGTACGACTACATCAACCACGTTGTCATAACGCTTCCGCTTACGGTCTACGAGGGTACGTGGACAACACTCTCCCCTCTTGTTTCTATGCATCACCTAGATGGATCTTGCGTGTGCGCAGGAAATTTTTGAAATTATTGCATTCCCCAACAGTGGTATCAGAGCCAGGTTTATGCGTAGATATTATATGCACGAGTAGAACACAAAGGAGTTGTGGGCGTGGGTATATACATATTTCTTGCTATCACTAGTTGATTCTTGATTCAGCGGTATTGTTGGATGAAGCGGCTCAGACCGACATTACGCGTACGCTTACGCGAGACTGGTTCTACCGACGTGCTTCGCACACAGGTGGCTGGTGGGTGTTAGTTTCTCCAACTTTAGTTGAATCGGATTCAATGAACAGGGTTCTTTCTGAAGATCAAAAAGCAATCACTATACAGTGTTGTGGTTTTTGATGCGTAGGTAAGAACGGTTCTTGCAAAGCCCGTAGCAGCCACGTAAAACTTGCAACAACAAAGTATAGGACGTCTAACTTGTTTTTGCAGGGCATGTTCTGATGTGATATGGTCAACACGTGATGCGATATAATTTGTTGTATGATATGATCATGTTTTATTGAAGTTATCGGCAACTGGCAGGAGCCTTATGGTTGTCTCTTTATTGCATAAGATGCAAGCGCCATATAATTGCTTTACTTTATCGCTATATGATATCAATAGTTGCAAAAGCAATAGTTGGCGAGACGACCATGTGACGACACATTGATAGAGATCAAGATGATGGAGATCATGGTGTAATGCCGGTGATGATGGAGATCATGATGGTACTTTGGAGATGGAGATCAAAGGCACAAGATGATGATGGTCATATCATGTCACATATTTTGATTGCATGTGATGTTTATCTTTTATGCATCTTATTTTGCTTAGTACGTCAGTAGCATTATAAGATGATCCCTCACTACATTTCAAGGTATAAGTGTTCTCCCTGAGTATGCGCCATTGCGACAGTTCTTCGTGCTGAGACACCACGTGATGATCGGGTGTGATAAGCTCTACGTTCACATACAACGAGTGCAAGCCAGTTTTGCACACGCAAAATACTCGGGTTAAACTTGACGAGCATAGCATATGCAGATATGGCCTCGGAACACTGGAGACCAAAAGGTCGAGCGTGAATCATAGAGAAGATATGATCAACATAGAGATGTTCACCATTGAAAACTACTCCATCTCACATGATGATCAGACATGGTTTAGTTGATATGGATCACGTGATCACTTAGATGATTAGAGGGATGTCTATCTAAGTGGGAGTTCTTAAGTAATATGATTAATTGAACTTTAATTTATCATGAACTTTGTCCTGATAGTAATTGCATATCTATGGTGTAGATCAATAGCTTGCGATGTAGCTTCCCGTTTAATTTTGATATGTTCCTAGAGAAAAGGAAGTTGAAAGATGATAGTAGCAATGATGTGGACTTGGTCCGTGATCTGAGGATTATCCTCATTGCTGCACAGAAGAATTATGTCCTTGATGCACCGCTAGGTGACAGACCTATCGCAGGAGATGATGCACACATTATGAACATTTGACAAAGCTCGGTATGATGACTACTTAATAGTTTAGTGCACCATGCTTTACGACTTAGAACTGGTAGTTCAAAGACATTTTGAATTCCACGGAACATATAAGATGTTCTAAGAGTTGAAATTGGTATTTCATACTCATGCCCGTGTCAAGAGGTATGAGACCTCTGATAGTACATTGCCTACAAGATGGAGGAGAATAGCTAAACCAGTGAGTATGTGCTCAGATTGTCTAGGTACTACAATTGCTTGAATCAAGTGGGAGTTAATCTTCTAGATAAGATAGTAATTGATAAAGTTCTCTAGTCACTATCACCAAGTTCCTAGAACTTAGTGATGAACTATAATATGCAAGGGATGATGAAAGCGATTCCCGAGCTCTTCGTGATGCTGAAATCGACGAAGGTAGAAATCAAGAAAAGCATCAAATGTTGATGGTTGATAAAACCACTAGTTTCAAGTGAAATGGCAAGGGAAAGAAAGGGAATTTCAAGAATAATGGCAAGCAAGTTGCCACTCCAATGAAGAAGCCCAAAGATAGACCCAAGCCTAAAACTGAGTGCTTCTACTGCAAAGGAAATGGTCACTGGAAGTGGAACTGCCTTAGATACTTGGCGGATAAGAAGGATGGCAAAGTGAACAAAGTTATATTTGATATACATGTTATTGATGTGTACTTTACTAGTGTTTATAGCAACCCATCAGTGTTTTATACTGGTTCAGTTGCTAAGAGTAGTAACTCAAAACGGGAGTTGCAAAATAAATAGAGACTAGTTATGGGCGAGGTGATGATGAGAGTTGTAAGTGATTCCAAGGTTGATAACATCACCATTGCACACTCCCTTTACCTTCGGGATTAGTGTTGAACCTAAAATAAATGTTATTTGGTGTTTGCGTTGAGCATAAATATGATTGGATCATGTTTATTGCAATACGGTTATTCATTTAAGTCAAAGAATAATTGTTGTTTTATTTACATGAATAAAACCTTCTATGGTCATACACTCAATATAAATGGTTTATTGAATCTCGATCGTAGTAATACACATATTCATAATATTGCAGCCAAAAGATGCAAAGTTAATAATGATAGTGCAACTTATATGTGGCATGAAGAAACTCAATGCCAATGGACTTTTGGAATCACTTGATGCTTGCGAACCATGCCTCATGGGAAAGATGACTAAGACTCCGTTCTCCGGAACAATGGAGTGAGCAACTGACTGATTGGAAATAATACATACTGATGTATGCGATCCGATAAGTGTTGAGGCTCGCGGCGGGTATCGTTATTTTCTAACCTTCATAGATGATTTGAGCAGATATGGGTATATCTACTTAATGAAACATAAGTCTGAAACATTTGAAAAGTTCAAAGAATTTCAGTGTGAAGTGGAAAATCATCGTAACAAGAAAATAAAGTTTCTACAATCTGATCACGGAGGCGAATATTTGAGTTACGAGTTTGGTCTTCATTTGAAACAATGTGGAATAGTTTCGCAACTCACGCCACCTGGAACACTGCAGCATAATGGTGTGTCTGAACGTTGTAATTATACTTTATTGGATATGATGCAATCTATGATGTCTCTTACTGATTTAGCACTATCGTTTTGGGGTTATGCATTAGAGACAACTGCATTCACGTTAAATATGGCACCATCTAAATCCGTTGAGATGACAACGTATGAACTATGGTTTGGCAAGAAACCAAAGCGGTCGTTTCTTAAAGTTTGGGGCTGCGATGCTTATGTGAAGAAGTTTCAAACTGATAAGCTCGAACCAAAATCGGACTAGTGCGTCTTCATAGGATACCCAAAAGAAACTGTTGGGTACACCTTCTACCATAGATCTGAAGGAAAGATATTTTGTTGCTAAGAATGGATCCTTTCTAGAGAAGAAGTTTCTCTCGAAAGAAGTGAGTGGGAGGAAAGTAGAACTTGATGAGGTAATTGTACCTTCTCTTGAATTGGAAAGTAGTTCATCATAGAAATCAGTTCCAATGATTCCTACACCAATTCGTGAGGAAGCTAATGATGATGATCATGAAACTTTAGATCAAGTTACTACCGAACCTCGTAGGTCAAGGTCAACCAGAGTACGGTCCACACCAGAGTGGTACAATAATCCTGTTCTGGAAGTCATGTTACTAGACCATGACGAACCTACGAACTATGAGGAAGCGATGATGAGCCCAAATTCCGCAAAATGGCTTAGGCCATGAAATCTGAGATGGGATCCATGTATGAGAACAAAGTATGGACTTTGATTGACTTGCCCGATGATCGGTGAGTCATTGAGAATATCTGGATCTTCAAGAGGAAGACAAACGCTGATAGTAGTGTTACTATCTAAAAAGCTCAAATTCTCGCAAAAATGTTTTTGACAAGTTCAAGGTGTTGACTATGATGAGATTTTGTCACTTGTATTGATGCTTAAAAGTCTGTTCAAATCATGTTAGCAGATGCCGCATTTTATGAAATCGGGAAATGGATGTCAAAACTGCATTCCTTAATGGATTTCTTAAATAAGAGTTGTATATGATGCAACCAGAAGGTTTTGTCGATCCTAAAGGTGCTAACAAAGTGAGCAAGCTCCAGTGATCCATCTATGGACTAGTGCAAGCATCTCGGAGTTGGAATATATGCTTTGATAAAGTGATCAAAGCATATGGTTCTATACAGACTTGCGGTGAAGCCTGTATTTACAAGAAAGTGGGTGGGGGCACTACAACATTTTTGATAAGTATATGTGAATGACATATTGTTGATCGTCAATAATGTAGAATTTTCTGGAAAGCATAAAGGAATGTTTGAAAGGATTTTTTCAAAGAAAGACCTCAGTGAAGCTACTTACATATTGAGCATCAAGATTTATAGAGATAGATCAAGACACTTGATATATTTTCAGTGAGTACATACCTTGACAAGATTTTGAAGTAGTTCAAAATGGAACAGTCAAAGAAGGAGTTCTTGCCTGTGTTGCAAGGTGTGAAGTTGAGTAAAGACTCAAAACCCGACCACGGCAGAAAATAGAAAGATAATGAAAAGTCATTCCCTATGCCTCAGTCATAGGTTCTACAAAGTATGCTATGCTGTGTACCAGACCTATTGGGTACCTCACCATAAGTTTGGCAAGAGGGTACAATAGTGATCCATGAGTGGATCACTGGATAGTGGTCAAAAATATCCTTAGGGGAATAAGGAAATGTTTCTCGGTTATGGAGGTGACAAAGAGTTCGTCGTAAAGAGTTACGTCGATGCAAGCTTTGAAACTGATCTGGATGACTCTAAGTCTCAATCTAGATACATATTGAAAGTGGGAGCAATTATCTAGAGTAGCTCCGTGCAAAGCATTTTAGACATAGAAAATTTGCAAAATACATACGGCTCTGAATGTTGCAGACCCGTTGACTAAATTTCTCTCACAAGAAAAACATGATCACTCTTTGGGTGTTAATAACATAGTGATGTGTAACACCCCAGATGTAACTTTCCCAATTTGTACTCAAACTCTTGCCGTTTCCGGCGTTAAGTTATATTTATTTCCTTGGGTTCGGGTCTTTGTCTCTGTGTGTTTTTATCGTTGTCATGCATCTCATATCATGTCATCATGTGCATTGCTTTTGCATACGTGTTCGTCTCATGCGTTCGAGCATTTCCCCTGTTGTCCGTTTTGCATTCCGACGCTTCGTCTCCTCCGGTGGTCATTTCTAGCTTTCTTTCGTGTGTGGGGATTAAACATTTCCGGATTGGACCGAGACATGCCAAGCGGCCTTGGTTTACTACCGGTAGACCGCCTATCAAGTTTCGTATCATTTGGACTTCGTTTGATACTCCAACAGTTAACCGAGGGACCGAAAAGGCCTCGTGTGTGTTGCAGCCCAACACCCCTCCAATTTGGCCCAAAACCCACCTAAGTCTTCTCCATCATCTAGAGCGTTCGATCACGATCACGTGGCCGAAAACTGCACCTCATTTGGACTCTCCTAGCTCCCTCTATGGCTATAAATAGATCCCCTCCGTTTTCGGATCATTCTACCCTAAATCTAGCCCCCCTCGTCTCTCCGCGCGCCGGACATGTCCGAACGCGCCGGACATCACCGCCACCGCGAATCGCGTGCCGCCACGTGGCCGCACTGCGCCCACATCGCCGCCTCTGTCCCGCCGGCCCGCTCGGCCCGGCCGGGGCCCCCGAAGCCCATCGGCTCGCCCCCGCCGCCCGTCGTGCCCGCGCCTCCCGCGCCCGACCCCGCCGCCTGCGCCTCGCCTCCGCCGCCCGCCGTCATCGCACCGCGCCGCCGCGGACCACGTCGCCCTCCGCCGCGCCGCACCTCCCGATCCGGCTCCGCCGCCTCCCCCGACTCGCCGGTGACCGGATCCGGCGAGATCCGGCCAGGTAGGACCTCGGGCCCCTCCTCCTTCAACTCCGGCTGGTCCTCTCTGGCGAGCTCTGAGGATTCCGATGAACTTCGTAATCCGTGCCCGGATCCCAGATCTGTGAACAGTGAAACCCTAGGTCGTTCTTTTCTCTATGTCCCGAAATTTTCAGTTCAAGTGCTCATGTTCACGGCTCTATAACTTTGCATCCGTAGCTCCGATTCATGCATATAGCATATCAAAATGTTCATCTCAGAGATTACACTATTTCATTCCATTGCATCATTTTCATTTGAGTTCATCTTGATGCACTAAATGCTGTTGGAAGAGGGCTACTTGAGATTATTGTCAGATCTGCTACTCCGTTTAGCACTTTTGTCATTTTTTCCATGATTAATGCGTGCTTGATATGCCCTGATGCTCTACACGTGTTTTGTTAAGGGTTTTGTCATCTTTCCAGAGGTGCAACCCATGTATTTTTGGGATATGTGTGGTGACTTGTGCAAGCTTGCAAAGTGGTGCACTTGCTAATTCTGTTTTCAGGGACTTAGTGATTTCACCAAGCCCTGGAGCTGTTTATCTCATGATGCCATATGTTCTTGTTGTTTCCTAGTGATCCGTGCCTCTTTTGGGGATGATCAGTAAGAGAGTTTTGTTAATCTTGTAGTTCTCTACACACCCATGTCTTTGTTTGAAATTATGGAGCACCCTAGCTTGAGTCAATCGAGCTCTACTTTTGCTACTTTGTGAATCTGGGCAGATTGTCAACTTGTTTGCAATTTTGCCGGTGATGTTGTAGTTGATCCGTGCATGCTATGCTATTGTTCTTGCCATGTATAGCTTGCATTTTGTGCCTTCTTTATGGGTGTATGCTTGTCTTGCCATGACTTGCACCGTAGTGAGTGCATCGAGCTCGTAAACATGCCTACTTGAGTTATATTTCAGCTTGCTCCAGTTTTCACTAAGTCTGAAAACTGATTATATTTTTGCTATGTTCACTTGCTTGCAATTGTATTTTCTGATCCCTTTTGGCTCAAGGTCACTAAGGGACTTTTGTTAATCTCTTTGAGTAGCTCTATGCCATGCTTTACTTTGTCATGTTCAGATCCTGTAGCATGTAGTTTTGTTGCTCCGAAGAGGGCTACCTGGTCTGAAATTCCAGACAAGTGTTAATTTCACCAAGTCTGAGAACTGTTTGTCATATGCATTTTTGCCATGCTTGTTTGAACCTGTTAATGGATGAATTGGCCATAGCTCAGTGCTAGACTTTTGTTAAGCATCTTATATGCGTCCCTGTCATGTATTTTGTTGTCTTGTTTGGGTGCTGTAGCATGTTCATCGCATTGCATTTAGATGCCTACTTGCTGTAAATCGCAGACTGGTGTCATATTTGAATTGCTTGCCATTTCCAAACTGTAACTCCGATTCCGGCGTTCTTTATATCGTTTTCAAGCGATTTCATCTCATCTTTCCAGTGGCACACTTGGAATTCCAAGTTGAGGCCAGGTTCATGCATTTTCTGTCATATCTTGCATTTTACATCCCACATCGCATCCCGCATAGCATATCATCATTGCATCGTGTTGTTTGAGTCTGCATGTGGTTGATTGTATCCTTGTTGCTTGTTTGTCTTGTTTGGGTAGAGCCAGGAGACGAGTTCGCTAACGAGGAGCCTGTTGAGTTTGGTTTCGAGGATCCAGTCAACTCTGACAACTGTGCAGGCAAGATGATCATACCCTCGAAATCAATACTATCTTTGCTATGCTACTTTGCTCGCTCTTTTGCTATGCCAATGCTACGATGCCTACCATTTGCTTGCAAGCCTCCCAAATTGCCATGTAAAACCTCTAACCCACCATTGTCCTAGCAAACCGTTGTTTGGATATGTTACCGCTTTGCTCAGCCCCTCTTATAGCGTTGCTAGTTGCAGGTGAAGATTGAAGGCCGTTCCTTGTTGGAACATTTATTTACTTGTTGGGATATCATTATATTATCTTGTTATCTTAATGCATCTATATACTTGGTAAAGGGTGGAAGGCTCGGCCTCTCGCCTAGTGTTTTGTTCCACTCTTGCCGCCCTAGTTTCCGTCATATCGGTGTTATGTTCTGGGATTTTGCGTTCCTTACGCGGCTGGGTTATAATGGGAACCCCTTGATATTTCGCCTTGATTAAACCTTTTCCAGCAATGCCCAACATTGGTCTTACCATTTGCCACCTAGCCTCTTTTTCCCTTGGGTTTCTGGAGCCCGAGGGTCATCTTATTTTAAACCCCCCCCCCGGGCCAGTGCTCCTCTGAGTGTTGGTCCAAATAGAGCCACTTGCAGCGCCACCTCGGGGCAATTTGAGGGCTGGTTTTAGTTGTACGTAGTGTTCATCTGAGTGTGCCCTGAGAAAGAGATATGTGCAGCTCCTATCGGGATTTGTCGGCACATTCGGGCGGTGTTGCTGGATTTGTTTTAACCTGTCGAAGTGTCTTGAGTAACCGAGATACTAAGTCTGATCGGAACGTCTTGGGAGGAGGTCTATTCCTTCGTTGACCATGAGAGATTGTCATGGGCTAAGTTGGGACTCCCCTGCAGGGATTTGAACTTTCGAAAGCCGTGCCCGCGGTTATGGGCAGATGAGAATTTGTTAATGTACGGTTGTAGATAACTTGAACCTTAATTAATTAAAATGATTCAACTGAGTGTGTTACCGTGATGGCCCCTTCTCGGCGGAGTCCGGGAAGTCGACCCGGTGTTTGAGTAATGTTTGCGCAGGTTGCTCTCTAGTTTCTCGCTCGCGCTTTGCCTCCTCTTCTCGCTCTCTTCTGCGTATAAGTTAGCCACCATATTTTGCTAGTCGCTTGCTGCAGCTCCACTCATATTTACCTTGCCTTACCTATAAGCTTAAATAGTCTTGATCGCGAGGGTGCGAGATTGTTGAGTCCCTGTGGCTCACAGATTACCATTACACCAGATGCAGGGCCTGATGATTCCGCTCCAGGAGATGCGTACGAGCTCAAGTGGGAGTTCGACGAGGACTCTCAACGTTACTATGTTTCCTTCCCTGATGATCAGTAGTGGTGCCCAGTTGGGGGTGATTGGGACCGTGTCGCCTGATGGGTTATCTTTTATTTTGGCGCCATAGTCGGGCCATGAGTGTTTGGATGATGTAATGTTATTTATGTACTTGATTGACGTGGTGAGTGTAAGCCAACTATTGTTATCTCCCCTTTATTATTCATATTACATGGGATGTTGTGAAGATTGCCTAACTTGCGACATATGCCTTCAATGCGATTATGTCTCTAAGTCGTGCCTTGACACGTGGGAGCTATAGTCGCATCGAGGGTGTTACATGATTTGAACTAGATTATTGACTCTAGTAAACCCTTTGGGTGTTGGTCACATGGAGATGTGAACTAATCACATAAAGATGTGAACTATTGGTTTTAAATCACATGACGATGTGAACTAGATTATTGACTCTAGTGCAAGTGGGAGACTGAAGGAAATATGCCCTAGAGGCAATAATAAAGTTGTTATTTATTTTTCCTTATATCGTGATAAATGTTTATTATTCATGCTATAATTGTATTAACCGGAAACTTAGTACATGTGTGAATACATAGACAAACAGAGTGTCCCCAGCATGCCTCTACTTGACTAGCTCGTTAATCAAAGATAGTTAAGTTTCCTAGCCATGGACATGTGTTGTCATTTGATGAACGGGATCACATCATTAGAGAATAATGTGATGGACCAGACCCATCCGTTAGCTTAGCATAATGATCGTTCAGTTTTATTGCTACTGCTTTCTTCATGACTTATACATGTTCCTCTTACTATGAGATTATGCAACTCCTGAATATTGGAGGAACACCTTGTGTGCTATCAAACGTCACAACATAACTGGGTGATTATAAAGATGCTCTACACGTGTCTCTAATGGTGTTTGTTGAGTTGGCATAGATCGAGATTAGGATTTGTCACTGTGTTTATCGGAGAGGTATCTATGGGCCCTCTTAGTAATGTACATCACAATGAGCCTTGCAAGCAATGTGACTAATGAGTTAGTTGCGGGATAATGCATTATGGAACGAGTAAAGAGACTTGTCAGTAACGAGATTGAACTAGGTATGATGATACCGAAGAACAAATCTCGGGCAAGTAACATACCGATGTCAAAGGGAACAATGTATGTTGTTATGCGGTTTGACCGATAAAGATCTTCATAGAATATGTAGGAGCCAATATGAGCATCCAGGTTCCGCTATTGGTTATTGACCAGAGATGTGTCTCTGTCATGTCTACACAGTTCTCGAACCCGTAGGGTCCACACGGTTAACGTTCGATGACGATTTGTATTATGAGTTATGTGATTTTATGTACCGAAGGTTGTTCGGAGTCCCGGATGAGATCACGGACATGATGAGGAGTCTTGAAATGGTCGAGACATAAAGATCGATATATTGGAAGGCTATATTCGGACATCAAAAAGGTTCCGAGTGATTCGGTTATTTTTCGGAGTACCAGAGAGTTACGGGATTCGCCTGGAAAGTAATGGGCCTTAATGGGCCATACAGGAAAGGGGAGAAGGACCTCAAGGGGTGGCTGCGCCCCCCCCCCATGGGCTGGTCCGAATTGGGTTAGGGAGGGGGCGGCGCCCCCTCTTTCCTTCTCTCCCTCTTCACCTTCCTTCTTTTCCTACTCCAACTAGGGAAGGGGGGAACCTACTCCTACTAGGAGTAGGAATCCCCCTTGGGGCGCGCCATAGAGAGGGTCGGCCCTCCCCTCCTCCACTCCTTTATATACGGGGGAGGGGGCACCCCATAGACACACAAGTTGATTTCTTAGCCATGTGGGGCGCCCCCCTCCACAGATTTCCACCTTGGCCATATCGTTGTAGTGCTTAGGCGAAGCCCTACGTCGGTAACTTCATCATCACAGTCATCACGCCGTCGTGCTGATGAAGCTCTCCCTCGACACTCAGCTGGATCTAGACTTCGTGGGACGTCATCGAGCTGAACGTGTGCAGATCACGGAGGTATCATACCTTCGGTGCTAGGATCGGTCGGATCATGAAGACGTACAACTACATCTACCGCGTTGTCATAACCCTTCCGCTTACGGTCTATGAGGGTACGTGGACAACACTCTCCCCTCTCGTTGCTATGCATCACCTAGATGGATCTTGCGTGTGTGTAGATTTTTTTTGAAATTCCTGCATTCCCCAACAATATTGCCATGCAACTTTCCATCATTCCGTTATTTATGACACGCTTCATCATTGTCATATTGCTTTGCATGATCATGTAGCTGACAGCGTATTTGTGGCAAATCCACCGTTCATAATTCTTTCATACATGTCACTCTTGATTCATTGCACATCCCGGTACACCGCCGGAGGCATTCACATAGATTCCTATTTTTTTCTAAGTATCAAGTTGTAATTCTTGAGTTTTAAGTAAATAAAAGTGTGATGATCTTAATTATTAGAGCATTCTCCCATGTGAGGAAAGGATGATGGAGACTATGAGTCCCCCACAAGTCGGGATGATATTCCGGACGAAAAAAAGAGGCCATAAAAAAAGAGAAAAAGGTCCAAATAAAAAAATGAGAGAAAAAGAGAAAAGGGGCAATGCTACTAACCTTTTTCCACACTTGTGCTTCAAAGTATCACCATGATCTTCATGATAGAGAGTGTCGGTGTCAAAACCGGCGGATCTCGGGTAGGGGGTCCCGAACTGTGCGTCTAAGGCGGATGGTAACAGGAGGCGGGGGACACAATGTTTACCCTGGTTCGGGCCCTCTTGATGGAGGTAATACCCTACTTCCTGCTTGATTGATCTTGATGATATGAGTATTACAAGAGTTGATATACCAAGAGATCAAATAGGCTAAACCCTAGAAGCTAGCCTATGGTATGATTGTTGTTGTCCTACGGACTAAACCCTCCGGTTTATATAGACACCGGAAGGGGCTAGGGTTACACAGAGTCGGTTACAAGGGAGGAGATCTACATATCCGAACGGCCAAGCTTGCCTTCCACACAAAGGAGAGTCCCACCCGGACACGAGACGAAGTCTTCAATCTTGTACCTTCATAGTCCAACAGTCAGGCCAAGGGATATAGTCTGGCTGTCCGAGGACCCGCTAATCCAGGACTCCCTTAGTAGCCCCTGAACCAGGCTTAAATGACGATGAGTCCGGCGTGCAGTTTGTCTTCGGCATTGCAAGGCGGGTTCCTCCTCCGAACACTCCATAGAAGATTTTGAACACACGGATAGTGTCCGGCTCTGCAAAACAAATTCCACATACCACCATAGAGAGTATAATATTTCCAAAAATATAATCTGCTGACAACTTTTCATAACGTGACATCACGCCCTGGCCTCGATCATTATTCGAACCGTTTTTCCCAACCAGCCACTTCACGTGTTGCGAGGCGGTTTTATTGTATTGTCTTGTCGAAGCAGAGATCGTGTCCCCTTATCACGAGATTCTCATCAATACAGGTGTGGGTAACACAATCGTGCTCGTTAGTACGACTCCTCGATTTTAGGCAAGTTCCAAACGGCCACGCGGATGACGCTTGATATTCGCCATCTTTATAAAGGGGCCAAAGCCTATCCTTTTCTTATCACGCTCAATCCCTCCCTTTCCCCACCCCGAGTTCCAACACCCAAGGCTCAGGCGAAGCGCTTCGGACCTTCAATCATGTCCGGATCCAACCTTCAGGGCCGGTGGATGGCTTCCTCTGTCACAGAGGAGGACATCAAGAAGCTAAGGGAGGCCAGGTATTTGACCGCCGAAATCTCGCATAGGCTGCCTGCCCGAGGACAGGTCATCCCCACTCCCGAACCCAACGAGAGTGTCGTATTTGTTTCCCACTTCCTCCGAGGGATAGGCTTTAGTCTTGATACCTTCGTCAGAGGGGTCATGTTCTATTATGCGCTCGACTTCCATGATCTAGCTCCAGATTCCATTCTTCACATCTCGTTGTTTATCGTCGTATGTGAGGCCTTCCTCCGCATCACCCCACACTTCGGCCTATGGATCAAGACCTTCAATGTGAAGCCGAAGATGATCAATGGGCGACACGCAGAATGCGGAGGTGCCACAATAAGCAAAGGCATTGATGCCCCATGGCCAAAGGATTCCTTCCCGGAGATATCTAACTTATGGCAGTGGGAGTGGTTTTACATCACAGCTCCCCGAAGTACTAAGTGGGTGGCTCCCCCCACCTTCTGTTCGGGCCCCCCACCAAAACTGGCTTCATGGGTCAACAAGGGGCTAGACTAGGGGCCGGTTAATGACGTGCCGATATTGCAAAGTCGTATCCAAGATCTCCTCAAGAGGGATGTTGGTCTCGTCAAAGTAATGCAAGTTATGCTAGTTCGTCGGGTCCTGCCATGCCAACATCGATCTCTCCGTATGTGGGAGTTCAACCCAGAAGGACCGCGAGCTATTCAACAGTTCTTCGGCATGACGCTCGAAGAGATGTATGGATTGTTCTTCGGATCAGGAATAAAGTGTCCGGACACCACCGAGGATGCGGGTCTCAACTGCAACCATCCAGATACCCAGGTGAGTAATTCTGCGGCCGAACATGCTGTCTTTTTATTTGTCACAATATCATTCTAAAAAGAAATCGATCTTGGCCAGGACTGGATAAGAAAGGCGAAGATGTCAGGTGTTTGGCCCCCCTTCCTGAAGGCTCACCGGATCCTATACTAGCCAGGATGCTCGAGCACGCACTTTATCAAGTGCCATCAGGGGAAGATAAAGGGAGGGATAAAGAAGCCGAAAGAGGGCCTCACGCATTACTCATCCAAACTGGGGGAATTAGTGTCTCCACGAAGGAGAATGATTGGGGAGAAGAATCTAGAATCCCCTCCCCCAAGGAAGGAAATGGACTGTCTCTGACGACTTGGAAACGAAAGGTTCCAAACAAGGGAAGAAATCTTCGTCAGAAGGCACTGCCCCAGAGGCCGTCCTTACCGCACAGTGCCCACAAGGGGGCCAACCCTCCACCGAGCTGTAAGTGAATCAAGAGTACTTTTGGTAAATGTATCATGCTTTATCTCCGAGGACAATAACCGAGACATATATCTTGCAGCCCAGCTCGCAGCCCTTCTCAGTAGAGTTTGTCTTCGGGGGATATTCTTCCAGAGATGATGGAGAGCGAAACGCCTCCCCCTGCCTCCCCTCCTCCTGGGACGAATGACCCTGAGGTGTCATCACAGAGGGATTCTCCTGATCCGCCAAGGCCAGAAGGTAACCCTTCGGCCACCCGCGGTCCGGAATATTCGTCTCCTATGGAGAGCAACAAAAAGAGTCCAGGACTGTCCGGTGGGCAACCGGACGCACTAACGAGCCTTTCGGAGAAAGCGGCTATTTCAGAGGAGCATCGTACTTTAATGAGTACGGTGGTTGAGAGGATCTCACCCGCCACAAGTGGGTTGAATGAAGCTTTTACAAGCCTGCTAAGAGGCTTTGAGGTACACAAAGTAATATATATAAAAAATTGACAGTACCGCACATGCTAGGTGTGCTCTATACAGATAGTAGCCCCTGAGACTCTGGTTGCTGTCCAGGGCCAGCAAACAGAGGATCATAGTCCGAGGTAAATAATCGCGCTGCTTTCATGTGCAGACGGCTGATGGTCCGGTGGCTGGCTGGACTGCTGAGTTTGCCGGTTTGAGCTGGCAACTTGATGCGGCAGATGCCAACATTGCGCTTGTGAACAAGCGGCTTGACGAGGCACAGGGTATGTATTTTTGGGTGGTCAACAAATATTAAGAGGAGGATGATGCTAATATCTATAATATGTTGTGACTACAGATGGAGTTGCTGTCGTGGAGACCCTTCGGGCGGAACTTGCCCGAGCCAAGGAACAAGCCAGGAGGAGTGATGCGGCTGCCCTAAAGGCGGTAGAAGACTTAAGAGCCGAACAGGCTGCTCATTGCAAAAGCGAAGATAAAATAGCCAAGATGGCTGACGAGCTGAAAGATGCCGCCGGCCGATATGAGATTCTTGAAAAGGAAAGCCAGGCGAGAGCGGCTGACCTGAAGAAAGTCATGGAAGCAGCCAAGGAAACCCGTTCTGAAATCAGAGTGGCGAAGGAGGAGCTCCGTCAAGCCGGGGATATCATGGTTGGGAAGCCCTTTTTGTTGCGGACGAAGTTCGGAGATCCGAAGTATGCCCCTTTGGGTCAATTATGGATTGCTGCAGATGCGTATTCGGACTTGGCAATGAGTGCTGCTGATGCGACTGCGTTTTTCAGAGATCAAAAAGATCACGAAGTGGAAAAGTTGTTCTGGTCACAGTTAAGTGCTCCAACGCGTCTGCTGCTATTAAATGAGCAAATGGCCGAGTGGGCTGAGCTCCATAGGTTGTCCGGGCTTGCCATGAGGTCTGTCGTGGATCATCTTTGGCCGGAAGGACCAAGGCCGAATAGTTATTTTAGTTTAGTGCAACGATTCCTTGGTGTTGTGCCTCATATCGACGCTGTAAAGAGGTCGGCGTGCATAGAGAGTGCGCGGATGGCTCTTGCCCATGTTAAGACATACTGGGCAGAGATGGATGCCACTGCTATTGCAAACCGGGGTCCGGCCGTAGGCCAGGTCTCGGCCGAGCACTATTTTGGGGGAGTCCTAGAAGGCGCTCGTTTAATAGCGGCTTAGTGCTCAAAGAATATTATGTTCGAGTGACATGTATCCCAATTGTAAAAACAATGCTATTTTGGATTATAAAGGCTATGTTTATACTTTTGCCTGAAAGTATTATGATGCCTCATGTGCGGCCGTTTTATGTATGTATATAACCAGAAAGTTTGCAGTCGTCGGCTTCAGCCCCCACGCACATAATGCGGGGGTGGTTGGAAAAGCACGTATTCACACTTGATCCAACGTCTTGGTCCATGAAGGAGGTGATAGCGCGTCGAACAAGGCAACCGGACTATATTGCTTTAACACTTTCACTTAGCCATAGGAGTTTGACAGCGGGGCTACTATATAGCCCCTGGTACCTCCGCGCTTATCCGAATACGGTGCGGATACATACATGACGGGGAAACTGGTCCTTCGTTAATGCGGAGGAATCGCAAAGATTCCGCTGAGTCATCGAGTGGTTGACCAGACTCGCACTTTATCATGACAGACAGTTTTCGGCTTTCTCTACTAAGGTGCTCACCCAGATGAACCAGGGCACAATCGCAGTAGTTCTCCCGGTGCCACCTTAGCCGATAGAGCAGAACGTAAGGTAGCAAAACATGGGAGCCGGGTAAACCCAACATTTGACCAAAGACATGATTCGGAGCTGATGCATATAAGGACAAACTCGCGACGCCGAACACTCCCTAAGGTATTCGGACTTTACAACATATACCGGGCTGAGCAAAGCCCTTGATAATGAACCCTGAATTTCCAGGTACGTGCATCAGTCTCACATGGCGAAAATGCCAATAATGTCAGCATCCCTCTCGGTTGTGTTAAGTATCCAGAGGGCGTAAAGCAACAAGAGAGAGTGAGAAAGGTTTACACAGGGTCTTAATCTAAAAAGAAACCTTTGAGCGGGGCCCTGCTGCACGTCTGCGCCTGTGTCTCCGTTGTGCTGTGTCCTGGAAGGGTGTAGCACGATTGTCATCTGCCAGAGAGAAAAAACCCAGGTGAAAGCCTACGTGCGGAAAACTGGTTATTATTAATAGACCATTGAAATTCAATCTAAGTAAGGTCAAACCGAACTATAGTCCTTTTTACACGCGGGAAGCCCCTAGCGCCACCTATGGGGGTATATCCATCGACCCAATCTCGGGTTTATCTGAACTGTTACAGCAAGGGGTGCGCCGGACTCGTCTAGCCGTGTCCGCGGTCTTGACGACCGATCCTTTTTTCTGGTTGGAGGGGTCGTTCAGTGTTCGGCTGCGAAAGTCGCCGTACACTCTTCCGCATGTAAGGAACGCTCTGAGTGTCCGCTAACTGTGATGATGCCACGTGGACCGGGCATCTTAAGCTTAAGATAAGCGTTATGCAGTATTGCATTAAAACGAGCGAAGGATGTTCTTCCGAGTAGTGCTTGATAGCCGCTTCAGAATGGAGCGATGTCGAAGGTTAATTCTTCGCTTCGGAAGTTGTCGGGAAAACCGAATACAACCTCTAGTACTATAGAGCCCGTGCAGCGGGCCTCGGGGCCTGGTACTACTCCTTTAAAGGTTGTATTGCTTTGGCTGATTCTTGTTGGGTCTATCCCCGTTTTGTGGACTGTGTCTTGATATATCAAATTAAGACTACTGCTGCCGTCCATAAGGACTCAGGTGAGGTGGTATCCATCAATTATTGGGTCTAGTACCAAGGCAGCCGATCCTCTGTGCCGGATACTAGTCGGGTGATCCCTGCGATCAAAAGTGATTGGGCAGGCCGACCAAGGGTTGAACTTGGGGGTAACGGGCTCTACGGTGCATATGTCTCGGAGTGCACGTGTGCTCCTCCTCTTCGTTACGTGAATCATGTTCACTGTTTTGACTTCTGGTGGGAATTTTTTCTGTCCCCCAGTGTTTTGTTGGTGAGGATCATCCCCATCTTCACTTGGTGTCACCATCCCCTTGCGTTCGGCATTTAGCTTGCCGGCCTGCTTAAAGACCCAGCATTCTCTGTTGGTGTGATTTACAGGTTTATCGGAGCTGCCGTGAATCTGACATAATCTGTCTAGAATCTTGTTTAGGCTAGACGGTCCATCTCTGCTGACTTTGAATGGCTTTTTTCGTTGACCGGGTCGAGAGCCCCTGAATCCGGCGTGTACCGTCGTGTTGTCTGGGCTGTCTTTGTTGCTTCGATGCTTGATTTTATTGCGTCGTGGTTTTCCATTTCCATCCTTGACTTAGGATGTGCTTGGGTCGCTGGTGCCGCTGCGGGCTAGCCAACTATCCTCGCCCGCGCAAAAGCGGGTCATAAGGCTTGTTAGGGCTGCCATTGTCCTTGGTTTTTCCTGGCCGAGGTGTCTGGCAATCCATTCGTCCCGAACACTATGTTTGAAAGCCGCCAAGGCTTCGGCGTCCGGGCAATCGACAATTTGATTCTTCTTAGTGAGGAATCTGTTCCAAAGCTTTCAGGCTGACTCTCTGGGTTGTTGAATTATGTGACTTAAATCGTCTGCATCCGGAGGTCGGACATAGGTCCCTTGAAAATTAGCCCTGAAAGCATCCTCGAGCTCTTCCCAACTTCCAATTGAGTTTTCGGGGAGGCTTTTCAACTAGTGCCTAGCTAGTCCTTTCAACTTTAAGGGCAAGTATTAGATGGCGTGGAGATCATCTCCTCGAGCCATGTGGATGTGAAGGATAAAGTCCTCAATCCAGACCCCAGGGTCTGTTGTTCCGTCGTATGACTCTATGTTCACGGGTTTGAATCCTTCTGGGAATTCATGGTCCAGTACCTCGTCGGTGAAGCATAGGGGGTACGCGGCACCCCTATATTTGGGTGTGTCTGACGGTTGTATTGTTTGATTTTGATTCTGAACTATTATTCTGTCAGTATAGTCATTTGGGCTGCGATGATTCTGTGCTGGAACGCGTTTCCTAGGTCCGTAAGTGGACCTGGTCAAACCGGCTTTTTTGTGTAGGTCCTCATGTAGGTCGTGTGCTGACTTGTGTACATCATCGTTAGCCGCCCTGTCGCGACCACGGGGTGGACGGTCCGGTTTATCGGTCGTTTTATTTTCCGGCTGAGTGGGCTCTAAGGCCTGATCATCGAATTCAGGCAACAACTTGCGCTTTGGATATCTTTTTGTGTGGCGATTATAGCCGTACTTTTCTTCTGTGTCAAGCACTTTATTCCATCTGCTGTTGAGCGTATTCTGCGCGGTCTTAAGCCTTTGCTTCTGCTTCTTCAGGCTCCGCGCGGTTTCAATGACCCTTTTATGAAGGTTCTCTTGTTCCAAGTGTCTTTCAGGGATGATGTGTGCATCGTCGTCTGGACTATTCATATCTCTGGAGACAGGTTGATGAGTTTTACCCTCGGGGTCGTCGTGACCTGACAGCAGCTCCGTACTATGTTCGCCGTCCGCTGGTTCACCCTGCTCCACCGTTGGGTTCATGTGGTCGTTGTCTCCATTGGGGTCGACCGGGGTGTTACTCTTTCTTGCACTGTTATCGCTGTTTTTGCCGGGGCAGGATTTGGAGTGGCGCTTACGCCGTCGCTTTGGTTGCCTCTCGAGGGAATTGTCCTTCGCTGCTTCCTCCCATTCCTCGTCATCATTTTCTTGGGGTGTATCCACCATGTATATATCATGTGATGAAGTGGCAGTCCAGCGCCCTGCGGGCGGTGGTTCCTGTTCGTTTCCCGCATCGTCGTCCATACCGTCGATGTCTTCGTAGCCGAAATCAAGCATGTCGGTTAAGTCGTCGATAGTGGCTATTAAGTGGGTGGTGGGGGGAACGAATTTCTTCGTCGTCCGCTTCCCACTCGAGCCGAACACAGTTCGGCCAAGGGCCTCCTGACTAGGGGAGAGACCTTAATGAATTTAGCACATCGCCCAAGGGCGAGTGCTGAAAGTTATCCGCGGAGGAAAACTCCGTGATCGGCGCCCAATCAGATTTGATAGGTACAGATGCAGGCGGTTCGGAGATCGTGGCCGGGGACGAATACAAAGGTCCGGCAACACAGGTCTCGTAGGAGGTGAAGTCAGTATTCGGCTCTATTGCCACTGAGTGTGCGGCCTCTGGGGCGGGGTCCATCCACCCGTCCTCGGATGACACGATCTGTTCCGGATCAAGGACCGGAGTCGCCACAGGTGTGATCTCCCGAACACTGTCAGGCGATAGAGCTATGTCATGCCCGTCGTGACTATGCGGCGCACCTGACGCGGGCTCGAATCCGCCAAAGATCAAGTCTCCGCGGATGTCGGTAGTATAGATCAAACTTCCAAACCTGGCCTGATGGCCAGGGGCGTAGCTTTCGATCTACTCTAGATGGCCAAGCGAGTTGGCCCGCAGTGCGAAGTCGCCGGATACAAAGAGCTGTTGATGTCTACTACACAACCTTCTTCTCATAGACGTTGTTGGGCCTCCAAGTGCAGAGGTTTCCAGGACAGTAGAAAATTTCCCTCAAGTGGATGACCTAAGGTTTATCAATCCGTAGGAGGCGTAGGATGAAGATGGTCTCTCTCAAGCAACCCTGCAACCAAATAACAAAGAGTCTCTTGTGTCCCCAACACACCCAATACAATGGTAAATTGTATAGGTGCACTAGTTCGGCGAAGAGATGGTGATACAAGTGCAATATGGGTAGTAGATAATAGTTTTTGTAATCTGAAAATATAAAAAACAGCAAGGTAACTAATGATAAAAGTGAGCATAAACGGTATTGCAATGTGTTGAAACAAGGCCTAGGGTTCGTACTTTCAATAGTGCAAGTTCTCTCCACAATAATAACATAATTGGATCACATAACTATCCCTCAACATGCAACAAAGAGTCACTCCAAAGCCACTAATAGCGGAGAACAAACGGAGAGATTATGGTAGGGTACGAAACCACCTCAAAGTTATTCTTTCCAATCAATCCGTTGGGCTATTCCTATAAGTGTCACAAACAACCCTAGAGTTCATACTAGAATAACACCTTAAGACACAAATGAACAAAAACCCTAATGTCACCTAGATACTCCAATGTCACCTCAAGTATCCGTGGGTATGATTATACGATATGCATCACACAATCTCAGATTCATCTATTCAACCAACACATAGAACCTCAAAGAGTGCCCCAAAGATTCTACCGGAGAATCACGACGAAAACGTGTGCCAACCCCTATGCATAGGTTCATGGGCGGAACCCGCAAGTTGATCACCAAAACATACATCAAGTGAATCATGTGATATCCCATTGTCACCACAGATACGCATGGCAAGACATACATCAAGTGTTCTCAAATCTTTAAAGACTAAGATAACTTCAAATGGGAAACTCAATCCATTATAAGAGAGTAGAGGGGGGAGAAAACATCATAAGGTCCAACTATAATAGCAAAGCTCGCGATACATCAAGATCGTGCCAAATCGAGAACACGAGAGAGAGAGATCAAACACACAGCTACTGGTACATACCCTCTGCCCCAAGGGAGAACTACTCCCTCCTCGTCATGGAGAGCACCGGGATGATGAAGATGGCCACTGGAGAGGGATTCCCCCTCCGGCAGGGTGCCAGAACGGGTCTAGATTGGCTTTCGGTGGCTACAGAGGCTTCTGGCGGCGGAACTCCCGATCTATTGTGCTCCCCGATCGTTTTAGGGTATATTGAGATATATAGGCGGAAGAAGTACGTCAGGGGAGCCACGAGGGGCCCATGAGGGTGGAGGGCGCGCCCAGGGGGGGGGGGTGGGTGCGCCTCCCAGCCTCGTGGCTTCCTCATTGCTTCCCTTACGTGGACTCCAAGTCTCCCGGGTTGCTTTCCTTCCAAAAATAAGTTCCATGAAGTTTCAGGTCAATTGGACTCTGTTTGATTTTCCTTTTCCGTGATACTCTAAAACAAGGAAAAAACAGAAACTGACACTGGGCACTAGGTTAATAGGTTAGTCCCAAAAATCATATAAAATAGCATATAAAGGCATATAAAACATCCAAGGTTGATAATATAATAGCATGGAACAATCAAAAATTATAGATACATTGGAGACGTATCATCTATCGGGGGAGAAAAACCTCACCCTGGATCGCATCGCTGCGATGATCGAAGGAGCCATCAAGCCTTATGGTGAAGACACAGTGGAACTCTCAATGAAAGCACCAATGTCGGTGTCAAAACCGGCGGATCTCGGGTAGGGGGTCCCGAACTGTGCGTCTAAGGAGGATGGTAACAGGAGGCGAGGGACACAATGTTTACCCAGGTTCGGGCCCTCTCGATGGAGGTAATACCCTACTTCCTGCTTGATTGATCTTGATGATATGAGTATTACAAGAGTTGATCTACCACGAGAGAGAGAGGAGGCTAAACCCTAGAAGCTAGCCTATGGTATAATTGTTGTTGTCCTACGGACTAAACCCTCTAGTTTATATAGACATCGGAAGGGGCTAGGGTTACACAGAGTCGGTTACAAGGGAGGAGGTCTACATATCCGAACGGCCAAGCTTGACTTCCACGCATAGGAGAGTCCCACCCAGACATGGGACAAAGTCTTCAATCTTGTATCTTCATAGTCCAACAGTCCGGCCAGGGGATATAGTCCGGTGTCCGAGGACCCCCTAATCCAGGACTACCTCAGAGAGTCTCCTATTTTGTAACTTCCATATACTAGTGGGAATTTTTGATTATAGAACTTGGCTTGTATATTTCAATGATGGGCTTCCTCAAAATGCCCTAGGTCTTCGTGAGCAAGCGAGTTGGATGCACACCCACTTAGTTTCTTTTGTTGAGCATTCATACACTTATAGCTCCAGTGCATCTGTTGCATGGCAATCCCTACTCACTCACATTGATATATATTGATGGGCATCTCCATAGACTGTTGATATGCCTAGTTGATGTGAGACTATCTTCTCCTTTTTGCTTCTCCACAACTACCATTCTATTCCACCTATAGTGCTATGTCCATGGCTCATGCTCATGTATTGTGTGAAGATTGAAAAAGTTTGAGAACACCAAAAGTATGAAACAATTGCTTGGCTTGTCATCGGGGTTGTGCATAATTTAAATATTTTGTGTGATGAAGATAGAGCATAACCAGACTATACGATTTTGTAGGGATAACTTTCTTTGGCCATGTTATTTTGAGAAGACATGATTGCTTTATTAGTATGCTTGAAGTATTATTATTTTTATGTCAATATTAAACTTTGGTCTTGAATCTTTCGGATCTGAATATTCATGCCACAATAAAGACAATTACATTCAAAATTATGCTAGGTAGCATTCCACATCAAAAATTCTGTTTTTATCATTTACCTACTCGAGCACGAGCAGGAATTAAGCTTGGGGATGCTGATACGTCTCCAACGTATCTATAATTTTTGAATGTTCCATGCTATTATATTATCTGTTTTGGATGTTTAATGGGCTTTAATATGCGCTTTTATATTATTTTTGGGACTAACCTATTAATCGGAGGCCCAGTGCCAGTTGCTATTTTTTTGCCTATTTCAATGTTCACAGAAAAGGAATATCAACTGGAATCCAAATGGAATGAAACCTTCGCGAGGATCTTTTTTGGAACAAACGCAATCCAGGAGACTTGGAGTGGAGGTCAAGGAAGGAACGAGGTGGACATGAGGTAGGGCGGCGCACCCAGGGGGGCCAGGCGTGCCCCCACCCTCGTGGGCCCCTCATCGCTCCACCGACCTACTTCCTTCGCCTATATATACTCTTATACCCTGAAAACATCTAGGGAGCCACGAAACCACTTTTCCACCGCCGCAACCTTCTATACCTATGAGATCCCATCTGGGACCTTTTCCGGCGATCTGCCGGAGGGGGATTCGATCACGGAGGGCTTCTACTCAACACCATAGCCTCTCCGATGATGTGTGAGTAATTTACCACAGACCTTCGGGTCCATAGTTATTAGCTAGATGGCTTCTTCTCTCTCTATGGTTCTCAATACAAAGTTCCCCTCGATGTTCTTGGAGATCTATTCGATGTAATTCTTTTTGCGGTGTGTTTGCCGAGATCCGATTGAATTGTGGGTTTATGATTAAGATTATCTAAGAACAATATCTGATTCTTCTCTGAATTCTTATATGCATGATTTGAAATTTTTGCAAGTCTCTTCGAATTATCAGTTTGGTTTGGCCTACTAGATTGATATTTCTTGCAATGGGAGAAGTGCTTAGCTTCGGGTTCAAACTGGTTGTGTCCTTTCCCAGTGACAGGAGGGGCAGCAAGGCACGTATTGTATTATTGCCATCAAGGATAAAAAGATGGGGTTTATATCATATTGCTTGAGTTTATCCCTCTACATAATGTCATCTTGCCTAATGCGTTAATCTGTTCTTATGAACTTAATACTCTAGATGCATGCTGGATAGCGGTCGATGTGTGGAGTAATAGTAGTAGATGCAGAATCATTCCGGTCTACTTGACACGGAAATGATGCCTATATTCATGATCATGCCTAGATATTCTCATAACTATGTGATTTTCTATCAATCGCTCGGTAGTAATTTGTTCACCAACCGTAATATATGCTATCTTGAGAGAAGCCGCTTGTGAAACCTATGGCCCTCACGTCTACTTTACATCATATAAGTTTCCGATCTACAATTCTAGTTTACTATTTATTTGGCAATCTTTATTTTCCAATCTATACAACAAAAATACCAAAAATATTTATCTTATATCTTTATCAGATCTCACTTTCATAAGTGACAGCGAAGGGATTGACAACCCCTTTATCGCATTGGTTGTGAGGTTCTTGTTTGTTTGTGCAGGTACTAGGCGACTTGTGTGTAGTCTCCTACTAGATTGATACCTTGGTTCTCAAAAACTGAGGGAAATACTTACGCTACTTTGCTGCATCACCCTTTCCTCTTCAAGGGAAAACCAACGCATGCTCAAGAGGTAGCAAATACATTGATGCGTGCTATTACAGATGATGCCATGAGTATTAAGGCTATGTTACATGCCGAAATCTTGTACAAGGGAAAGTTTTACACAAGGACGGAAAGCCAGTGGTCTTTGAAGATCCCAGTGGTGCCCTGTCGCACGTCTGTGTCGTTTCTCCTTGGTGAGAAATCCTTTGAGAGGGAAAGTCGATGGTCATCTATAGGAAAGGGGAGCCCAGAAAAGAGCTCTGGCATGACCATGGGGTAGGTAGGTTTTTAATGAACCTGTAGTAAAAAAGAAAAGAAAAAAGGAGATGGAAAGTTATGGTCCGAATAGGGTCAAGCCGTACTATAGACCTTCTCCGTAGTATGCCTCCGGCGCTGCCCAAGCTATTTTAAGTGCGTAATTATGAACACGCGGTACGTGTGTTGCAACCTTATGGGGCGATTGGCGGAGGCCGAACTGCTATTCAAGTGCTGGTTCCGCTGGGGTGTCGTCCTGCAGCATAGACCAAACTCGCTTGGCAGTGTCAGGGGTCTTGATGGCCGCTGAGTTGTTCAGTTTTGATGAGGTTGTTTTGTACCTCGGCTGCGAGGGCTGTGATGTGCTCCTCAGTATGGAGGGAGCGCTCCATGTTTCCATTGACTGTGATGATGGCGTGCGGTCCGGGCATTTTGAGCTTTAAATAAGCATAATGTGGGACCGCATTAAAGCGAGCGAAAGCAGTTCGCCTGAGCAGTGCGTGATAACCACTGCGGAAAGGGACGATATCAAAGATCAAGTCTTCGCTTCGAAAGTTATCCGGAGAACCGAAGACTACTTCCAACGTTAAGGAGCCCGTACAACGGGCCTCCACACCGGGTATCACTCCTTTAAAGGTAGTGTTGCTTGGTTTGATTCTTGATGGGTCAATACCCATCTTAAGGACGGTGTCTTGATAAATCTGGTTGAGACTGCTGCCGCCATCCATAAGGACTCTAGTGAGATGGTATCCATCGATGATGGGATCGAGTACCAGGGCTGCCGAACCTCCATGACAGATAGTAGTTGGGTGGTCCCTGCGATCAAAGGTGATCGGACAAGCCGACCATAGGTTGAATTTTGGGGCGACAGGTGTTTGTTCTATATCCGGTGTATCTCGTAGTAGGGGTCCTAAGCTAGGCGTCTTGGAGTGATTGTAACATGGACACAGGATTTTACCCAGGTTTGGGCTCTCTTGAAGAGATAATACCCTATGTCCTGCTTTTGATTGTAATATGAGGGTAGTACATAGTACAGGTATCTAGCACGAGATTGTGGTAATGAATATGAGATTGTCTATTGACTAGCCTGGCCTCGGTTTATATATGCACCATAGGCCTAGGGTTTAGAGGAGTCCTCATCTTGGGCACCAAGTCTTTGTGGAATCCTCCTTGTATTCGGCATGGGCCGCCCGAAGTGGCCTAATAGTTGACCTCCATGGGGGGCCTCGGCCCGACCCACAAGTCGGGAGATGATGTGGTGAGTACCCCCTAGTCCAGGACACCTTCAGTAGCCCCCTGAACCGGTCTTCAAGTTGGGGACGTTCCTCAATTCTTCTGAACTATTCTTCATCTTCGGTCGTCGGTCTTGAAAACTGGTTCAACAAATCTTCGATCTTGAGGATCGCCGAAGTAAATCCGAAAAGTTTACACGTCGGGTATCCGAGGAGCCCCTTTGTTCTCGGACTTTATTAATGCCTTGTTATTTTTTACGCCACACCACAGGTTTGAAGTGTTTCCCATGCGGCAGCGTCCTCTCGCATCCGAACTCCAACGTCAGATTGCATTCGAGGTATCTTTTGCAGCCGAGCACCAACGCCGGACTGTATTCGAGCTCCAACGCCGGACTATATCCGAGGACTCATAGATCACCTTGGCTTGAGAAATTCAAAGGAGTTTAGCCGAGCTTTTAATGCCGGAAATGCCCTCTATAGAGCCAACCACTTGCACCCGAGTTTTACGCCAGACTGCTTCAGTGGTGATGCACCAACTCGGGCTTGGGCTGATTATTTGCGGATTTTATTTCCCATTGATGCAATATATTTACTGATGAGATATATAGCCAGTAACCCTCAAGGTGTGTGTCGGCCTAAAAATACGAGATGCATGTTAGAGGAGATAGTGATCGGCGGACAGGCCCCTGAGAGAGGGTTTTGAGAAGTTGTCGTAATATATTAGCTTGATGCCGGATAAGTCCCCGACAGTACCTATTGTTGTCCGAAGACGTGTTCTCCCATAGTTCGGTCAAGCCAAACACTGAGCACTTTGAATTTTTTGTATTGAATAGGCAATGCAGTAGGCCCCAACACACTGGTCGGGTGGCAACATGATGTCTACTACACAACCTTCTTCTTGTAGACATTGTTGGGCCTCCAAGTGCAGAGGTTTGTAGGACACTAGCAAATTTCCCTCAAGTGGATGACCTAAGGTTTATCAATCCGTGGGAGGCATAGGATGAAGATGGTCTCTCTCAAGCAACCCAGCAACCAAATAACAAAGAGTCTCTTGTGTCCCCAACACACCCAATACAATGGTAAATTGTATAGGTGCACTAGTTCGGCGAAGAGTTGGTGATACAAGTGTAATATGGATGGTAGGTATAGGTTTTTGTAATCTGAATATATAAAAACAGCAAGGTAGCAAGTGGTAAAAGTGAGTGTAAACAGTATTGCAATGCTAGGAAACAAGGCCTAGGGTCCATACTTTCACTAGTGCAAGTTCTCTCAACAATAATAACACAATTGGATCATATAACTATCCCTCAACATGTAACAAAGAGTCACTCCAAAGTCACTCTAATAGCGGAGAACAAACGAAGAGATTATGGCAGGGTACGAAACCACCTCAAAGTTATCCTTTCTGATCGATCTATTCAAGAGTCCGTAGTAAAATAACATGAATCTATTCTTTCCGTTCAATCTATCATAGAGTTCGTACTATAATAACACCTTAAGACACAAATCAACCAAAACCCTAATGTCACCTGGATACTCCAATGTTTACCTCAAGTATCCGTGGGTATGATTATACGATATGCATCACACAATCTCAGATTCATCTATTCAAACAACACAAAGAACTTCAAAGAGTGCCCCAAAGATTCTACCGGTGAGTCAAGAAAAAATGTGTGCCAACCCCTATGAATAAGTTCACGAGGTCATGGAACTCGCAAGTTGATCACCAAAACATACATCAAGTGGATCACGTGATATCCCATTGTCACCACAGATAAGCACATGCAAGACATACATAAAGTGTTCTCAAATCCTTAAAGACTCAATCCGATAATATAAATTCAAAGGGAAAACTCAATTAATCACAAGAGAGTAGAGGGGGAGAATCATCATAAGATCCAACTATAATAGCAAAGCTCGCGATACATCAAGATCGTGCCGAATCAAGAACACGAGAGAGAGAGAGATCAAACACATAGCTAATGGTACATACCCTCAGCCCCGAGGGTGAACTACTCCCTCCTCGTCATGGAGAGCACCTGGATGATGAAGATGGCCACCGGAAAGGGATTCCCCCCTCCGGCAGGGTGCCGGGACGGGTCTAGATTGGTTTTCGGTGGCTACGGAGGCTTTTGGCGGCGGAACTCCCAATCTATTCTGCTCTCTGTTGTTTTTAGGGTATATGGACATATATAGGCGAAAGAAGTCGGTCAGGGGAGCAACGAGGGGCCCACGAGGGTGGGGGCGCGCCTCCCCGCCTCGTGGCTTCCTCGAAGCTTCCTGACGTCTACTCCAAGTCTCCTGGATTGCTTCCGTTCCAAAAATAACTCTCCCGAAGGTTTCATTCCATTTGGACTCCGTTTGATATTCCTTTTCTTTGAAACACTGAAATAGGCAAGAAAACAACAATTTGGGCTGGGCCTCCAGTTAATAGGTTAGTCCGAAAAATAATATAAAAGTGTTTAGTAAAGCCCATAAACATCCAAAACAGATAATATAATAGCATGAAACAATCAAAAATTATAGGTACGTTGGAGACGTATCAAGCATCACCAAGCTTAATTCCTGCTCGTCCTCGAGTAGGTAAATGAGAAAAACAGAATTTTTGATGTGGAATGCTACCTAACATATTGATCAATGTAATCTTCTCTATTGTGGCAAGAATATTCAGATCCGTAAGATTCAAGACAAAAGTTTAATATTGACATAAAAATAATAATACTTCAAGCATACTAACAAAGTAATCATGTCTTCTCAAAATAACATGGCCAAAGAAAGCTATCCCTACAAAATCATATATTCTGGCTATGCTCTATCTTCATCACACAAAATATTTAAATCATGCACAACCCCGATGACAAGCCAAGCAATTGTTTCATACTTTTGATGTTCTCAAACTTTTTCAATCTTCACACAATACATGAGCATGAGCCATGGACATAGCACTATGGTGGAATATAATGGTGGTTGTATCACATCAACTAGGCGTATCACCGAGCTATGGAGATGCCCATCAATAGATATCAATGTGAGTGAGTAGGGAATGCCATGCAACGGATGCACTAGAGCTATAAGTGTATCAAAGCTCAAAAAGAAACTAAGTGGGCGTGCATCCAACTCGCTTGCTCACGAAGACCTAGGGCATTTTGAGGAAGCCCATCATAGGAACATACAAGCCAAGTTCTATAATGAAAAATTCCCACTAGTATATGAAAGTGACAACATAGGAGACTCTCTATCATGAAGATCATGGTGCTACTTTGAAGCACAAGTGTGGTAAAAGGATAGTAGCATTGCCCCTTCTCTCTTTTCCTCTCATTTTTTTGTTTTTTTTTTGCTTTTTTTGGGCCTTCTCTTTTTTATGGCCTCTTTTTTCTCTTTGTTTTATTTTTCGTCCAGAGTCTCATCCGGACTTGTGGGGGAATCATAGTCTCCATCATCCTTTCCTCACATGGGACAATGCTCTAATATTGATGACCATCACACTTTTATTTACTTACAGTTCAAGAATTACAACTCGATACTTAGAACAAAATATGACTATATTTTCGGCGTTCTGGGAACGGGGGTCCCCACACTTGCCTGCCTGCGGCCTGCGGCGTGGCTCAAAAGGGGGCCCAGCGCGGCCCATCTTCGCCAACACAAACCCAAGACCCTCGTGAGGGGCCAAGCCTCGCGGGGTGGACGACACGAAGCCTCCTCAGGCACGGCCTCGTTAGGCTGGCTCACGAGGAGGCGGAGAGATCAAGGCGGGGTACCTCACGAGGTGCCCATGACGCAAGCCATGACGACCAAGGGCGCCAGGCGGGTGCCAGCCCGTGCAGTGTCCTCCTTTCCTCTTTGGTGCAAAGGGGGCAAGCGCAGCCGCGGAGTACCGAGGCATCAGGCAAAGGTTGCCATTTCGGTGCAACGAGACCAAGACCAGGAGGACTACGAGGCGGAGGTCACCGTGGAGCCCAAGACGGCGTTATCGCCAGAGCTTTGCGCAGGCGAAGACTACTTTTGTCAGGATAGCTAGTACTAGATGTCCCCCTTCAAATTAGCCCACCATTGTTGGCTCCCTTCCCGCTCGATATTTGGGAAGAGGACCAGGGCCCCTATAAATAGGACCGGCCACCCGCTAGACAAGAGGGAGAGAGAGGACCGAGGACAAAAAAGAAAGAGAGAGAGAGAGAGAGAGAGAGAAGGGCGACTGAGCTCCTCCCAGCAGTTCATCGCCCCGGCCAAGAACAAACCCTCGCGAGGCTGTTCTTCCTTGTATTGTTCATCATCATCAGCCCAAGAGGCAATCCACCACACCACACACTGGAGTGGGGTATTACACCACAACGGTGGCCCGGACAAGTATAAACCCTGTGTCTCTTGTGTTGTTCTTTCCTTAGTTTAGATCCTAGCAAGGCAGAGGGGTGCAGGTAGGTAGGAGACGAAAGCTCCACGCGCACCCCAGTGTTCGAACCTCAAGGGTCTGCCGGAACCCAAAATCCGACATTTGGCGTGCCAGGTAGGGGTGCGCCGGGATTCGTCTTCCACCACCCCGTTCTCCTCCGACCATCACGCCCATGTCTGACGCTCGTCAGGCCCGCGCCGAACGCCGGGCCACGCTCGTTTCCCGCGTCGCCCAGACGGCCCCTGTCGGCGGGCGTCCTCACAGTTCCCCGTCACTTGCCGTCAACGCCGCCACCGGCCCGGCGGGGGACGAGCGGCAAGCATCGTCCCAGCATCTGTCCGTGCGGCAAGGCGGCCGCACCGCAACTCCCTCGCTCACCCCAGCTGGTTCTTCGTCCCGCACGCTCCGCGCGCCCATGGAGCCTCGCAACCTCTCCCCCGCCCATCGCGCTACACCAACACCCCCGGTCGTCGCGGCCCTCTTGGGCGGCTCGCAGGCGCCGCCTACAAGTCACCACGTCAAGCCGTTCATCCGCCGGGTCAGCGCCGCTTCCACGCGGCAGGGGGCTCCCCTGGACCGAGCGGCGCCCGAGACCGGCCTGACCTTCAGCTCGGAGGACCACCCCTCCAACTCGGCCTGCTCGGGTGCGCTCCCCATGCTGTGCACCCCCACCATCTGCTAGGTGGCCGTCACCATGACCCTCATTGATGGCGGCGCGGGCCTCAGCATGCTCTCGGTCGAGGCCTTCAACCTCCTCTGCATTCCCCTGGAATGGCTGCAACCCAGCCGGCCCTTCTCAGGCGTTGGGGGCGAGTCGTCCAGCTCCCTGGGACAGATCCGGCTCCCAGTAACCTTCGGCACCTACGACAACTTCCGCACGGAGCTAGTCGACTTCGACATCGCCCCCATCGGCCTCCCCTACAATGCCATCCTCGGCTACCCAGCGCTGGCCCAGTTCATGGCCGCGACGCACCCGGCGTACAACCTCATGAAGATGCCCGGGAGCAGCGGTGTCCTCACTATGCACGGGGACACCGGAGACGCGCTGCGGGCGCTCAAGCTCGCCTTCAAGATGGTGGCGTCGGCACAGCCCACCTACTTGGAGACCCCCAGGCCCAAGGGGGCTGCACCCGACAAGAAGAAACAGTTGTTCACCCAAGACAAGGCAGAATCCAAGCAGATACCCGTCGATGAGGACGGGTCCACCAACGCCACCTTCACCATAGGCGCCCACCTCAAACCCGAGCAGGAGAAGGCCCTGGTCGGGTTCCTGCGCGCAAACAAGAAGGTATTCGCTTGGGAGCCTGACCAGTTGGCAGGGATCCCTAGGGGTGTAATCGAGCATCACCTCAACGTATGCCCCAATGTGCGCCCTATGAAGCAGAAGGCCAGGCGGCAGTCCACAGAAAAGCAGGCCTTCATTGTCCAAGAGACCCGCAAATTAAAAGCCGCTGGGGTCATTCGTGAGGTCCGATACCCGGATTGGTTGGCCAACCCTGTCGTTGTGCCAAAGAAGGGAGGGAAGGAGCGCATGTGTGTCGACTTCACCAACCTCAACAAAGCATGCCTGCAAGATCCGTTCCCGCTCCCCCGCATCGACTAGATCGTCGATTCCACTGCGGAATGCGACCTGTTATGCTTCTTGGATGCATTCTTTGGGTATCACCAGATCAAGATGGCGGTAGAAGATGTCGAGAAGACAGCCTTCCTAACCCTGTGTGGAGTGTACTGCTACACATGCATGACATTTGGGCTGCATAACGTAGGGGCGACCTTCCAGCGGCTAATGCACATCACCTTGGGCCCGTAGCTCGGGAAGAATGTTGAGGCTTACGTCGATGACATTGTGGTAAAGTCTCGGGAGGCCAGGACCTTGATACAAGACTGGAGGAAACCTTCGCGAGCCTCAACGCAGTGAACCTACGGCTCAACCCAGAGAAGTGTGTGTTGGGGTCCCCTCGGGCAAGCTCTTGGGTTTCCTCGTGTCCCACCAAGGCATCGAGGCTAACTCGGAGAAGGTCAAGGCGGTGGAAGACATGAGCCCACCAAAGACCCTCAGAGAAATTCAGAAGCTCACGGGGCGCGTGACCGCGCTAGGGCGCTTCATCTCCAAGTTGGCGGAACGAGCACTGCCTTTCTTCTAGCTAATGAAGAAAAAGGGGCCCTTCGAGTGGACTGAAGAGGCCGACAAGGCGTTCCAGGATCTCAAGAGATACCTGACCAGCCCACCGGTCATGGTGGCTCCGCGCCCTCAAGTGCCCCTGGTGCTTTACCTCGCCGCCACTCCCTACTCCTCCAGCGCAGCCTTGGTGGCAGTCAGAGAGGAGCGCCGAATCAAAACGCGGTAGCAGCCCGTGACAAGGCAGAACAGGGACAAGGAAGGCCCGCAGAAACTGCCACCGTGGCTGAGGAGGATCAGCCGCCGCAGAGGGGCGCACCGGAGGCGGAAGGGGCCCCTTTCCCAGATGGCCAGTCTCAGGAGGCCTCATTGCCTCAAGAGGCGCCATGGTCTCCGAAGGGAGCCACCAGCACTGACGCACCCCACCTCGTTGAGCACCCAGTGTACTTCATCAGCCCGGTGTTGCGGGATGCAAGGGCGCGGTACCCCATGCCTTAGAAACTCCTCCTCGCGCTACTGGTGGCCTCGCGCAAGCTGCGACACTGTTTTCAGGGTCACCCCATCAAGGTCGTCTCATCGTACCCCCTGGAGAGAGTGCTCAGGAGCCCTAATTCAGCTGGAAGGGTCGCTGGGTGGAACATAGAACTGCAAGTGTTTCAGCTCGAATTCAGCATGACCAGAGTCATCAAAGGAGCAGTGTTGGCGGATTTTGTGGCAGAATGGACGGAGGCGCTGTCGGGTGGTAGGTGAGACATATGCCAACGGGTGGCTTATCATTGTGGGAGCCAGTAAGACGTCGCCGGTGCCTGGACGCGGGATGAGGCGAAGACATGCACGCCGGCGAATCTTACCCAGCTTCGGGGCTCTACGTGGAGATAACACCCCTATTGCTGCTCTGCGGGGTCTCCGCATGATCACTAGATGAACGAGTGGCTACAAGATGCTCCTTGAGCTGTTTTGCGAGAGGAGGAAGAAGGGCACGGCTCGCTCTCTTCTCCTCCTTATATGGTGTCTAAAACTAGCATAGATCAACCCTTTGCATGGGTGCCTCGGGGGGTTTATATAGGCCCACCCCCCAGGGGTACAATGGTAATCCGGCTGGGCGCGGGCCCTAGCCGTCTGTGACTACGCTCGCCGGCTTCCGCACCGACTGCTGGGGCCCGCCGGCTGCCAACTCCTTGGTCAACAGGCAGGCCCCACTGCCTAGGGTCTTGTCGGTGGCTGGTTACTGTTGCCTCAACCTGATGATGAGGGCTTCGTCGACGTAAGCGTGGCTACAGTGCCGCCGTCCGGCGGCGATCACTGTATCCTTACCGTGTCTTGTCTCCTTAATGGGGCTTCTCCTTCGAGGGGGAAGCGAGCCGTCTGCGGGGAGCCGGCCCCGTCTCGGGCCGACTGGGGGAGGCCTGGCCGCCTTCGGGTGTCTCTCTGCCTGAAGGGGCCCACCGCCCGTGGGCCGCGCTGGCAGCCCGTCGTTGGTGACATCAGGGTCAACATGGCAGCAGTTCCGCGCCGGACGAGTCATGGCCACTCCGTACGGCACACTGTGCCAGGCGTGCTCCGGGATTCGGCGGTGGCAGGCTTTACTGTAGCCACGCCCCGTCACATCGCCGTTATGTGGATGCAGACTTTGAGGGTACGATCTTGACTGCTTGGTGGGAGCCGGCCTCTTGGAGTCGGCCTTCTCGTGGCCGGCTTCTCGGAGCCGGCCCTCCCGCGGCTTTCTTCATGAGGGCTAAAAGTCGGGCCGCCTTCCGATAGTCGGCCTGGGAGACAGCCGGCAAGGGGAAGGCGGCCCCATGTCTTGGATTCTTGAGGGTCGGATCGGCTCGTAATTTTTTCAGAAAGGCCAGGGGGAGCCGGCTAGGCTACCCGTGGTCATTTACTCCGACAGTAGTCCCCGAAGCTGATCGAGCTCCGAGGCTGACAAAGGGACGAGAAGCTTGGTCAGCTTCCTACCCTGAGGAGCCGACTTTGCTTATGCGCGCCGTCTTCGGAAAGCTCCGTGTCTTGTAGGCTGGAATGCGGGTCGGCCTGCGAGCTGACCGCGCGCCATCCCGCGGGCTACGTGGCAAGGATAACCTGCCAACGCACGCGCGCGATGGGACGCCGCCGCAGGCCCGAGCCTGCCACTCCTAGGCCTCGGCCCGAGCGCGGATCTTCTGCGGCCCATACGGACCGCTCGCATTCCCGCGACGGTTTTATTACGCCATCAGGGCGCAATAATCGCGGGACGTGGGGGAGTGGGCATAGTTAATCCCATGCTCCCCCACGCCGCGCCTCCTCGGCTCCGCCGCGCGGGTCAATAAGTAGGGGGGGGATGGAGCGGCAGAGGCTCGCATGCTCTCCCTCGCTCCGCCCCTTCTCGCCTTCCTTCTTCTTCCTTCCGCCGCCGCAGCGACCCATTGCCGCGCCGCTCCGCCGTCGGACCTCTCGGTTCCTTCGGCGTGCCGCAGCGGGGCCGTGCGCGTCTCCGCCATCGCATCGTCTTGCTCCTCGCCGCGTCGCTCCCATGGCGTTGTCGAGCTCGTGGGGTGGCTCCAACGTCCACGAGGACCACGTCGAGTTCCTCCGCCGCACGCAACGTCTGCCGGGCGAGAACTACGTGCGGGTTCGTCGCGCGCCGGTGAGGGAGATTTCGCCGGCACCGGAGGAGGCCGAGCGGGTAATCTTCCGCTCGCACTTCCTGCGCGGCTTCGGCCTCCCGGCGAGCGGATTCCTTCGCTCTTTCCTTGAATTCTACCACCTCCAGCCGCATCACCTCACGCCCAATGCGGTGATGCTGCTGTCGGCTTTCGTCACCCTGTGTGAGGGCTTCCTTGGGGTTCTCCCCACTCTCGAGCTCTGGGGAGAATTCTTCCAGAGCAAGCTCAGCACCATTGTCGCGGGCGTGCCCGCCCCCTGCGGGGCCTTCGTTGCCATGAGGCGGGCGGGCGAGAACAATCCGTTCCCGCCCATCCCGCTAATCCAGTCGGTGAAGCTCTGGCAGAAGTCCTACTTTTACGTGAAGAACGTCGCCCAGGAAGGCGACTACGTCAACCTGCCGGCTTACGTAGCCGGCCCGCCGGCTGGGAGGCAACCTTCGTGGAGCTATCGGGCCAGGTCGTTGTCTCAGGCCGGGAACGCAGCCGTCTCCCGGCTCCGTGTGATGATCCAGTCGAAGGGCCAGACCGGAGCCGACCTGGTGGCCGCCTTCGTGGAGCGCCGAGTACTTCCGCTCCAAGGCCAGCCTCACATGATTTGTCATATGAGCGGCCGCTTCGACCCGTGCTGGCTGAGCACCAGGGAGATGCCTCACGTCGAGGTGTCTTACATGGTGAACTACATCTCCAACTGTAAGCTCGCCGAGGATTGGCGATACGGCAAGGGGCCGTATTCTCGCGCCAACCCTCCGCCTGCCGTAAGTTTTTCTTCTTTTCTTCCTTTTTGTAGCCGGCCTCATGATGGCCGACTTCTGATCAATTGGTTTGTCCTCGGCAGAACCCTCTTCTTCCGCCGACGGCCGGAGCCGCAGGGGTAGAGCGCCGGCTCCTCCCCGATCGCACGGTGGACGACGTCGATGATCCGGACCTGGGAGTGGCCGCCATGGAAGATGCCGTCATGGGGGAAGGCGGCGAGGCGGACGGCGCGGGGCTCGGGGCCGGCTTTGAGGACTGGCCGGATGATGACGAAGTCGAAATCGTTCCGCGCCGCCAGCCGGCAGTTGATCATCAAGGCGCGGGCCCTTCTGCCGCGCCGGCTACCCGTGGCGGCGCGCAGAAACGCCGGGCCGCGACGACCTACTTCGGCAGCGGGCCGAAGAAATCCAAAGCTTCCACGGCGGCGACCAGGCGGGATGAGGCGGCCGCGAAGGCGGCCCGCTTCCGCAAGGCGGTGAAACAGCCGCAGGCGATCTCATCGTAAGCGTCAAGCGTCTTGTATTTTTTGTTGTCTTCTTCGATTAAAGCTCTTCTAAACTTTTCTTTGCTCGCCAGGCAGGGCACCGCTTTCCCTTGAGCGAGGTCCTGGCGGCTCCGTAGTCGGGCCGACTGGAGGGTCCTCAAGCTCCCGCCGCATGGATCCCCGCGCCGACCTCATGGAGGCTACGGAGCGGAACGCACGGGAGGCGCGGGAGGAGCGGGAGGCGGCGGAGCGAAGGACCGCCCAGGCGGCGAAGAACAGGCCGACGCGGCGGCCAAGGCCCGGGCGGAGGCGCCGACCGAGGAGGAGGAGCGGGAGGCGGAGGCCTCGCGCAACCAGCCTCCGCAGCTCATCATTCCCCTCCGCGCCGTGGCCCCCGACATCCCCGTGCCCCCGTCGGAGGAGGTCGACCGAGACCCGCCGGTGATGGAGAGGAGGGAGGACCACGTGGTCTTCGTGGAGGAGGCGCCGCAGACGGAGCCGACTGGAGCGGGCTAAAGCGGCCAACCAGCCGCGGCGCCAGAGCAGCCGGCCGGGGGCGAGCCGGCGGCAGAAGCCGGCCTCGAGGTGCAGCCGGCATCTCGCCAGCGCGTAGGGGGAGCTACCTCTGCGCCGGAGCCGCACAGAGCTGCGGGCGCCAGCCAGACGGTGGAGGCCCTGGAGGCGGCCAGCGCCAGCACGTCCGAGTGGACTCCCAGCGGGGGGACGGGCGAGCTGAACGCGGCGGCCCAGGAGGTCCGGAACCGTCTTCAATCCCAGGCTGCTTCGCTGCAGCGATATACCCAAGAGTTCCTCACGACGCGGGCCATCATCCGGGTGAGTCTTCTGGCCTTGGTTGTTTTGCTCTTTTGATTTCTTCCATGGGGGCGCGTCAGCGCACCCACTGGGTGTAGTCCCCGAGTTCTGAGTCGGCTGCTGCGCAGGCGGCTTGGAACTTACTAGGTCCTGACAATTATCTTATCCTCGCCTCCTCTCTGATCTTCCAGGAGTATCATAACCTCCGCACTGCTGCCTTCAACTCCCAGGCTCCGGAGCTGGGCTGGAGAACCGAGGACCTGACCAGCAGCCGGAGTGCGTGCTTTGTTTCATTCATCTCCTGTGGGGGCGCGTCAGCGCACCCACTAGGTGTAGTCCCCGAGATTCGGGCCGACTGCTGAGCAGTCGGGTCGGATCTTCCTTGACGACTTCTTCCTTATTGATTTTTCCTTTGTCTTCATGCTTGCAGGAGCCAATGCCGACTTGAGGGTGCAGCTCGGCGAGGACCAGGCCGCCCTTCGCGCCAAGGAAGCCGAGTGCAGCGCCTTAGTCCTGGAGCGTGACCGCCTGGCCAAGAAGTTGGCCGACCAGGAGGAGAGCCACAAGGCGAACCTGAAGAAGGCGCTGGACAGCGAGGACGCCCTCAAAGCTGAGTTCGAAACCGAAGCGGCGGGCTGGGCTGAGGCAAAACAAGCGCTGAGCGAGGGTTACGGCCGGGTTGAGGATCTGATCGATGGTAAGCCGCCTTCCTCACTCCTTGCTTGCCCCTTGCCCTCTGATTTCTCTTCTGACTTGTGCTGCTCTTTGTTCTCTGTGTAGACTACTTTCCCGGCTACTCCGTCTTCGCCACCCAAACCATCGAGGCCCATCGCGAGGCGCACCGGCATGCGGGGGCTGAAATCGCGCCGGACGCGAGCCGGACGCTTGAGGAACAACTCTTGGCGGTCCAAGCCCGGCTGCAGCCGGCTCACCGCATGCTCTGCCGCCTCCAACGCACCGGGGCGCAGGTGTTGGCCGCCCTCTGGCCAGGCGAAACGATTCCCCGCACCCCAAGTCGGACCGCCGACTGGCTGGAGGTTGCGGTTGGCCGCTTCGAGGCCTGGAAGGCATCGGCGGCCCGGCTTGGAGCTGGGCGGGCGCTGGAGTTCGTCCGAGCCTGGTATCCCGGGCTGAACCTGGACCAGTTGCGCACCTGGCGGCTGGAGGCCGACGAGGAGATGGAGGAGGTGCGACCGGCTATCGCTCAGCGTGCCTCGATGATCGCCGAGTGCACTGATATCAGCGTCTTCGCTCCTGAAATAAATGACGACGGCATTGCCCAGCCGAAGGAGTGGTTCGGGCTGGACCCGGCAGCGGGTGAGGACTCGGCGGAGGAGATCGCTTCCAGCGATGAAGGTGAAGACGACGAAGGGGAGGAAGGCGAAGACGTCGGGCCGGCCAGTTAAGCGGCCAGCCAGCCCCAGCCTGACCGTGCCTCCAGCAACGAGGCGCGTGCTAGCGCGCCCTCTGCGGGAGGTGGTGATCATACCGAGGTTCGCCAGCCGGCCACTCCTCCAGCCAGCACTGCCGTCTCCACCGACCTGCCCGACTCGCCAGTCGCTCCCTTGGCTTAATCTGCCGCCCTTGCTTTTCCTGCTTGTTACTTTTTGAACAATTTTTGTTAAACTTGCCCAGTTCCACCCACTGGGGGTGTATTCAAAATATGTTGAACACTGGCCTTTCGAAGGCCTTTTGTGTAAATTTGATCGTGTGTGTGTTTGGCTTCCATTCACGCATGCTTTTTATCTTTAGGCTGTTTCCTTTGCCGCCTTCCCCTAGCTGGTGCCTTCCCAACCGGCGGCTGCTCTGCAGCCTGCGGCTAAGGAAGAACTTGGCTATATATATATATATAGTTTTTTTTTGGGAAGGCAAGTACTCGAGCTTTCTTAGATTGAAGCGAGGTGAATGGAAGCCGGCCGGCCGGCTACTCTGGTAGTCGGTCGGCGGTAGGAGAAAAACCGGCTTTTGTTATATTAGTCCGTTAGTCCCTAGCCGTCTTTTGTGTGGGCGTCCTTTCCTGCCTTTAACTCTTGCCAGCCGGAAAGCCGGTTCTTCGAACTGCGAGTTTTGGCAATAGGAGGCTTGGGTGCCGGCACACTACTTGTCTGACCACGGGTAGGACTTCTGATATAACTCAAGGCGGTCAGTCCCCGGGCCGACTAGTCGAACCCGGTGCCGGACAAAAAAAGTGAATGTAATGACATAATCATAAGCATGATACTCTTCATTCATATATAAAAGATGGCAGTCCCCGAGCTCTCCTCGGGGGGCCTATTGTCTCGTACTTAGTACAAAAGTTAGTGTGATACATACTGCATTTCAACTGTTAAATCTTCGGAGGAGGTTGGCGTTCCATGGTCGTTCCGACTCCTTGCAGGAGTCGTCTCTCTTTCGTACCTTCGGCTTATGTGCGTCGATCAGGTAGTAGGAGTCATTTCCCAGTGATCTGCTGATGACAAAGGGGCCTTCCCAAGGGGCGGAGAGCTTGTGCTGGCCGGCTGTTTGCTGGATCAGCCGGAGCACGAGGTCGCCCTCTTGGAAAGATCTTGGCTTGACCTTCCGGCTGTGGTAGCGGCGCAAGCCCTGCTGGTAGATGGCAGACCGGCTGAGGGCTAACAGCCGGCCTTCTTCCAGCAGGTCGACGCCCTCTTCTCGTGCTTCCCTGGCCTCCGCCTTTGTGTACATGGTTACCCGAGGCGAGTCGAACTCGATGTCAGTTGGGATGACCGCCTCGACACCATACACGAGGAAGAAAGGGGTGAAGCCGGTTGACTTGTTTAGGGTAGTGCACAGACTCCAGAGGACGGCCGGCAGCTCATCGAGCCAATAGCCGGCCGAACGTTCCAGTGGTACGACCAGTCGGGGCTTGATGCCAGAAAGGATGAGGCCGTTGGCTTGCTCAACTTGGCCGTTTGACTGCGGGTGGGCAACGGACGCTAAGTCCAACCGGATGCCCTGCGTCGCGCAGAAACGCGCCAATGCTCCCTTGGCGAAATTCGTGCCATTGTCGGTGATGATGCTGTGCGGCACGCCGTACCGAGTTGTTATATCTGCGACGAATGTCACGGCAGTCGGCCCATTCACCTTCTTGATGGGCTTTGCCTCAATCCATTTGTTGAATTTGTCCACGGCGACAAGCAGATGTTTCATGCCGCCGTGCGCCGTCTTGAATGGGCTCACCATGTCCAGTCCCCAAACGGCGAAGGGCCAGGTGAGGGGAATGGTTTTGAGTGCCGAAGCCGGCAGGTGTTGCTTGGAGCTGAAGACTTGGCACCCTTTGCAATTTTTAACTAACTCCTTGGCGTCATCCAAAGCAGTCGGCTAAAAGAACCCATGGCGGAAAGCTTTGGCGACGAGTGAACTTGAGGCCGCATGGTGGCCGCATTATCCTTGGTGGATGTCTATGAGGATTGCAATGCCCTTCTCTTGCTCGACGCATCGCTGGAAGACTCCAGTGACACTGCACCTGACAAGCTCTCTGTTGAAGATTGTGTATGCTCCGGCTCGGCGTTGGACTTGTCTTGCCTCTGTTTCATCAGCCGACAGCTCTTGGTTTATTAGGAAGTTGAGGATGGACTGGGCCCATGATGGAGCTGCGACTTCTTCTATTGCCAACATGGCTACTGCGACCAGGGCGGGCGGGCTGGGTGGTGAAATGCTGGAGTCGGCCGCCGTCTGTTGTGCTGGTGCAGTCCCTGGGCCGACTACCGCAGTCCCCGAGCCGGGTATGGCAGTCCCCGGGTCGGGCGTAACTACGGAAGTCCCCAAGCCGCCTACTGACGTCCCCGGGCCGACTATCAAAGTCCCCGGGTCACTTGCTTGGTTCTTTGAGCCGGACCCGGCCGCGTCGGGGTCAGGCGGCACGAAGATGGAATCGGACTCTCGAGACGGCTTGATAGAGGGCTTGAGGAGGCGTTGCAGAGAGACGCCGGTTGGTATTGCCTGCCGAGTGGAGCCTATTCGAGCCAGGGTATCAGCTGGCTCGTTGTCGGCTCGTGGTACATGGAGGAACTCGCATCCTTCAAAGTACCCGCTGATCTGCTGAACGAGGAAGTGGTAGCTTGCCATATTTGCGTCCTTGGCGTCCCAGTCGCCGGATGATTGCTGGACTACCAAATCCGAGTCGCCGTAACATAGGATCTGGCGGATGCCGAGCTCTTTGGCAAGCCGGAGCCCATGTACGAGCGCCTCGTACTCGGCCACGTTGTTGGAGGCGGCAAAGTGAATTTGCAGCGTGTATCTGAGCCTGTCGCCTTTGGGAGAGGTGAGGATGACGCCGGCTCCCAAGCCGGTGCGCATCTTGGACCCATCGAAGTGCATGCGCCAATGAGTGGAGTCGGGAGCCGACGGCAGGTACTGGGTCTCGGCCCAATCGACGAGGAAGTCGGCCAATGCTTGGGACTTGATGGCGGTGCGAGGCTGGTAGAAGATCGTGTAGGGGGCCAGCTCCATGGCTCATTTTGCCACCCGGCCGGATGCATCCCGGCTGCCTATGATCTCAGCAAGCGGGGCGGTGCATACGACCGTGACGGGGTGCTCTTGGAAGTAGGGCTTCAGCTTCTTGGCGGCGAAGTACACGCCGTAGCACATCTTCTGGTAGTGCAGGTAGTTCTGCTTCGACGTAGACAGCACCTCACTCAAATAGTACACCGGCCTCTGGACCGGCTGGGCTCGGCCCTCTTCTGGGCACTGGACTACGATGACGGGGCTGACCACCCGGCTGGTTGCAGCAATGTAAAGGAGCATGGGCTCTTTCTCAGTCGGCGCCGCCAGGATAGGCGGTGTGGCTAGCATCTTCTTCAGCTTGTGAAAAGCTTGGTCGGCTTGGTCGTTCCACTCGAAGTGAGTGGTCTTCTTCATGAGGCGGTAGAGGGGAAGAGCTTTCTCTCCGAGCCGGCTGATGAAGCGGTTCAGGGAGGCCAAGCACCCGGTGAACTTCTGGACGTCTCGAAGTTTGGTGGGAATCGCTATTCTCTCAATGGCCTTGATCTTTACTGGGTTGCATTCGATGCCGCGTTCGGAGACCAGGAAGCCTAGGAGCTGGCCGGCTGGCACTCCGAACATGCATTTCTCGGGGTTGAGCTTGATCTGGAACCGACGCAGGTTCTCAAATGTTTCCTTGAGGTCTTCCAGCAAGGTGTCGCGCTTCTCCGCCTTCACCACAATGTCGTCTACGTAGACGTGGGCATTTCTGTCGAGCTGCTTGAGGAGGCACTTCTGTATTCAACGCTGAAAAGTGGCACCGGCATTTCTCAAGCCGAATGTCATAGTCAGGTAGCAGAAAGCTCCGAATGGCGTGATGAAGGCGGTCTTCAGGCGGTCGGCCGGATCTAGCTTTATCTGGTGCTATCCTGAGTTAGCATCCAAGAAACTCAACAGCTCGCATCCGGCCATGGAGTCTATCACTTGATCAATCCTTGGCAGGGCAAAGGGATCTTTGGGGCAGGCCTTGTTGAGGCTCGTGTAGTCTATGCACATCCGCCACTTGTTGTTCTTCTTCAGCACGAGGACCGGGTTGGCGAGCCACTCTGGAAAGAAAACCTCCATAATGAAGCCGGCTGCCAGAAGCCGGGCTATCTCTTCCCCTACAATCCTTCTTTTCTCCTCCGACAGTCGGCGGAGGGGTTGTTTGACTGGTTTTGTGCCTTCCCGGACGTGTAGCTTGTGCTCGGCGAATTCCTTCGGAACACCCGGCATGTCCTTAGGGGACCATGCAAAGATGTCCCGATTCTCACGGAGGAAATCGGCGAGCTCGCCTTCCTATTTGCTGTTTAGGTTTGCCCCGATGACGGCAAACCTTTCTGGGTGCTCGGGGTCAAGAGGTATCTTCTTCGTCTCCTTGGCTGGCTGGAAAGATCCTTGGGCATCACACTCCTTGGGACCGGGGGACAGGGCCGGCTGTTTGCCTGCCATGGCCATGACTTGATCCAACATCTTCTTTTCTTCGGCAATCACAAGGGACTCGGCCAGCCGACTGGTGGCTACTGCGCACTCGGAGGACTTCTTGTAATCACCGGCTATGGTGATGATGCCCTTGGTGCTCGGCATCTTCATCTTGAGGTAAGCATAGTGGGGAGCAGCCATGAACCTGGCCAAGGCAGGACGGCCAAGCAGTGCATGGTAGGGGCTCTCCAGGTCCACCACTTCAAACCAGATTGCTTCCTGGCGAAAATGATCCTTGTCCCCAAAGAGAACATCAATCTTGATCTTGCCAATGGGGGCGCAGGACAGGCCAGGTACAATGCCATGGAACACAGTCCGAGTAGGCATGAGTTGCTTTGTCTTGACGTTCAGCTTCTCGAGGGTGTCACGGTACAGGATGTTGATGCTGCTCCCGCCGTCTATCAGCACGCGGGAGAAGCGGGCGACACGTCTGTCCGTTGCAAGGGTGGCATCCAAAACCAACGCATAAGAGCCGGGAGATAGCATCACCTCTGGGTGGTCGGCCCGGCTCCAGCTGATAGGCTTTTCTGACCAGTGCATGTGCTCGAAGGGGTTGGTAGCGATCGCGTTGACTTCCTGGTGCTCTCGGCGTCTGCTGCGCCGGTCTTCGGGCTGGCTTGTAAAGACGACATAGGTGGCTTGCTCGTCGGGGAACTCGTCGTGCACGGCTTCGACTGCTGGCCGAGTAGCCGGCTGCTGCGGAGCCGGAGGGGGCGGACCAGCATGCGGAGGCGGCGCGAGCCCTTCGCCTTTAGAGATTCGGGTGAGCTAGTGGCACTTCCGGGTGGTGTGATTGGATGGCTTCGCGCCGCTATGGAACTTCCATGGGGCGTCGAGAGTTTGCTCGTAGATGAAGGCCGGCTGCCAAGCCGGCCTGCCGCCCTTCTGCTTGTTGGGTGCGGTCCGGCCTTCGGGCTGCTCGTCTTCGACTGTGGCCACCTGCCGACTAGTGGAGGGCGGTACGGGGCCCTTGCGCTTGTGGTCGTTCTAGTGCGGGTGTCGGCCGGAGTCCCCAGCCGGCGTCTTGGGCGCCGGGTTGAGTACCTTTCCGGACGCGTCTACCCGGAGTTCAGTCTTCATTGAGGAGTCGGCGGTGGCGTACTTGTCCGTTATGACCAGAAGCTCGTCGAGGGTAGTCGGCTCATCGCAGAGGAGCTTGTGCTTGAGGAGGGTGCCTTCTCAGCACCCGGCAGTGAAGTATTCTATGGCCTGCATCTCATGCACCCCTTCGCAAGAGTTGCGGAGCTAGGCCCAACGCGTGAGGTAGTCGCGAGTGGATTCGGCAGGGCCTTGTACGCACAAGGAGAGCTGTCTGGGCTTGGGAGCCCACTTGTAGGCGCTGGTGAAGTTGCGGACGAAGGCTTCTGTGAAGTCTAGCCAGCTGTTGATGCTGTATGGCTTGAGGCTATTGAGCCAGGTCCACGTCGTGCCTTGTAGCATGAGGGGCACATACTTCATGGCAACGCGCCTGTTTCTGTTTGCTATGCGAACCGCTGTGGAGTAGTCGATCAACCAATCTTCCGGCTTCACGGAGCCGTTGTACTTGGGCGTGTCTCTTGGGAGCGAGAACCCTTTGGGAAAAGTCTCATCGCGGATGCGGGGGCCGAAGCAAGGCGGGCCGACATCATCTTCTTCTTCTAGCGCCAGGGATCGCGCTAGGCGGTCGATCCGATGGCGGGCGTCGTTCTCTCTGACTCCTTCGCGGTGACCTAGTCGGCCGCTGAGAGTCGGATGCGCGACAGGCGGTGGGGTGGGATATCTCTCCCCACGAGGCGGAGGCGGAGGCGGGCTGCCCCGCCGCTCCACGGCTCGGGGACGGCCTTCTGCGTCTTGCTCGCTGGAGACCCGGGTTCGGCTTCGGCTGGCAGCCGGCTCTTTCTCATGTCGCACGCGGGTTTTACCCGCAGTGGCGTCCGATATGTCGCGTCGTGCTCTCGGCGCGGGGGAGGGCTTTCCGCGCGGGCGTCGACTTCGTGCCGCTGTGCGGCTGCATCAATTAGCTTCTGGATGCGTCTGGTCATGTGGGGGAGTTCTTCGGCCCCCAGTCCGTCTAGCTCATCTACGGCCGCCTGGGCAGCGCGCAGGTTCTCGAGTGGAGTGGCGTAGACTGGGCGGTCGACTCCTAGCATGTCGGCGACGGCGGCGCCGCGCTGTCTGACAACGCCAGCTCGGCTTGGTCCGCCTGGGGGCGGCGTGCCAAAGGCAGCACGGTCGACCTTGCACTGGTGGGCCTCAGTGAGGCGTCTCATGGAGGCCAACTTTCGGCTCTCCGCGAGGAGGGCAAGGCGGCGAACCTCCAGTGCTTCGGCGTCGGCATCGGCCGGGAGGGGGATGGACAAGTCGTGGACCGCCGCATGCGGGGCGCTGAGGGCGTTTTCGCCAGAAGCGCCGCCGTGGCTGATGACCATCACCTCGATGGTGGCACCGTCACAGCCATCGGCTCGGGGAAGCGGGTCGTTGTAGATCATGACGTTGGTGGGGAAAGCGTCGAGCGAGGCCGTGTCGGAGTCGACAGGCATCGGATCGGTGGAGCCAACAGACTCGAAGTCCACAGCAGGCTCGCTGGAGACGTGGAGCTGGCCGAGGAGGTTGATGAGGTGGTCGGTGGCCGCGTCAGAGGCGGGCTCATCGGAGATGAAGGTTTTGCGAAGGAGATCGGCGAGGCCGCTTGCTGCGCAGACGTTGGCAATGCCTTGCAGCGCGTCGTGGCAAGTGCCATCGGGCGTGCCGGGCTGGCTACGCTCGCTGGGGAGGAAGAGGGTTCCTGTCCAGAACAGGTCTCCGGACGATGGTGCACCTGGCCCCACGGTGGGTGCCAAATGTCGGGTGGTAGGTGCGACATATGCCAACGGGTAGCTTATCATTGTGGGAGCCAGTAAGACGTCACCGGTGCCTGGAAGCGGGATGAGGCGAAGACATGCACACCGACGAATCTTACCCAGCTTCGGGGCTCTCCGTGGAGATAACACCCCTACTGCTGCTCTGCGGGGTCTCCGCATGATCACTAGATGAACGAGTGTCTACAAGATGCTCCTTGAGCTGTTTTGCGAGAGGAGGAAGAAGGGCACGGCTCGCTCTCTTCTCCTCCTTATATGGTGTCTAAAACTAGCACAGATCAACCCTTTGCATGGGTGCCCCCGGGGTTTTATATAGGCCCACCCCCCGGGGGTACAATGGTAATCCGGCTGGGCGCGGGCCCTAGCCGTCTGTGACTATGCTCGCCGGCTTCTGCGCCGACTGTTGGGGCCCGCCAGCTGGTGGGTCCCGCCGGCTGCCAACTCCTTGGTCAACAGGCAGGCCCCACTGCCAAGGGTCTTGTCGGTGGCTGGTTACTGTTGCCTCAACCTGATGACGAGGGCTTCGTCGAGGTAAGCGTGGCTATAGTGCCGCCGTCCGGCGGGCGATCGCTGTAGCCTTACCGTGTCTTGTCTCCTTAATGGGGCGTCTCCTTCGAGGGGGGAAGCGAGCCGGCTACGGGGAGCTGGCCCCGTCTCGGGCCGACTGGGGGAGGCCTGGCCGCCTTCGGGCGTCTCTCTGCCTGTAGGGGCCCACCGCCCGTGGGCCGCGCTGGCAGCCCGTCGTGGGTGACATCAGGGTCAACATGGCAGCAGTGCCGCGCCGGACGGGTCATGGCCACTCCGTACGGCGCACTGTGCCAGGCGTGCTCCGGGATTTGGGGGTGGCAGGCTTTAATGTAGCCATGCCCCGTCACATCGCCGTTATGTGGATGCAGACTTCGAGGGTACGATCTTGACCGCTTGGTGGGAGCCGGCCTCTTGGAGTCGGTCTTCTCGTGGCCGGCTTCTCGGAGCCGGCCCTCCCGCGGCTTTCGTCATGAGGGCTAAAAGTCGGGCCGCCTTCCGATAGTCGGCCTGGGAGACAGCCGGCAAGGGGAAGGCGGCCCCACATCTTGGATTCTTGAGGGCCGGATCGGCTCGTAATTTTTTCAGAAAGGCCAGGGGGAGCCGGCTAGGCTACCCGTGGTCATTTACTCCGACAGGCGCCAGGCCTCAAGGCCGGCGAGGATCGGTCCCTGTCCCCGGGAAGTGAGGCACTAGAAGGCTGGGTCATGTACTTCGATGGGGCGTTCTCCAGGCATGGCGCTGGGGCTGGGGCGGTGCTTATATCGCCCACTCAGGACAAGCTCTACTACGCCGTGCAGCTCTGCTTCCAGCAAGGTGAAAAGGTCTCCAACAACATAGCGGAGTATGAAGGTTTAATAGCGGACTTGAAGGCCGCGGCTGCCCTGGGGGTGAAACACCTCACCATCAAGGGCGACTCGCAGCTCCTTGTCAATTTCTCCAACAAGGTGTACGAGCCGAAGGATGAGCACATGGAAGCCTACCTAGCGGAGGTCCACAGGATGGAGAAGCAGTTCTGGGGGTTGGAGTTGCAGCATGTGCCCCGTGGCACCAACCAGGAGGCCAACGACACCGCCAAACGGGCATCCAGGCGGTTACCTCAAGAGCCTGGCGTTTTCGAGGAGGGGCTCTTCAAGCCCTCAGCCCTGCCGTCATTATCAAACACAGCTCAGCCCCGGGAGGAGGTCCCCCAGCCACCTGCCTCAGGGGCCACGGCCTGTGGCCCGGCCTCAGGAGCATGCCTGCTCCTGACGATGGAACCTCAGGAGGGATGTTGGATCACGGAGCTCCAGAGTTACCTAACGCAAGGGGCCCTGCCGGAGAAGGAGGAGGAAGCGGAGCGAGTGGCACGCTAGGCCACGGCATACTGCATCAAGGATGGAGAGCTCTACTGGAAGAGGCCAAACGATGTATCCCTGCGCTGCATCTCCAGGGAGCAAGGGAAGGAACTGCTGGAAGATATACACGGCGGAGACTGTGGACATCATTCATCATCACGGACCCATGTCGGCAAGGCGTTCCACAGTGGGTTTTATTGGCCCACCGCGCTCAATGACGCCGTCGAACTAGTGAAAGCTTGTGAGGCCTGCCAGTTCCACGCCAAGCAGATCCATCAGCCAGCAGGAGGCTTGCAGACTATACCCCCTTCATGGCCATTTGCAGTCTGGGGGCTGTACATTTTGGGCCCGTTTCCTCGGGCGTCCGGGGGCTACCGCTACCTCTACATCGCCGTGGACAAGTTCACCAAGTGGGCTGAAGTAGAGGCTGTCCGCACCATTCTCGCGGGTTCCGCGGTCAAGTTCATCAAGGGCATCGTGAGCCGGTTCGGGGTGCCGAATCGCATCATCATGGACAACAGTTCGCAGTTCACCAGTAACCTCTTCAAAACATACTGTGCTAACCTTGGAACGCAGATATGCTACGCTTCGGTGGCGCACCCCCGAAGCAATGGCCAAGCCGAGCGAGCCGACGCGGAGGTCCTGAGGAGCCTCAAGACCAGGACGTTCAAGAAGAAGCTGGAGGCCTGCGGCAGAGGTTGGTACGACAAGCTTCAGTCTATGTTGTGGTCCATCCGCACAACCGCGACCAAGCCGACTAGAGAGACCCCATTCTTCCTGGTCTACGGAGCCGAAGCGGTCCTCCCTCACGAGGTCAGATGTCGCTCCGCGCGGGTCCTGGCGTTCGCCGAGGCGCAGCAGGACGCCATGCGGGGGATGGACCTCGTGCTGGGGGAGGAACGTTGCCGAGAAGCCGCGCTACGAGCGGCGAGGTACCAACAAGCACTGCGGCGATATCACTGCCGCAACATCCGCCCCAGAACTCTTGAGGTAGGAGACCTTGTGCTCAGGCGGGTTCTCTCCAGGGAGGGGTTGCACAAGCTCTCTCCCATGTGGGAGGGCCCGTTCAAAGCTATTCATGTTTCCAGGCCCGGCTCCGCGCGCTTGGAGACTCAGGAGGGGGTGCCAGTCCAGAACGCATGGAACATCCGGCACCTCCAAAGGTTCTACCCCTAAAAAGGACCGGAGCCTGTGAAGAAGGCGAATGCCTGTGAAGCTATCATGTTTTGGACAAGGCCCGGAGCCTGTGAAGAAGGCGAATGCCTATGAAGCTATCGCGTTTTGAAAAGGCCCGGAGCCTGTGAAGAAGGCGAATGCCTGTGAAGCTATCGCGTTTTGGAAAAGGCCTGGAGCCTGTGAAGAAGGCGAATGCCTGTGAAGCTATCGCGTTTTGGAAAAGGCCCGGAGCCTGTGAAGAAGGCGAATGCCTGTGAAGCTATCGCGTTTTGGAAAAGGCCCGGAGCCTGTGAAGAAGGCTAATGCCTGTGAAGCTATTGCGTTCTGGAAAAGGCCCGGAGCCTTTGAAGAAGGCCAACGCCTGTGAAGCTCGCCGCCCGTGACACTCTCACGTAATAATGAGCTGGGGCTGTACACGCCCCGGAGTCTCAGGAGCGCCGGCCTCAGGCCCTGGGGCTCCCTCCCACGCCCGGTGGCAGCACTTAGCTCCCGCGCTGGTGAGAAGACATCGAAGACTAGATTAGGTGCCGGACGCGGCTTTTCATTTGCTTTCCGCAGTTGGCTCGTTCCTTCTCATTCGAAGTTTTATTGAAGTTGTTGCCGTCTTTGGCTTGTGGTTCTCCGACTTTTCGCTCTCCTACCTCGATTTCTCTTGTGCAAGGCCTCGCAAGGGGGGCAGCCGAGCGCCCTCGCGAGTGTTCCTACCCTGGTCATTCAAAGGGTTCGCGACCTGGGCCCATCACAGGAGCACCCCTCCAGTCCGTGCCCCACGGGCACCGCGACACAAACAAAGGGCCTGGGTCGGTCGCCCCCCACTGCCGGGGTCGGGAATTATCCACGCGCGGGCACGTAGCCGGAAGGTACAATAACGAAAGCAAAACGATGATTAACAGCAGTAACCCAAACACGTCCCCGCGGGGCTCCACGCTACTGTCTTTGTTATGTAGGAAAAAGGAAAAGAAAGGACAAATCTGGTGCAGCTCGCCTCACACCGGCCCACAGGGAAGGTCCGAACTGCCTCCGGAGCTCAGGAGGACTCCCTCTCGCGCTTCACCAGGGCGCGACGGCGGGTGGACACGTTGCCACCTCCCAAGCAGATACGACGGCGTGGAGGCTGACCGCGGCCACTGCTAGAAGAGTGGCCGCCTGAAGAAGAACCGGAGAAGCTTGAGGAACCCCGAGTGCCGCCAGCCGCGCGAGCGCTGCCCTCTCCATCATCGCCGGAGCTGGGTTCCCAGCCGCAGCCGTCACCCTCGGGGCAACACCCTGCGCAGCGACCATCTTCCCCAAACACCCTCACGTAGAGGGTGGCATCGTCGTAGAACTTGAAGTGCGGGGTGCACCAACGGCTCAGGCCATGCGTGCGGGCAAACGTCTGCCAACCGTGGGCCAGGGACAGGCTCCCGGCCGCGGAGACCTCCAGTGAGACCCATGAGGCCCGGCTGCAGCAGCCGTCGGCCTGGAGCCAGAGGCCGCACGGGGCGCCGGCCGGGAGCTCGCCAAGGAGGAAGCGAGGAAGTGGAAGCCGGGTGCTAGTCGGCTCCGCCGACCACACGACGAACTCCGGCAGCACTTCAGCAACGCGAGAGCATGGCCTAAGGGGACGCGCAGCCGGAGCGCGCCCCCGGCCGCAGCAATCCGCCCGTCGTTGTACTGAAGATCGCCTCCGCGGCCGCGGGGAGCCACCGTGGTGGCCACGGGATGTTTGCGAGGGCGCCCTCGGCCGCGCTTGGGCGGGGAAGAGGCGGGCTCAACCTGGCGAGCCTTCCCCTTCTCTGCGGCCGAGAACCTCCTCGACGGGGCCATGAACAAAAAGGAGAAGCAAGGGGGGACGAACTGGAAGGGCGCGCACCGGTCCATACTTATAGCTGGCGATGGCTAACCAACGGCCCCCACGATCGCAGGTAATTATGACCCGCTTTGCATGCAAGGACTTGTCCAATCCGTGCAGTTACCGAGACGCCATGGGGGAGTGGAGGCGCCCACGTCCGATCAACCGCCACGCGGCGCCCAAGGCCGCAGGCTGTTAGGGCCCGCGGTGCTTCGCTCTTGCCCTTCCGCCTCCCTGCATGGCCAAGTCCGGGCGCGTCTTGGGCTCGGGGGCTACTGTCGGCGTTCTGGGAACGGGGGTCCCCAGACTTGCCTGCCTGCGGCCTGCGGCGTGGCTCAAAAGGGGGCCCAGCGCGGCCCATCTTTGCCAACACAAACCCAAGACCCTCGCGAGGGGCCAAGCCTCGCGGGGCGGACGACACGAAGCCTCCTCAGGCACGGCCTCGTCAGGCTAGCTCACGAGGAGGCGGAGATATCAAGGCGGGGTACCTCACAAGGTGCCCATGACGCAAGCCATGACGACCAAGGGCGCCAGGCGGGTGCCAGCCCGCGCAGTGTCCTCCTTTCCTCTTTGGTGCAAAGGGGGCAAGCGCAGCTGCGGAGTACCGAGGCATCAGGCAAAGGTTGCCATTTCGGTGCAACGAGACCAAGACCAGGAGGACTACGAGGCGGAGGTCACCGCGGAGCCAAAGACGGCGTCATCGCCAGAGCTTTGCGCAGGCGAAGACTACTTTTGTCAGGATAGCTAGTACTAGCTGTCCCCCTTCAAATTAGACCGCCATTGTTGGCTCCCTTCTTGCTCGATATTTGGGAAGAGGACCAGGGCCCCTATAAATAGGACCGGCCACGCGCTAGACAAGAGGGAGAGAGAGGACCGAGGACAAAAAGAAAGAGAGAGAGAGAGAAGGGCGACTGAGCTCCTCCCAGCAGTTCATCGCCCTAGCCAAGAACAGACCCTCGCGAGGCTGTTCTTCCTTGTATTGTTCATCATCATCAGCCCAAGAGACAATCCACCACACCACACACTAGAGTAGGGTATTACACCACAACGGTGGCCCGAACCAGTATAAACCTTGTGTCTCTTGTGTTGTTCTTTCCTTAGTTTAGATCCTAGCAAGGCGGAGGGGTGCAGGTAGGTAGGAGACGAAAGCTCCGCACGCACCCTAGTGTTCGAACCTCAAGGGTCTGCCGGAACCCGAAATCCGACATATATGAATGCCTCTGGCAGTGTACCAGGATGTGCAATGACTCATGAGTTACATGTATGAAAGAATTATGAACGGTGGCTTTGCCACAAATACGATGTCAACTACATGATCATGCAAAGCAATATGACAATGATGGAGCATGTCATAATAAATGGAACGGTGGAAAGTTGCATGGCAATATACCTCAGAATGGCTATGGAAATGCCATCATAGGTAGGTATGGTGGCTGTTTTGAGGAAGGTATATGGTGGGTTTATGGCACCGGCGAAAGTTGCGCGGTACTAGAGAGGCTAGCAATGGTGGAAGGGTGAGAGTGCGTATAATCCATGGACTCAAAATTAGTCATAAATAACTCACATACTTATTGCAAAAATCTATTAGTTATCAAAACAAAGTACTAGGCGCATGCTCCTAGGGGGATAGATTGGTAGGAAAAGACCATCGCTCGTTGCCGACCGCCACTCATAAGGAAGACAATCAATAAATAAATCATGCTCCGACTTCATCACATAATGGTTCACCATACATGCATGCTACGGGAATCACAAACTTTCACACAAGTATCTCTCAAATTCACAACTACTCAACTAGCATGACTCTAATATCACCATCTTCATATCTCAAAACAATCATCAAGTATCAAACTTCTCATTGTATTCAATGCACTCTATATGAAAGTTTTTATTATACCCATCTTGAATGCCCATCATAGTAGAACTAATTTTATAACCCAAGCAAATTACCATGCTGTTCTAGATACTCTCAAAATAATATAAGTGAAGCATGAGAGTTCATCTATTTCTTCAAAATAAAACCACCGACGTGCTCTAAAAAGATATAAGTGAAACACTAGAGCAAATGACAAACTACTCCGCAAGATATAAGTGAAGATCAATGAGTGGTCAAATAATTATGTAACTATGTGAAGACTCTCTAACATTTAAGAATTTAAGATCTTGGTATTTTATTAAAACAGCAAGCAAAACAAAAGAAAATAAAATGACGCTCCAAGCAAAACACATATCATGTGGTGAATAAAAATATAGGTCCAAGTAAAGTTACCGATGAGTGAAGACGAAAGAGGGGGTGCCTTCTGGGGCATCCCCAAGCTTAGGCTCTTGGTTGTCCTTTAATATTACCTTTCGGTGCCTTGGGCATACCCAAGCTTAGGCTCTTGCCACTCCTTATTCCATAGTCCATCGAATCTTTACCAAAACTTGAAAAATTCACAACACAAAACTTAACAGAAAACTCGTAAGCTCCGTTAGTACAAGAAAATAAATCACCACTTAGGTACTATTTTGAACTCATTCTAAATTTATATTGGTGTAATATCCACTGTATTCCAACTTATCTATGGTTCATACCCTCCGATACTACTCATAGATTCATCAAAATAAGCAAACAACACATAGAAAAACAGAATCTGTCAAAAACAGAACAGTTTGTAGTAATCTGGATCAAACGTACACTTATGGAACTCAAAAAATTCTCCAATAAATTTCTAAACGTGAGGAATTTATCTATTAATCATCTTCAAAAAGAATTAACTAAATATCACTGTCCAGTAAAGAAATTAGCAAATCTCGTGAGCGCTAAAGTTTCTGTTTTTTTACTGCAAGATCGCAAAGACTTTCCCAAAGTCTTCCCAAAGGTTCTACTTGGAACAAACAATAATTAAAAGCATCAAACCACATCTAAATAGAGGCTAGATGAATTATTTATTACTCAACAGGAACAAAAAGCAAGGAACTAAAATAAAATTGGGTTCCCTCCCAACAAGCGCTATTGTTTAACGCCCCTAGCTAGGCATGATGATTTCAATGATGCTCACATAAAAGATAAGAATTGAAACATAAGGAGAGCATCATGAAGAATATGACTAGAACATTTAAGTCTAACCCACTTCCTATGCATAGGGATTTTGTGAGCAAACAACTTATGGGAACAATAATCAACTAGCATAGGAAGGCAAAATAAGTATAACTTCAAAGCTTTAAGCACATAGAGAGGAAACTTGGTATTATTACAATTCCTACAAGCATAAATTCCTCCCTCATAACAATTTTCAGTAGCATCATGAATGAATTCAACAATATAACCAGCACCTAAAGCATTCTTTTCATGATCTACAAGCATATAAATTTTATTACTCTCCACATAAGCAAAATTCTTCTCTTTCAGAATAGTGGGAGTACCATAAGAAACTCGAATACTATAAATTGTTTCCACATTGAAAGAATAATGTTCAGAAAAGGGTAATCATAACCATGACAAGTTTTATAAATATAATCATCACTGCTCTTTATAGCATAAGTATCATCACAATAATCATCATAGGTAGCAACTTTATTCTCATAATCAATTGGAACCTCTTCCTAAATAGTGGATTCATTACTAAATAAAGTCATGACCTCTCCAAATCCACTTTCATAAATATAAGCATCATAAATAGGAAGCATGCTATCATCACAATAAATTTGCATATCAAAACTTGGGAGGTTAAACATATCATCTTCATAAAACATAGCATCCCCAAGCTTGGGACAAACATTAATTGCAACAAATATATTCTCAAACTTGTCATTCTCATCAAACATAGCATCCCCAAGCTTGGACCTTTTCATATCATAAGCATAATGACTCTCATCATTAATAGTATGGATAGCACCAATAGTATAGCAATTATCATTATCACAATGAGTAATAGGAGAAACATCATTTGGGAGGGAGACCTTTCTACCTTTGCTTCTCCGTCTTTACTTTTCCTTCTTCACATCATGTGTGGGTTTGACCCTCTTTTTTTAGCTCCTTACTAATGAGATTTCTTGAATTGGAGGCTCCTCCTCGTCCCTGGTTCATCATAAGAAATAATAGGAGGATATTGGGAAGCCTCTTCCCTTTCATTAGTATTATATTCATCCTCTATTCGTTTTCTTTTCTTTATGTAATTGGCAATATAAGGATTTTCAATGCAATTCACCGCACAATACATAAAAATTTCTTCTAGATCAATATCGAGGAATTTCTCAAGGTTATATTATGGAATATGCTTAGTTATACGTTTCAATTCTTCATAACCCAAAAGCAAACTAAGTTCATTATGATGTGCAAGGGAAATCAAATCATCACAATTTTTGGACACGATACGATCATGAAACAACTTGCATTGGAGATTTAAATGACCATGTTCATTGCAAAGTTCACAAGCATGGCGAAGAAATTTTAAATTTTCAGCACAAACATCTAACCTCTCTTGCAACCATTTAGTTTCCAAATACTTATGCCTCTTGCAAAATCTATTTTCCCTAATTGGTGTGTACTTGCAAGCTCTATGTATTCCACAAAAGTTTACATGCTTATAAGAGACATTTTCATCATGACTAGTGCAATCATCATTAGTACTATGGATATTCAAAGAGTTCATACTAACAACATTGCGATCATGCTCATCATCCAAAGATTTAGTGCCAAACATTCTAATGCATTATTCCTCTAGCAATTGAGCCCAATTATCGGAATTCTTATTCTCATAAAGATATTAAAAAGATGAATCATATGAGACAACCTCAATTCCATTTTTTTGTAGTTTTCTTTCATAAACTAAACTAGTGATAAAACAAGAAACTACAATATTCGATTACAAGATCTAAAGATATACCTTCAAGCACTAACCTCCCCGGCAATGGCGCTAGAAAAGAGCTTGATGTCTGCTACACAACCTTCTTCTTGTAGACGTTGTTGGGCTTCCAAGTGCAGATGTCGGTGTTCTGGGAACGGGGGTCCCCAGACTCCTCCGGAGTGGCCTAGCTAGGAAGGCTCGCGAGGAGCAGAGATGTCAAGGCGAGGCAAACCTCACGTGGTTCTCGTGACGTGAGCTGTGACGATCGACACCAGGCGGGCGCCAGCGCGCACAGCGTCCTTGTTTCCTCTTTGGTGCAAAGGGGGCAAGCGCAGCCGTGGAGTACCGAGGCCTTAGGCAAAGGTTTCCATTTCAGTGCAACAAGACCAAGACCATGGACTGCAAGACGGAGGTCACCATGGATCCCAGAGCAGCGTCACCAGCAGAACTTTGTGCAGGCGAAGACTACTTTTGTCAGGATAGCTTGTACTAGCTGTCCCCCTTCAAATTAGCCCGCCATTGTTGTCACCCTTCCCGCTTGATATTTGGGAAGAGGACCAGGGCCTCTATAAATAGGACTAGCCACCACAGTGAGGGCACGATCTGATCGGAGCTTGAGAGAGACCACCCCCACGCACACAAGCCCACCGAGCACAAGAACGCCTCAACCTCAGGAGGCCGTTATTCCTTTGTATTGTTCATCATCATCCCAAGAGGCAATCCACCACCACCACACTGGAGTAGGGTATTACACCACAACGGTGGCCGGAACCAGTATAAACCCCGTGTCCTTCTGTGTTGTGAGTTCGTCGAGTCCGTCCGCGAGATCCAAGTGAGCTAGGGCGTAGATCGGTTGGAGGGAAAGGCTTCACACGCACCCCAGTGTTCGAACCTTAAGGGTTTGCCGGGACCCCATACCCCGACATTTGGCGCGCCACGTAGGGGTGCACCGTAGCTTCCCTTCCATCAGTTTGTCGCTCTGTCGCTTCGTCGTCTCCATGTCGGACGCTCGCCGCGCTCGAGCTGAGCGTCGCGCCGCCCTCGCCGCCCACGTCGCTCAGACACTACAAGAAATATGTCAACTTGTGACCAGCACTATTGGTCACTGAATGGTCACTGTTTTCAATTTGTGACCTTTTTGTGACCAAAAATATAAGGTCAAAAGCTGGCGGTCGTAAACTGACTATAGCGACCTTTCTTCTGGAATGGTCGTAGACGTTTATGACCAAAATACGTCTACTATCGCGTTTTGGTCACTAGCAACCTCCCCAGGCCACGTAGGCATTCGGCGTGGCAATCTGATGTGGCACAAGATTCAGCCCGGTCCAATTCGATTTTCTACATGGGCCTAGCCCGACAATTCGGCCTTTTTACTGTATTTCTTGTTAATTTTCGCTAGCTACATGGGCTTGGGCCATTAATTCGGCCTTTTTTTCTAAGATGCAGCCTTTTAGAGTCTATTGATTTTTTATTTTCGTCTTTTTTGCCATTGGTCCCACCAATCAGATTGGTCCCACTTGTCATGCTTATCACAAAATTGATCCCACACATCAAAAAATTCAAAATCTGTCAAACAACCATTATAACTTGCCAGGTTTCCATTTGACGGGTATTCAAATCACATACACAATCATTATTTCAAACAATCCAAATAGCAAATGAAATTCGTCCAAAACAACACGGCATTAGTCTATTACAAACGTTACAGTATACTACAGCCCAGATAAGCCTACTACTGCCTACATTTACAACACATAATATGCTAGTCTTTGTTGATATGCTTCACAGCTGTGACCTCGGATTCTTCTTCCTAGAGCTCCAACTTCTGAAGACTGAAGGCCAGCATCTGCAAATAATAAATTATGATAAGTTAGAAACATAATCAAGTGAATCCTGACTCAAGAAACATAACCAGATTTCCTCATGTGTGTGCCGCGTTATACATGCATCAAGAAGATCGTATATATACACAAATTTAACGCCTAAAGCACATCAGGCTTGGAGCTTACATATATATACACGATTACTAGATGGAAGTTGTCACATCCCTAGTCCTAGTATGCTCTGAGATAGCTAGTCATGTGTTGCATCATGTTTAAATTCTTATGAATTTGAATTGGGGACTGTTGAAACCCTAGCACAGATGAATCCAACTAGGTTCAAATAAAAAATATCATTTTCAATGATCCCAAATTTCCTTTGGAAAAGTTCATCATTTTTGAATTGGTCTAGAACCTCTGCCAAAAATGGTGCACATTTTCCTAGGTCACTTTGGATTTTTGAATGAATTCATAAAGTATTTGCATTTGGGCATTTAAATGCTATAAAATATTTTAAATGCTCAAATAATCATAAACTAAAATGTTTACTGTTGGATATATTATAAATAGTAGCCATGATTAGTTTCATGATTTTTGGAAATGTCTTAGCATTTTATTTAAGTCAAAACCAATTACAGAAAAATAGAAAAGAGAACAGAAAAATAAAATAGAACACAAACCTACCTAGCCTTACCTGAGAGGCCCAGCAGCAGCCAGCCCACCAGAGCCCAGCTGCCAGTCGTCGTCCTCCTTGCGCCAGAAGGACGCGGGCGCGTGCCCGCCGCGCGTGGCCACACGTCGGCCACCTCCAGGCTGCCTGCCTGTGCGACGACCCCCCTGGAGATGCCACGCACCCCCCAGGCCCTCTCACTCCTCCCCCCGTGCTCATCCCCTCCCCTGTCCCGCTCGCGCGCACCCACCCGAGCGCAGCCGTCGCCGCCGCTCGTTGCTGCCGTGCCCTGAGCCGCCCCTCACCTCTCCGACATGCCCAGGAGCTCCGCCACCGTCGCCTACGCCCCCTGTTGACTCACGCGACTCTAAACGCCGCCGAACGTCGTCTTCGCCTTCGTCTTCAACCTCGGGCACCCGAGCCCGTCTCCGGTCGATTCGGCGCCGCCAGGACCTCCCCGAGCTCGCTGACCCCCTCTTCAGCATCTCCGTGAGCCCCTGCTCCCAACCCCTCTCTCCCCGCTGTCGTTTTCACCCCCTAGCCACATCAACCACCGGAGCCGAGCGCTCCCCGCCGCCGGCCATGTCGCCGCTGTGGTTGCAACACCCGCACGTCGCACCAGAGCACGTAGGCGTGCTCAGCGCTTCCTCAGGAAGCCGCAGACACCACCAGTTCGTCTCGAAACACTCCGTAGCGCCGAACCCGCCATTCCTGTAGCTCCGGCCACCACCATGGTTGATGTGGCCATCGTCTCCGGCCACCCCGCAGCCTCCCGCGTAATCCCCTGGATGCGCGCGAGGATGGGCATCCCTCTGGTGCCTCTAGCACGTCGAGCCGACCCCTGTAGTGCCGTCCCGGGCAAATCCGACGATCCTCCGCCGTTGGGTTTGGTCGCCGGCGTCCAACTCCGGTGGCTGGTGACGTGGCACCGTCATTAGCGCCTAACTAACCCCCTAGAGTCACTGACATATGGGCCCAGGCCTTAACTAAACTATATTAGGTTTAGTTTAATTTTATTTAACCCTGTTAGTTAACTCTGTCACTGACGTGTGGACCCCACACGTCAGGTTTGACCTGGACCGAGCCGTTGGCCTGCTGACGTCACTGTGAGGTCATGCTGACGCAATAATTCCTTTCTAGAATTTAAATAAATCTTAAATGATTTATTATTTTCAAAAATTACCCCGAAACTTCTAAAAATCATAGAAATTCAACCGTAACTCCAAAGAAAAGATTTATGTATGAAAACTTATCAGAAAAATTCAAGGAATCCATCTGTACAATTTTCATGCATGTTAGAACAATGTTTGTCCTCTGTTTTGGACAAAACAAATAAAGTTCATTTAAATAATCATATATGGAGTTGGAATTTGAATCATGTATTCAAACCAACTTCATTTAAATCATAACTAGATGCATTAGCTCAAATCATAGCATATTGCCATGTCATGATCATGCATCATATTGTCACATATGCATTGATTGTGTTCTTCTCTATTGCCGGTGTTTGTCCCCCTTCAGTAGACGACGTTTCGATGATGTGATCGATGACACCGATGAAGAACTATACTATCTTCAGAAGTGCCAGGCAAGCAAAACCCCCTTGTTCATTCCGATACAAACCCACTCTCTTGCACCTGCTCTCTTTTACTGCATTAGGACAACAACGATTCAACTGTTACATGTTGCGGTAGTTGAACCCCTTTCCTTTGCATGACCTGTCATTGCCACAGTAAATAGATGAAACCCACTAGCATGAGTAGGAGTTGTTTGAGCCCTGATGTGCCTACTTATTCATGTTTGCTTGTCATGCCTGCTATTGCTTAGAGTTGTGTCAGGTCTGATTCATCGGGGATGAATTGGAAAGTTGTGAACATGTCCTACTGTGTGTGAGCTAAGTGTGTGAACATGATTCGGTAAAGGTAGCGGTGAGAGGCCATGTAGGAGTACATGGTGGGTTGTCTCACTAAAACCGTCCTCAGGAACTGAGTTATGTGTTTGTGATCCATGAAACAACTACTACCACACATTGGGCCCTGAAATATGACCCCGCTCGACTTATTGACCCCTCTCGTCGTCTGTCCAGGAGTTGCAACTAGTTTCTGGTGTTTGTAGGTTATGTGTTGGCGGCCGTGCATAGCGCTGACCCTAGGGGTGGGCTATGATGCGGTAGATACACTGTGGCCGGGTATGCCGGGCGCCCGTTTGGCGTCTCGGGACCCTGTACACATTGTTTGGAGCCGTTGAGGACACCCCGTCTCGGGACCTGGACTAGAGACTTGTGTGGTTAGTCAGGTCGTGGTCTACACCCACGTCGGTTTTCGCTTGAAGTCTGCCGAGCACATGTCGTGTGCAGACGCTAAGTGGTGGAAACATGTGTGACGAAGTACACCCCTGCAGGGTTATAAATGATCTATTCGAATAGCCGTGTCCGTGGTAAAGGACTTCTGGGTTGCATATAACAGTTCATAGACAAGTGAAAGTGGATACTCTAAAACTCGCAAGATAAGTGTGAGTGCTATGGATTGCCTTCTCGTAGGGAGACGGAAGCGGATCCTTAGTGGTGTATTGAATGGTGAATATGTGGACTCGTGTGCGCCACCTCAAAAGAGTTGCTTGTAGTCGTAGTTCAGGATAGCCACTGAGTCAAAGCTGGTTTGCTACAGTTAAACTCCACCACCCCCCTTTGTTGATACCGATGCATATGTAGCTAGTTCTGATGTAAGTCTTGCTGAGTACTTTGTACTCACGTTTGCTTAATTTATGTTTTGCAGAGAGACTCCAGTCTCGCTAGTAGTTTCGCGTGGACTTTGACATTAGCTTGATACCTCAGCTACGATCTTGTGCCCTCGGCAGGATCTGGCAGATAGTCAGGCTTCTTAGCCTTTTTCATTGTAGATGTCTGTACCCAGACATGTTAAGCTTCCGCATGTGTTTTGATTTGTATGCCATGATTGTTGGGTCATGAGACCCATGTTTGTAATTTCTCGCTCCTCGGAGCTTAACAAATACTTGAGTCGTAGAGTTATGTTGTGATGCCATGTTGTGTTTACATATATCGAGCATATTTTATGTATGATTGGAATGCTTGGTATGTGTGGGATCCGACAATCTAGTTGTTTATCCTTGGCAGCCTCTCTTATGGGGAAATGTAGTCTAGTGCTTCCATGAGCCATAGTAGTCCTGCTAGCCCAGCACTACTGCTCAGGACACTTGACTGGTCGGCATGTGTTTCACTTTGTTCATGTGTCTGTCCCTTCGGGGAAATGTCACGCAGTGACATCCGGAGTCCTGCCTAGCTTGCTACAGCCCGGGTTCCCGGAGTCCTGTTAGCCCAGTGCTACAGCCCGGATTCACACGCTGCTGACCGACATGCTTGATGTGATTCATGTATGCCTGTCGCCATAGGTTGGTGCCGCTTTGGGTTCACGAACTAGCCATGTCAGCTCGGGTTCTCTGTCATATGGATGCTAGCGACATTATCATATACGTGAGCCAAAAGGCGCAAACGGTTCCAGGCTAGGTAAGGTGGCACCCATGGGAATACCGTGCGTGAGGCCGCAAAGTGATATGAAGTGTTACATGCTAGATCAGTGTGACTTTGGAATCAGGGTCCTGACAGCTTTGGTATCAGAGCCTGACTGCCTGTAGGATTACCAAGCCAAACTGGTTGATGTCGAGTCTAGAAATGCTTTAGCTATATGTAGGGGAATTGATTGTGGAAGGGAACGTAAGGCTCTTTTTACTCCTTTACCTTATGTCCTTCTGATCTGAGTCAACCTCTTCTTTTCTACGGGGATTAATAACTAGGCCTTCTCATCTATCTATTAGGATGACGTGTTACTAAACCGTAGTTGCCTAATATTGTTGGATTCAAGCCCAGTTCAGTATCTACTACTTCTGTGTGTTCATAGTTGGTCTCGGAACCTTGATATTGTGCTTCTGAGTGGTTATGCCACCATTTTGCAGGATGTCTCAAATCATTTTGAGCATTTACAGCCGTTATGCTGTCCGAGTCATCCTAGGTTTCTAAACAATCCGATGCATTTGCAAATCCTTCCTCCCAGTTCCCGATGTCCTTTTGGGCCAGTTTAAGCACACTAATCCGTCTGTTGAGGTACTCCACTGCCTCGGCATTTATGTTGGAGCTATTATTATGACCCTAGGTGTCTAGAGTATCACCTGGTCATCTAGCAATGCTTTGCATCCCCAGTGTGATGATTCTAGCCACCATTCTCGAAAGCATCCCGTGATGCCGTTAAGTTAGTAGGCATTCTATTCCTAGGTTCTTGGCCCAAGATTCACTCTACTTATCTCGTGTTGATAGTGTTGCTAGTTCCTTTAGGATATTAGTAACCTTGCGACAGTCCTCGAGGTCTGTGGTATTTCCTTATTCCAAATACCATGAACCATTAAGGCAGAAGTTCTTTGAACCAAAAGATCACAATAAGAGTGCTCTTAATGGGTTCTCCATTCAAGAATTGTGAATCTGCCAGCCCTACCTTTCTGCATGGATTATCCGGAAGAAACCTGTTGAACTTGTTCGACATACTAATCTATGCGTCCACAACCCAGAAAATTATATGTTCCTTGAGTGGTTCCTCTTCAATTGTATCCCGACCATCCTCTATCAGTTGATAGCCAAGAGAACGTGTGCATTTGTGTTCATCGATGCCTAGTATTCTTGTGGTTCGTCAAGCCATTCTATTTTAGAATGACTAGGAGAAAGAAACTCCAGTACCTCATCCATATCCAGGATTGGGTCAAAGCAGTTGTATTCCGCAGATCAAAATGCAACCCAGCTTTTGGTTCTGTTCTACCCTGAAATATTACCCACTTTATGTCAGGAGCGTCATGAGAATTGCACCGTCTCTTATGAATTCTTGACGCAGTGATACTTCTTGCCATCATTGTTCATTCCTCAGTTCCCGTGTTATTGTAACCAGAATGCCAGCAAGTGAGTCGTGATGTGTGAAATCCATACTCCTAGCAACTCCGTTGCTTGGTAGTTAATGGACAATATTCTCATTCTTAGCGTGTTGGTTATTGAATCATCATTCTAAGATAGATTGTGCTACCTAGTCCTTATTTCCTGGTGCACTCTTCGATCAACGAGTTAGGATTTTGCCAAACCCTTGCTCTATTGATCATATCGTCTTGCCCTGAAAAGCAAGATTGATGTCGAGCTTAGTATCATATCGGTGGTTCGTGATATTTCGAATATCTTCTCGGAAGTATTACCAGGTTGTCACCTGACCGCGATGTTGAGTTCGTGATCAAGTTGGTTTTTTTATAAATCACCCCTTCTCCAAGAATCTGTGTTGGATATCCCTGAGATAGTTGGTTGAACTAGACAACAACTTGGAGAGTTGGAAGATAGAAGCTTGTCTGACTTAGTTCATCACTAAGGGATATCCTTGTGTGTGTGTGTTGAAGAAAGATGATATCTCCATCGATTGGTCCTCGTGATCAGTTGTTGGATCTATTGCCTTGACAAAACTTTGACTTGAGTATGGGCTATCGTCAAGTCAAACCGGAGCCAACGATGTTCATAATGTTGTCTTAATCGTGGTTGACCCCTCGAGCATACATCATTACATCTTTTGGTCTAACCAATACTATCACCATGTTCACATGATGGTGGAAGTCCAGTGATATGGAAATTCGGATGAGTTGCTGTTGAGCCCATTAGCAGCATTCTGTCTCCCCCCATGACTCATGTTGAACATCAACTTAGTGTTGGAAACTTGTGTAAGAATTTCTTCATGTTTCGTTCATGAAGCATATGTTTGGATGAAAGTACTGACTTCCTCTAATTCATCTGCATATGTTGCAAGTTGCCGCCATGAATTTGGGAAAGCTTGTTTTGCTTCCTCTGGAATCATCCCAAGTCGTTCATGCATATGTGCGATGTATCCTGTGGTTTGGAGACTTGCAACCTTCATTCCATATGTTCCCTAGCACCCCAAGCCACTGATTGACTTGTTCAAGGAAAAGAAGTCAAGCGTGCGTAAGGACTTCGAAATCCTTGATGATGGATCCTACCCTGAACTTGATAGTGTTTTATTATAAGACTACTATGTGGTCATGCTTGTCTGGGACAGCGTGTTCACATGCTTGTAGCAGAACCGGCTCATGTTTTGGAGCATACTACCATAGTTCATTCCCCCGGGAATCTAGCAACGTCATCTCATCGATTTGTGTTGCAAGATTTCATTTTTCTTTCCCGACCCGATGAGTCTAGATTATCCTGACACCAACCAGATCTGAATCCCAGGCAGATATGATGGTTGGAGCGTTTCTCAAGGACTATAATATTGGTCTTTCTGTACCCGGTAAAGTGGATGTTGTGGCCAACACACCCAATCGGAAGACTTATTATTGTAGTATATTGATTGAGAAAGTTGGCCACCTCCCCATAAGGATCTCGTAGAATTTATTCCAATAGTTGTTCCTTATGGATTTTTTTGCTTCCAAAGTCTGACCTTTACTTGATGGCCATGTTGATGCTTTTAAGCACTGACCGTGGTACCTAGTACATCAAGGAGAACGTTAGAAGCGGAGTGCTAAATGTCTCTCGGTCGATCATCCAGATTTGCTTCTTTGGCATTGCTAAGGAAAAATCTGAGAGGGTGTTATCTTCCTTTTGCATCTGCATCGTCCATCACTATTCATCATGGTAGTATGTTGTGTTGCCAGGATCCTTGACACGGATATTGGTAAAACCTTGATGAATACGGAAATGCTCAGGTTCTTGAGAGCACGCGCAAGCACTAGGATTTATCATCGGCATTAATTGGGATCCGTTCTCAGTTTCTTCGATTATGACATAACCTTTCAAACAGTGGAATCTCTCTCTACTGTCGGGTTTCTCCCCAGTTACTAGAATCATTCCTAGCATTTGCATTTTGTTCCCAGCTTGAACCGCCATTGTGTCATCCTACTACGGACTACCCTTCTCAGTAATTACTGATCAGGATCATCTTCAAAGTGGTCCTACCACTGGTCCCATCCATCTCCGATGATAAGCCAAAAATCATCCATTGCGTTGTCTTCAACAAGGTAATCCACATCATCCATCCTAGTCTGAGTATGCCACTCCTTCGAACTCTTCCAGACGATCGATTAAGAATTGACTTAGGCTGGTATAGAGAGTTTCAATGATCTATGGATCAAAACTAATTCTTTTTGCCACTTAAGGGAATAGTTCTTCGAGTCACCTTCCCTGAGGTGCCCCGTTGCGGAATCATGGCAATTTCCCTCGCTACTTTGAAACCCTCGTCAAATTGTTTCTTCTGTCGCTCCTGATGCAAGTTTTGCCTCTCAGCTCCAGAGATGTTTCTATGTCTCATCCCGTGAGTTGATCTTGTGATCATCAAGATGATCCTAACTTTCTCGAACCACAAGAAGATCGATTCTTCTAAATTTTCCCTTTCTTCTCGTTGTCATGTTGGATGTAGTTCTCAAAGCAAGACGTCAAGATCAATGTGATGCAATATATCGGTATCTTCGAGAAGGGTAGTTGGATCGAGAAGATTGTGATAGTTTTGTGACCCCTCTGTCTTCCACTACTAGGAAAAGGCCTACTAATGGCGCACCTAATTTGGCCATTAATGGTGCATTAGAGGTGCGCCATTAGTGCCACGCCATTAGTATATTTTACTAATGGCGCACCACTGGTGCGCCATTAGTATCTGGTATACTAATGGCGCACCTCAGATGCACCATTAGTATATACAACAGTGCGCCATTAGTATGCCTCCCAGGGGGCCATGTATACCCAGGTGCTTTGGCATACTAATGGCGCACAACAACAAGATGCGCCATTATTAACTTCGGCATACTAATGGCGCACTGTTTAATGATGCGCCATTAGTATCCTTTGGCATACTAATGGCGCACTGTGATGTGATGCGCCATTAGTATGAATATTAGGTTTTTTTTTTTTCTGTTTTTTGCACAGGTTACAAAATGTATAATTGGACAAAATATAGACAGCACACATCAACAACAGATTCATCGAATACAATAGAAGATTAGTCTCTGAATACAATTCATCATATTAGTCTCCGAATACAATTCATCATATTAGTCACCGAATTGAAAAGACCGAACAAAGATAGAACATTATATTACAAGTCTCGAGACCGCGAGTAGCGAGTTTGTCTTCACATTACAAGTCGATATCGATCATCTAAACTACCATCACATAGAAGAGAGCTGCGGTCATCACGATGAGCATCATCACGATGAAACTCGTCTACATCCGGTTCCTCCAGCGCTCCCTCCCCTCTCCCGCTAGATAGAGGGCGTATCTAGATTCGGCCTCGGCCCTAGTGGTGTACCCTTTGTAAATGTTACCGCTGAATCGGTGAACCTGTCTCCGACACTCCTCCCAGTCGTCGTAGACTCCGGGAACCTTACCCTTGTACACGACATACGACGGCATCGCTATGCAGTAGCCAAACGAAACATTATTACCAATTCACAGACAATACATAAGCAATATATAAGTATGCAACAGAACGATCGGAAGAGAAAAGCAAGACATTAATAGCATCGATTACATCTAAGATGAACGACTCTCGAAACCAAAGAGACATACTACAAGTTCATTAAAGTTTAATTACAACATGAGCCAATCGATGTTTCAGAACTAGACACAGCATCACTGCTTTCGACTCGACTCAAGGGACCGGAGCATGGATGAAGCCGCCGTCTATCGTGGGAGTCATGAAATAACGGTCGTTGTCAGCCTGCATTTGTAGCATTGTGTCGATGTCACTGTTGGACAGTTGATTTCTGAGGTAGAACTGCCCCGAGGAACGAAGGACATCTTGATGGATGATTTCCGCAAACTCCGATTGGATGCGAAAGAATTCTTGTCTGATGTCCGTGTCCTGGATTGCCGACACGCTCGCGGCCCAATATTTGAGTTTACTCGGTAGCAGAAGTTGATGCTGGTCCCGACGATCGCCCGCATGTGATGGATGGCGTAGTAGGCACCCTTCTGACCGCCAGGCGGCTGCTTGACGCAGCAGAACGTCGTATTGTGGGAGAACACGTGCTTGCCGTACTTACAAATAGGCCTGGTGAAGGTGCCTCCAGATTTGGCATAGCCGGGGAGAACATCATCAAGAACCTTCTTGACATTTGTGTAGTCTACGTTCGAATGATGGTCCGGATCAAAATACGTGGCCATGGAATATTTGGGGCTTAGGAGGATGAGCGTGCAATGTGTGTCACTGTAGAAAACATGGAATGTTAAAAGAAAAACGATCGAAATCTAAGAATTCATATGTTACGGGGCGGTTGAGGGGAGGACTTACTCGGGAAAGTAAGGCACGAGGAAGTTATCCTTATCTTGGTTTGCCAGAATGACGCCTTCGAGGTAAGAACTCACGACTTGCCGGTCCCCAGCGCTGCCCAAGATCTTGGCACGCATGTAGAAGGGGTCGACTATCACGATGTTCGGGGTCTTGTCGCGAATGATCTGCATCTCCATACTAAGCGAAAATAGCCGAACGAAGGTGTAGTCCAGCGGATGAAGGTTCAACATAGCATGGATGTCATCAAACCGCAGGACGATCGTACCCCCGATGGAGTTATCCACAAAGCCCTTGCCCTCTGGCACCTTGGCCGCGAAAACCGGGTATGCCACATCCTTCTCTCTGAGACGCCGCTTCTCCAAAGAAAGAACACTGTCATGCAGACTCCGCATAGCACCGGTTGCAGCATCGAGCATATTTCTCGGTAGCATCGGCCTACCCGCCACCTGCAGCCTCCTCATTAAATCCTCAGGTGAAGGTGGCCCGTCCTGAGCACGGATCGTACTCGGTGCCGGCTGGCCCGCACCCTTGTTAGTCTTTCTTTTGCGTGCGTTCTTCTTCTCCTGTAATGGGACCGAGTTCTGCTCACAGACCGCCTTCTTGAGTGTGTTGGGGCTGATAATATTTCGCACCTCGCCTATCTGAGGCTCGGTGAAGTCGGCAGCTGGAGGCATCTCCTGAGAGCTGAACTACAGACGACGCCTGTTGCAACTTGGCTTCTCCGCGGTACCAGCTAGATCGCGCACGTCTTTTGTTGGGTTGGGTTCTTGAGAAGGAGGCCCCATGAAGTCGACACCGTACCCATGATCGGCAAAGTACTGATCGACGTTGGCAAATGTATCGTCGTCATCGTCGTCGTTCTGATGCTGTGCCATATGCATGTTTGGATCCAGTGGCATAGGGATGACCGGCACCGTTGCGGCGGTCTTGCCATGGGGCTAACTTGGCGCCGGCACGACTGGCGGTGTTGTCTTTGGGGTGGTGTCCCCCACCCCCAAACAAATCTGGCTCTTCGGCCAAAGCAGGGGCCAGCTCAGGCAGGCGCTGAGGGTCATCACGTCATCATCGTCGGCCCCGACGGGTCGAATCGGATGTAACAACTCGTCGCAGCCTGGCAGCACCCGAACCAGTTGAACCCTAAACAAGTTGGGTGGCATCTGGGTACCGTGGAACAAGGGGTTGCCCGGTTGAACGATTTTGCCCTTGGCGACATCGACCAACTCGTTGTTCACGAAGTGCAGGAGAGTGCACGGAACGTCGGCGGCGCCCTGCGAAAACATGTAGGGCGTCAGGGATGCCCAGTCAAAGGCAAGGAGATGAAGTCCTCGGCCGAGAGAGGCTTAATTAGTTACCGTGATGATGGCGTCGAGCTCGGCTAATGTTGAGGCACCGCCAACGGCGGGCGTGTAGTTGACGGACGGGCCGCTTGCTGCAGAGGTGCCGGCCGGCGTACACCCGGGTGCATTAAGCTCCCGTGCCGGCGTCGGAGACACCAATGCCGCCTCCGCCGGAGACACCAATGGCCCCGCCATCGCGTTCTGTGAGTTGCTGGCCGTGAAGCTAGGAGTCGGGGGCGGCCCCTGTTGGCCGCCCGCAATCCACGCACTAATCCCCTGGATCAAGGTAGGCACAATGGTGGTGATCGTCGCTCCGAGTTGTTGTTGCACTTGCTCTTGGAAAATCTCCGGAATCCATGCCACCTATGCCCTGAGTTCTTGAACCTCGTGCACCTGGCTTTCCGAGCTGGTCTTTTTCTCCTTTCGCCCACCAGTGTTATAGTATGACGACCATTTTGTCGACAAGCCTTTACCGGCCACACGACCAGCTGACATCGGCTTACTGAGCTTATCCTTGTTCTTCATTACATTCAACGCCCTATTTAGAGTGGTGTCCCAAGGGTTGCTCTTAGTCGAGCCCGCGCTACTGCTTTCAGTCGCCTGTGGAAGGAATGTGAACCATTTAGAAATTTGGCTTCATTAATTAGAATGCAACCATATGGAGCTAATTACGCGAGGGTGTATTCCTTACCAGAACAAGCTCAAGCGCCCTGGTCTTCGGATCCATGGTAAGCTCCTTTGTTTTCGGGTCCTTCTTGTACCGGGCCCTGACAAAGTTCCTGGTCTGCTTGTCACCGTATTTATCGAAGAGGGGCGGTAGGCCTTGCTCGGCACGGTCCGCCTCCTCCTTGTCCCATATAGGCTCCGCCACTCTGTAACCATCGGGACCGAGTGTGTGTTCCCCTAAGTTCAGCTCCCGCATTTCTTTCCCCCACTTACTTGATTCAGAGTTTGCGGTGCTCGAGAAATTGATCTTGAAGTCGTTGTAGTCATCTTCGGTGATTGAAGGATTTTTCTCCTTGATCTTCTCATAACTCTCACCTTTCTCGATCATTCTCTTCACATTGCTTTTCCAAGTAGACAGGGCCTTGCTCATCTTCGTGAGGGCAGCATTGTTCACTTTATTCGCTTTGAGGCTTGTGTTTTCAAATTCAGCGGGGAACTTGTATCGTTCGTGCAGCTTCGTGAAGAGGAGGTTGCGCAAATTCCCTCGGTCAGGATGCCTCAGGTTCTCGGTGTTGATCGAGACGGTGCTCTGGAGAATGCACCCGAGCTGAAGCGAGTACCCCTTGACTATTCGTTCGGGCGCCGTTGGATTCCCGTCGGAGTCCACTTCAGTAACTTCCTCCTTGAGGGTGCGGAGCATGGTCGGGCGCCGGTCCTTCCGTTGCCTCTTCGGTTGGCTGCCATCTGTGCGTGGGCCGCCATCATCAGTGGTGGCATCCTCGGCGGCACCATCAGTGGTGGCATCAGTGGGGTCATCCTCGGCGGTACCATCAGTGGTCTCAGGATCGGTGGGGAAGGCGGCGTCCTTGTACAAGTGAGGTTGTTCCTCCATCTCCTGGGACAGCTCCCAGAATGCCTTGCCGCCCGAACCCCCGGCCTCATCGTTGTTGGCCATGTTTCTCTCCAAATAGGAACAAAGTTTGGTCAAAAAGTTGGTTATTTTCAAGGAACAAGATCATGGTCTCATCATTTAGGGTTTGTCGACACCGAGGCATCCTAAAAGCTAAGCTTTTATCATTGAGGGTTTTTCGATGCCGAGGCACCCTAAAATCCTAAGCTTTCATCATTTCGGTTTTTATCGACACCAAGGCACCCTAAAAGCCATGCATTAGTCACAAGTACGCCGAGGCACTTGATCCTACTTAATTAACTACTAAGATACCCCGGCCCATGCATTAGTCACAAGTACCCCATATGTCCTATTTTTAGCAAAGTCATGCTAAAATTCACGGAAAATTTCAGCATGACCTTTGCTGAAAATAGGACATATGGAGTACCCGAATTTGCCGGAACGGAAGTTAATCGACATTCCAGCAAACTCAAGGGCCTCTCGGGTGGACAAGGCAAAAAAGGCCTCCATCACAACATGGAAAATACATTGGCATGTGAAGAGGTGAAACAATATATGCATCTCCAAGCAGTATCATTCAACATTTTGGACAAACCACTACAAGCAATACTGGATCAGATACAAGAAGAATGTGAGAAAATGCAGACAAATACTAACAGATTCAAGTGAAAACCATTTCTGGTTAGTAAGTGTTTCTTGAGCATATGTATGTAGTAAGTGTTTCTGCTCTCAGTGTTTCAGAACACATATTTTAGCTACCTAGTACCAGTGCTAATACCCAGCAGTTAATTAGCTTTTGCTTTTGCTTTTCAGTGCCAAATTCTAGCTAGTACCAGCAAATTAACATCTAGCAGCAATCATTTTCAAATATATAGACACTGGACATTTTAATATTAACCTAAGGAAAAAAGAATAGTTAGGTTAATATTAACCCAAGATACATCAACTATTGCACTGTCCTGCCTAATAAAAATAGTCATGCCAGCATATAGTATATAAATCTGAATTTGTGTTTACAAGAAGAGTGCCCATTGCAATGTAAACCTGAGAACACAACTCACCTCAAGTGAAGGATATAGTAGACACCTACTTCTTCAGTCAAGTGCAGTAAAAGACCGTTTGCAGAACCTGTTTAGTCAGAGTTGAACATTACATAAGATGAGAACTCTACATAACTAATATTGGTATGACAGATAGAAAACTGAGAATGGATAAAAAAAACTAAGAATGGCAGCAAGACGCTGATGCATCTTTTGTGTCGCCAACTAGACTAAAAGATGAGTCTTTTCTTTATGGTTCTTAGTTAGGCATGAAAACTAAAGCAGCAGCAGCCTGCAGAAAAGCAAGCACCAGCAGGGAATAATGGCCAACTAAAAAAAGGAAGAACTTAATTGCATTCATCACCGGCGGCTTAAATATTGATAAGATGAGAGTGAAGCAGTTTCAGTTTCTGTGTAAAGGTGCTGGATCAGAAAATACTGAAAACAGAGCAATGACTTTCCCTATATATATAGCAAGCAAATAACCCCCCCCCTAAATAACTGCACCGAGAATCTAAAAATACTTTGCGCGTAGATCATGGAGCAAACACTCATAAGATTTTACAATTAACCAAACCGATAAAAGCCTTACAAAAAATACGAATGGACCAGGAGAGGTCCATGTGAGTTATCACAAAAAAAGAAGAAGAGATAAGACCATGTGTTGGGTATTTTGTATGAAACACCCTATGCCCAAAACAAAGCTACCGAAGAAACCTGTACCTGTTGTGCTGCACGAGTGCCTACACACAAACTGCCCAGAAATCAGTATGAACCAACTCAGAGAACATGGTAATAAATTCCCAACAAGTACCATCTCAGCAGCACAAATTGGGCAAAAAATGAATGCTTTCTCTCCGTAAGATCGTCGCGTACACCCTACCCATGAGAACAATAGTGTTATCTGAACTCTGAAGTCCTTCCTTCCTTCTCTGTAGAAGCAAGAGAACATGATAGTACTAATACTAACTGTACCACTCTACCAAGTGGAGTCCATTGCTTAGGATGCACTGCCACTGAAGCATTGGGTACAAGACTGTTACATGAAAGTAAATGCAGCAGTTGAAGCAGAGATTGGTGTACAAGCAAGAACAGAGCAAGTTCTTCTTATCCTCTGCAATTATAATAGGAGACAATCAAATGGATAAAAGGAGAATTTGTTGATTGGGCATGAAAACTAAAGCAGCAGCAGCAGCCCTGCAGAAAAGCGAGCACTAGCTAGGGAATAATGGGCAGCCAAAAAAGGAAGAAGTTAATTGCATTCATCACCGGCGGCTTAAAGAGTGTATCATCATCGCTTTGATGCGCCTGCCTTTTGACATGGCGGTTAAAGGAGGGAGGAATGAGGATGAAGCCCATGCGCAATGACACAAAGGAGGCTACAAAGGTGGCGCTGCTGGCTATCTTTTTCTCACGCAAGCACACAAATGCTTGACTTGCTTTGCAGCAGCAGCCGCCAAATCTTCTCTAATTTCAGAAAAAGAAGAAGTAGAAGAAGAGAACATATGCTCGTTTTCAAAGTCTGCCATTCTAATAATGGAGCTAAACTACACAGCACATGGCAAGTCTCTGGCAATTAACTTCAGTTTCCATCCTATCTCAAGCATCACTCAAAAACACATTTTTAAATGAACATGGTTATTTTAAATACCTTGTACAATATAGATACTAAAAACATGCATCCGTATTATTCGATCCCAGAAGTGGCTACGCTTGAAAACATAGAAAATTTAACAAGCAAGACACATATACATTTGTAATTTCACACATCAGAATCATCCATCCTAAGCTACGGCAGGGGAGGATCCGCACGAGGACGGATCCGGGGCCGCGCGGCGGCGGGGGAGGATGGGAGGGGAGGGGAAGGGAAGGGCGGCGGTTGCTCACCTGCGCTTGGCGGCGGGAGGGGAGCGGCGATGAGGAGGACGACGAGAGGGAGCGGGAGCGCGAGCGCGAGCGGGAGGAGCCCGAGGACGCGGAGCGGGAGGAGGAGCCCGACGAGGTGGACGGGGCAGTGTGGACGGGGCGGCGTCCAGGCCGCCGGCGACGAGGGCGGCGGGGCGATGGCGTCCAACGAGGTGGGGCGACGGGGAGAGCGGCGCCGACGTCGGGGCGTCGAGGCGGCGGGGCAGCGGCGTCGGGAGAGGAGAGGGGAAGGGGATCGAGGGCGAGGGCGAGGGAGAGAGAGGGGATAGGTTTGGGCCGGGGAGGAAATATGGATGGGGGCGGCACAATACTAATGGCGCACCACCCCTCGGTGCGCCATAAGTACATCCATACTAATGGCGCACCTCACCCTGGTGCGCCATTAGTAGAATTTTTTTTTGATTTCTGCTCGAGCCAATAGGTTATCTTCCACCTGACCTGATCCACACCAAGTTCCCTCTACTAGCTCGACTGGTCAACAGCCAGTTCTCACACCAGAAGGTCCTGGGTTCGATTCCCAGGCTCCACAATTTTTTTATGCATTTAAAATGTTGTTTGATACTTATTTGTGTTTAAATATGTTCAAACTTGTTTAAATCATAACAATAATATTTTTTTATAAGACAGTAATAATTTTTTTAAAAATATCATCAAACAGTAATGCCGGTGGAGCGGGGAGGGTGCGGGGGGTGCGGGGGGTCGGCGGCGGCGGTTGAGTAGGGGAGGGTGCGGGGGGTCGGCGGCGGCGGTTGAGTAGGGGAATCGAGGGTGCGGGGGGTCGGCGGCGGCGGCCGGTGGACCGGGGGGTGCTCGGCGGCGAGGGGGACCGGATCTGGCGAGGTGGGATAGCGATCGAGATGGAGGGGGATCGAGATCGAGTGTCCATGAAATTTAAAAATATTCATGATAGTTCAAAAAGTGCCCATGAAATACAATCGAGTAATGAAGGCTACGATTTAAATACAATCGATCTTAGCTAGCTATCTGTTCACAATCTTCTTGCCCTTCTTTTTCGCAAATGGAGTTCTTCTATGGAACGGACGTCCTTTAGGTAGGGTGGTCCTGCTTCTTCTTGTGGTGTATGCTGCTACTTCATCATCGTCGTCATGTTCGATCCTCGGGTCGCCGTACTTGTCGAAGTCTTGCTCATTGGCTACTCCATCCATTTCGATGATCTTCCTTTTGCCTCTCCTCACGACAACACGACTGGGCTTTGACGAGTCGGTAATGAAGAAGCATTGGTCGACTTGGGAAGCCAGTACCCATGGCTCATTTTTCGCGGTGACGTTTGCGCCCGCGGTCTTGGATTTGGCTTCGGGTATAACCATGGTGGTGAAATACCGGTCTTCTTTTAGGACGCTCTTCGCCCATCTGACACGGAACATCGGGACCTTCTCTCCAGCGTAGCTCAGCTCCCAGATCTCCTTGATCCTTCCGTAGTATCTGTCCTTGTCGTTACCGGTGTAGGATTCCATCGTTACCCCAGAGTTCTGATAACCATCGCTCTTCATGTCCTTGTCCTCGGTGTAGAATGTGTAGCCGTTGATATCGTACGCCTCATAGGTCATCAGGTTGTGCTTGGCGCCCTGTGATAAGGCGAATATGAGTTGTTCTTCCGCGGAAGAATCCTCATGTCAAGGGTACGACAGAAGCTTCTGCTTGAACCAATGCGTGAAATATGAGTTGTGCTCTTTGATTATATCTCCGTCCGTCCTCTGTTGGCCTCAGTCATTGTACGTCTTCTCAATAAAGGTTTTGTGCTCTACCACCCAAGGATCGACCACGTCTATGTGTTGTAGCGCGACTAGGTTTGCTCTTTCAAAGACGGCGAGTCGACCCTCGAAGTCGACATGCATTTCGTGGCGACCCTCACGGTGACCCCATCCAGCGAGCCTGCCGAGGTGCCTGTTGACGGGCAGACCAACGGGGTTATCGATGCCTAGATAATTCGTGCAGTAGGAGATGCACTCTTCGGTCAGAAAGCCCCTGGCTATGCTTCCCTCTGGACGTGACATGTTGCGAACGTATCCTTTGATGACACCATTCATCCTTTCGAACGGCATCATGCTGTGCAGGAACGTCGGCCCGAGTTGGATGATATCGTCCACGATATGGACTAGCAGATGCACCATAATGTCGAAGAATGCGGGCGGAAAGTACATCTCAAGCTCGCATAGTATCACCACGATCTGTTCCTGTAGCCTTCTGAGTTGCCTCACGCCAACAGACTTCCGAGAGATGACGTCGAAAAAGTTGCGTAGGCCAAATAGCGTTTCACGGACGTGCGGGTCCATGATCCCACGGATTGCAACTGGAAGTATCTGCGTCATCAGCACATGACAGTCGTGAGACTTCATCCCGCTGAACTTCTGCTTCGCTGGGTCTAGGTATCTTCTTATCTTCCCCGCGTAACCGTAAGGAAGTCTTACTCCTAGGAGGCAGGTGAAAAACTGCTCGATCTCCTCCTGACTTAGAGTAAACACGCGGGAGGGTAGTCATTTCCGGTCTTCTTGGCCTTTTTGCCTTTGCGACAACTTTCCGTGTCCTGCTTTGCCTCATCATCATCATCATATATAGCGTGAAGCTCCTGCCTGATGCCCATTGATTTCAAGTCTGCCCTTGCTTTCAGCCCATCTTTGGTCCTCTCTGGCATGTTGAGCAGGGTACCAACAGACTCTCGCACACGTTCTTCGTGATATGCATGACATCAAGGCTGTGAGGCACACGGTGGATCTTCCAGTACGGCAAGTCCCAGAAAACAGACCTCGTTTTCCATACCTTCAGCAGTGGCTCTGGCGCCTTTCGCATCTTTCCCGGCTATGGCGCCTTTTGCTTCTTTCCCGGCAGTGGGCAGTCTTTCCAATTTTTCAATAGCTCGTCTATTTCCTCGCCGCTCCTCGTACGCGGGCGTCCTCGGGGTTCGGTTTCACCATCGAACAGATCCTTGCGTTTTCTCCACGGGTCATCGTCGCGAAGCCACCTTCGATGTCCCATGAACACGGTTTTTAAAGACCCGGGATCTCTATCTAGCTGGCGATACGTTGTGTCATCCATGCACCTGACGCATCCAGAAAATCCGTGGACCACCTGCCCCGCGACATATCTGTAACCGAGATAGTCGTGCACCGTCGTGAGCAGGGCGGCTCTCATAGGGAAATATTCTTTCTCTGCGGCGTCCCATGTATTGGCTGGCGTTTTCCACAGCGTGTCAAGCTCCTCTTTCAGAGCCCCAGATACAGATTGATGTCGTTCCCTGGTTGTTTCGGTCCTTCAATTAGCATACTCATGTGAATGTACTTCCTCTTCATGCACAACCAGGGGGGAAGGTTGTACATCCACACAAACACAGGCCAGGTGCTATGTGTGCTTCTCTGGCTGCCAAACGGATTGACTCCATCGGTGCTCGCGCCCAGCACGATGTTCCTTGGATCGTTCCCAAATTCTGGGTCTTCGAAGTTCAACGCTTGCCACTAGCTCGCATCCTTAGGGTGACTCAGCATCTTGTCTTTTTTATCTATCTCCGGATCATTTGCGTCATCTTCTCGCTTCTTCTCCTCCCTATCCGCGTGCCAACGCAGGAGCTTTGCTACCTTAGGGTCCGTGAAATACTGCTGCAGACGAGGAGTGATCGGAAAGTACCACACCACTTTTCGAGGAGCTTTCTTCCTCTTCTTGTATCGAGTGACGCCGCACACCGGACATATGGTAGACTCCGCGTGCTCGTCCTGATAAATGATGCAATTGTTCATGCACACATGGTATTTCACGTGCGGTAAATCCAGAGGACACACGAATTTCTTCGCCTCCTCCAAACTGGTCGGGCACTTGTTCCCCTTGGGAAGACGTTCGTGCCAGAATGACATGTTCTCGTTGAAGCATGTGTCCGTCATTTTGTGTTTTACCTTCATCTCCAGAGCCATGAGCGTTACTTTCAGGCGGGTATCCTCGGGCCTGCATCCTTCATACAATGGAGTAACCGCGTCTAACTCAAGTTGATCCATCTTGGCTTTCTCTCGGGCGGCAGCTCTTGCGTTATCCGTGTGCTTGAGAAGCAGCTCTTGAATATGAGGGTCCTGCACCCAGCCCGTCGATGGTCCAGCATCGTCTGCTCCGCCGGCATCATCATCTTCATGATCATGCCCGTCGTCTGCTCCGGCATCTTCCTCATCATCATGTCCTGCATCTTCTACATGATGACTGTGTACAGCATCACCGTCGTGATCATCTCCTAGGGATTCTTCGTCTTCTCGCCCGCCCGAGCCGCGGTGGTTGTCTTGCTGCCCTTCCTCATTTCTTGCCCGACCCCCATGGACGACTTCGTAGTCATCTTCATCACCTTGCCACCGATAGCCATCCATGAAACCATGCAAGAGCAGGTGGTCACGCACGTGCCCGGATTCCGGGTCCGCAATAAGGCTCTTCATCTTGCATCTTCGACACGGACATCTTATCTCCGTCTCGTTCTTTTGAAGCATCTCGGCCTTTGCAGACCTCAAAAACCTATTCACGATGCCTTCGGTCATCGTGCGGACCATGGTCGCCTGCGGGGTAGAGCAAAACGATATTTTAGAACCAAGAAAAAATTTGGCATGACTTTCCCTAAAAATAGGACCAAAAAGAATGCTTAATGCCAAAATTCTCGCTGAAACGGAAATGAATCAACATTCTGGCAAAATATTGACAACTATCGCATTTCAAATACCGGTACACCTCCAAACACAAACACATATGCAACACCACAAACATATGCAACACCACGAACATACATAGATCTAGCTAGGCCATAAAAAGTGCATGTGCACATTGTTGTAGGGAGAACAACATAAATATAGCTTCCCCCCTTACTTACCTATCAAAACAAGGTAATTTAACCACTTAAATTGAATGAATCTATGGTGGAAATGAGGTGAAAAAGAGGAGGCACCCGAGACAAGGAGGAGGTGGAGAGAATGAAGTGGGGAGAAAGTGAGTGTTGGTAGGAGAGGCTGTCCAAAATATCTTGTTGCTGCCCACTTACTAATGGTGCACCAACTCTAAATGCGCCATTAGTAATCCAGGTTACTAATGGCGCACCTTCTGGTGGTGCGCCATTAGTAGTTTTGCAAAAAAAACATACTAATGGCGCACTGTCCCACAGTGCGCCATTACTAGTTTAACTGTCCAAAATATCTTGTTGCTGCCCACTTACTAATGGCGCACCAACTCTAAATGCGCCATTAGTAATCCAGGTTACTAATGGCGCACCTTTTGGTGGTGCGCCATTAGTAGTTTTGCAAAAAAAACATACTAATGGCGCACTGTCCCACAGTGCGCCATTACTAGTTTAAACTAGTAATGGCGCACGGTGGAACAGTGCACCATTAGTAGTTTTGCAAAAAAAGGAATAAAAAACATAATAAAAAAAACAACATTAGTGGCGCACTTTCCGACAGGTGCGCCATTACTAGTTACAACTAGTAATGGCGCACTGTGTCTGGATGCGCTATTGGTATGTTTGGACAGGCGCACTAGTTCAATTTTTTTTGATACTAATGGCGCACCCTGGGCCTAGTGCGCCATTAGTAGTTTCAACTCTAATGGCGTATCAGAAGGTGGTGCGCCATTAGTATATACTAATGGCGCACCGCTTGTCTGGTGCGCCATTAGTGTCAATCCCATCTATAGCCCTTTTTCTAGTAGTGTTCTTACTTCACTTCTTGAATCTTGGGACGAGATTCTTGTTTTAGTGGGGGTGAGTTGTCACATCCCTAGTCCTAGTATGCTCTGAGATAGCTAGTCATGTGTTGCATCATGTTTAAATTCTTATGAATTTGAATTGGGGACTGCTGAAACCCTAGCACAGATGAATCCAACTAGGTTCAAATAAAAAATATCATTTTCAATGATCCCAAAATTCCTTTGGAAAAGTTCATCATTTTTGAATTGCTCTAGAACCTCTGCCAAAAATGGTACACATTTTCCTAGGTCACTTTGGATTTTTGAATGAATTCATAAAGTATTTGCATTTGGGCATTTAAATGCTATAAAATATTTTAAATGCTCAAATAATCATAAACTAAAATGTTTACTGTTGGATATATTATAAACAGTAGCCATGATTAGTTTCATGATTTTTGGAAATGTCTTAGCATTTTACTTAAGTCAAAAACAATTACAGAAAAATAGAAAAGAGAACAGAAAAATGAAACATAACACAAACCTACCTGGCCTTACCTGAGAGGCCCAGCAGCAGCCAGCCCACCAGAGCCCAGCTGCCAGTCGTCGTCCTCCTTGCGCCAGAAGGACGCGGGCGCGTGCCCGCCGCGCGTGGCCACACGCCGGCCACCTCCAGGCTGCCTTCCTGTGCAACGACCCCCTGGAGACGCCACGCACCCCCAGGCACTCTCACTCCTCCCCCCGTGCTCATCCCCTCCCCTGTCCCTCTCGCGCGCACCCACCCGAGCGCAGCCGTCGCCGCCGCTCGTTGTTGCCGTGCCCTGAGCCTCCCCCTCACCTCTCCGACATGCCAAGGGGCTCCGCCACCGACGCCTACGCCCCCCTGTTGACTCACACGACTCCAAACGCCGCCGAACACCGTCTTCGCCTTCGTCTTCAACCTCAGGCACCCGAGCCCGTCTCCGGTCGATTCGGGGCCGCCAGGACCTCCCCGAGCTCGCTGACCCCCTCTTCGGCATCTCCATGAGCCCTACTCCCAACCCCTCTCTCCCCGCTGTCGTTTTCGCCCCTAGCCGCATCAACCATCGGAGCCGAGCGCTCCCCGCCACCGGCCATGTCGCCGCCGCGGTGGCAACACCCGCACGTCGCACCAGAGCACGTAGGCGTGCTCAGCGCTTCCTCAGGAAGCCGCAGACCCCACCAGTTCGTCTCAAAACGCTCCGTAGCGTTGAACCCACCGTTCCCGTAGCTCCGGCCACCACCATGGTTGTCGTGGCCATCGTCTCCGGCCACCCCGCAGCCTCCCGTGTGATCCCCTGGATGCGCGCGAGGATGGGCATCCCTCTGGTGCCTCCAGCGCGTCGAGCCGACCCCTGTAGTGCCGTCCCGGGCAACTCCGGCGATCCTCCGCCGTCGGGTTTGGTCGCCGACATCCAACTCCGGTGGCTGGTGATGTGGCACCATTATTAGCGCCTAACTAACCCCCTAGACTCACTGACATATGGGCCCAGGCCTTAACTAAACTATATTAGGTTTAGTTTAATTTTAATTAACCCTGTTAGTTAACTGTGTCACTGACGTGTGGACCCCACACGTCAGGTTTGACCTGGACCGAGCCGTTGACCTGCTGACGGCACTGTGAGGTCATGCTGACGCAATAAGACCTTTCTGGAATTTAAATAAATTTTAAATGATTTATTATTTTTAGAAATTCCCCCAAACTTCTAAAAATCATAGAAATCCACCCGTAACTCCAAATGAAAAGATTTATATATGAAAAATTATGAGAAAAATTAAAGGAATCCATGTGTACCATTTTCATGCATGTTTGAACAATGTTTGTCCTCTGTTTTGGACAAAACAAGTAAAGGGCATTTAAATAATCATGTATGGAGTTGGAATTTGAATCATGTATTCAAACCAACTTCATTTAAATCAGAACTAGATGCATTAGCTCAAATCACAACATATTGCCATGTCATGATCATGCATCATATTGTCGCATATGCATTGATTGTGTTCTTCTCTATTGCCGGTGTTTGTCCCCCTTCAGTAGACGATGTTCCGACGATGTGATCGATGACACCGATGAAGAACTATACTATCTTCAGAAGTGCCAGGCAAGCAAACCCCCCTTGTTCATTCCGATACAAACCCACTCTCTCGCACCTGCTCTCTTTTACTGCATTAGGACAACAACGATTCAACTGTTACATGCTGCGGTAGTTGAACCCCTTTCCTTTGCATGAACTGTCATTGCCACAGTAAATAGATGAAACCCACTAGCATGAGTAGGAGTTGTTTGAGCCCTAATGTGCCTACTCATTCATGTTTTCTTGTCATGCCTGCTATTGCTTAGCGTTGTGTTAGGTCTGATTCATCGGGGATGAATTGGAAAGTTGTGAACATGTCCTACTGTGTGTGAGCTAAGTGTGTGAACACGATTTGGTGAAGGTAGCGGTGAGAGGCCATGTAGGAGTACATGGTGGGTTGTCTCACTAGAACCGTCCTTGGTAACTGAGTTCTGTGTTTGTGATCCATGAAACAGCTACTACCACACATTGGGCCCTGAAATATGACCCCGCTAGACTTATTGACCCCTCTCGTCCTCTGTCTAGGAGTTGCAACTAGTTTCTGTTGTTTGTACGTTATGTGTTGGGGGCCGTGCGTAGCGCTGACCCTAGGGGTGGGCTATGATGCGGTAGATACACTGTGGCTGGGTATGCCAGGCGCCCGTTTGGCGTCTCGGGACCCTGTACACATCGTTTGAGGCCGTTGAGGACACCCCGGCCGGATTTCCTTGCGGATGGAACCCGAATAGGCGATAAACCTGGACTAGAGACTTGTGTGGTTAGTCAGGTCGTGGTCTACACCCACGTCGGTTTTCGCTTGAAGCCTGCCGAGCACATGTCGTGTGCAGACGCTAAGTGGTGGAATCATGTGTGATGAAGTACACCCCTGCAGGGTTATAAATGGTCTATTCGAATAGCCGTGTCCGCGGTAAAGGACTTCTAGGTTGCATATAACAATTCATAGACAAGTGAAAGTGGATACTCTAAAACTCGCAAGATAAGTGTGAGTGCTATGGATGGCCTTCTCGTAGGGAGACGGAAGCGGATCCTTAGTGGTGTATTGAATGGTGAATATGTGGACTCGTGTGCGCCACCTCAAAAGAGTTGCTTACAGTCGTAGTTCAGGATAGCCATTGAGTCAAAGCTGGCTTGCTGCAGTTAAACTCCACCACCCCCCTTTGTTGATACTGATGCATATGTAGCTAGTTCTGATGTAAGTCTTGCTAAGTACTTTGTACTCACGTTTTCTTAATTTATGTTTTGCAGAGAGACTCCAGTCTGGCTAGTAGTTTCGCGTGGACTTCGATGTTAGCTTGATACCTCAGCTGCGATCTTGTGCCCTCGGCAGGATCTGGTAGATAGTCAGGTTCTTAGCCTTTTTCATTATAGATGTCTGTACCCACACATGTTAAGCTTCCGCATGTGTTTTGATTTGTATGCCATGATTGTTGGGTCATGAGACCCATGTTTGTAATTTCTCGCTCCTCGGACCTTAATAAATACTTGAGTCATAGAGTTATGTTGTGATGCCATGTTGTATTTACACATATCGAGCATATTGTATGTATGATTGAAATGCTTGGTATGTGTGGGATCCGACAATCTAGTTGTTTATCCTTGGTAGCCTCTCTTATCGGGAAATGTAGTCTAGTGCTTCCATGAGCCATAGTAGTCTTGCTAGCCCAACACTACTTCTCAGGACACTTGACTGGCCGGCATGTGTTTCACTTTGTTCCGGTGTCTGTCCCTTCGGGGAAATGTCATGCAGTGACATCCAGAGTCCTGCCTAGCCTGCTACAGCCCGGGTTCCCGGAGTCCTGTTAGCCCAGTGCTACAGCCCGGATTCACACGCTGCTGACCGACATGCTCGATGTGATTCATGTATGCCTGTCCCCGTAGGTTGGTGCCGCTTTGGGTTCACGACTAGCCATGTCGGCCCGGGTTCTCTGTCATATGGATGCTAGCAACATTATCATATACGTGAGCCAAAAGGCGCAAACGGTCCCAGGCCAGGTAAGGTGGCACTCGTGGGAATACCGTGCGTGAGGCCGCAAAGTGCTATGAAGTGTTACATGCTAGATCGCTGTGACTTTGGAATCGGGGTCGTGACAGAACTAGTGAACAAAGGTTGTGAATGATTTTCATACGAGTATGTACAGTCATGGTTCTGGAAATGAAAATGTTTATGTACATTCATGAAAGTTTTGCACATGACATGAGCAAGTCTGCAGTCCCTAATTAGATTACATGTTCTGACTTATGAGCACGAGAAGAATACATAGACACTGGAATATCCTCATGCTTAAACTAGAAAGAGAACAAAAGAAAACTGAAAATATCTATGCAGCAGAGAGAGATAGCAGGGTAGGAGGACCTATGGACCAACTTGTCCTTCACCAGATCGTTCAAGGGGAGAAAAACAGCAGCAGATCAGCTTGCCTGTTCCCGTTAGCACAACTAGACCAGAGCAGCCATATCGGAACATAACTATATGGCGAATAGTTTGACACTATCAGCTATGCAGTTATATGGCTCAGGAACATCTACTCAACAAACAAAGAGTACTACTACTCTGGCACATAGAGATGATGCATCGGCGAAATATTTCAAAACTGGATAACTGAGATGATTTACTGAATGAAATCTTGTGGATATACTTACACCACATACCTAGCGTACCATTGCACTTACACCATATAACAAGCGAGGGGTCGGGTCGGGGCACTGACCTAGAGTCACCGGCGCGGGAGCTCACCTTGGCCTTCATCCTGCCGCCGGACGCCAACCTGATCAGAGCCCGCAGAAGCCAAAATCATGGACTCGCCGGGAACCCAGCAGGGCGAAAGAAACAAATTTAGGCATGTGAGAACTAGGGGCATCATCATATAACCAAAAGAAATTTTACGTCCCTGGCACGGCCAGGAAGAACAAGTGTAGATGAACAGCAGAGGGGCTTACAATTATTACGTAAAGGGGCTATCCTAGGACAACACCCCAGCAGAATGCACACAAAAATTACAGGACGATTAACTCAGCGAAGGAGGACCGGAAGGTTTCTGGGAATGTGACTGGCGATGGCGGTGGGCGTCACTCAAAGATCCTCTGGGCCGTTGATGTCCTGGTGACACCAGAGAAGGCCATGTGTTAGTCTCAGACCATGCATGACAATCATGACACAGGACACACATTTTCAGATTGGGTAGGTGTTGGGATGTGAAATGAAGGCTTACCTTGTTCTCGAGCACAGCTCCGTCTGGGATCTCCAACTTGACTCCAGCCTTGGCTGCGATGGTCACGCTGCCCTGCAGATGGGATGAGCAGATTTGATTAGCATTAGGTCCATTTGCACACAGTAACTAACCGCAGCAAAAGGAGAATGATGACTATGAAGTTCACCTTGAGCACGACTCTAGAGCCAAACAAGACATCACCAGAGACCTTCAAGCTGTCGAGCTCAATGATACTAGGGATCGACTTGAAACGGGCAAGGAAGTTGGCAACCTACAATTCGTCAAGAAAAAAAATGCAAGTCACAACCACATTCCAGCTTCTTTCACGATTCCAGGACGGACTCGCGGAGAAAGCAGTACTAGGAACACGTGGAAGGCGAGAGGAGGTGAGGTGGGGTGGGGTACCGCGGCGGTGAAGAAGGTCTTGTCGCCAACTTCGGAGAGCACGGTCATGGCCAGCGACTTGGTGAGCCCCTGCAGAAGGAAGGAACCAAGCGAAAAAACAAGGTCAATTCAGCAACCTCCACCTGCGCCGCGCAACGAGAAAGAGAGGAGAGAGGGGAAGGGAGGGGAGCTGACCCCGAGCAGAGACGGCGACATGGCGGCCGACGGCGGAGGGAGGCGCCGATTCCAATCCAGGGGGGTGAGGAGAGGATGTGCGGGGACCTTGACGAAGAACTCTTAGATGGCGGGGACCTTGACGACGAACCCCGCGGCGGGATCCCAGACCTGGTGGACGGGGACGGCCTTAGCGTCGGCGCCGTGGCGAGAGCGGCGGGTGGAGCAGCGCCGGAGTTGGTGCGGGCGCGGGGTAGCAGGTCGCGGGTGCGGCCCCGCGGAGCGAGACCCTCCTGGACGCGGCGGCACTGCCCTCGGCGCCGCAGAGGCGGATGGCAAGAAGGGCAACCCCGCCGAGGAGGCAATGGCGAGGGCGGGTGAGGCGGAGGCCTTGAGCGCGAACGTCAACGGCGGAGGAAGGGGACGGTGGACGAGGGGGCGGAGGAAGGGATTGGATCTGGAGAGAATGGGTGTGGCGGCTGGCGGGGAGGAAGGGGAGGGGATCGAGAGGAGCTCCGCCGAATCTGGAAGGGGAGAGGAGCAGCAGAGAACGAGGGAAAGAAAGGAGGTGGGGGGGTGGATGGAAAATGACCACAGGACAGAGCTAGGGTTTCGGGGACACATCCATGTTTGGTGCGGGCCGTTGGATCCAGGGGATCCGATGGTGATTTACCCATGATCCGCGTGAGAGGCCCCTGGACCAATCAGAACGCAGTATACAGGTATGATATTTTGACCATTTAAATTGGTCATAATCGACTAAAAGTAATGTGCTAAATCATGTTAGCTATTTTATTATGACCTGAAAATTTGAAAAAAAACTTATTATTGTGTCAGCAAATTTGACTATTGTTTTCAGGAATAATCATAAATTGAAATAAGATAAATATTTTTTAAAGAGTTATGAGAAATGAGTTCTTTTAAATCATTTTTTTCATTTTTTGATTGTTCGAAATGAGCTTTTTTGTGAATGACCTACCAAATATTTGTTCCAAAATTGTAACAAATCAATTTTCTAAAATACTAGGACATATTTAATGCACAATTGACCAAATGGTTGGGTGTAAGAAGCTTTGATCCACCTCTCATGAAAAAGACAAATTCCCGTCGATTCAGCAGGAAGCGGGTCAAATTTGAACTTTAGCTGCCTTCTAGTTTGCTCTTTATTTTTTCCAAAAATTATTTCTAGGTACATAAGTATCTATTTAATAAGAGAAACACCAATAAAATTCCAAGATTCAACCACTAGTTAGGAACGGTCATTCCCGCCGTTTTGACCGCGTTTTGCAATGGGTATAAAAAATTCAAAAAAATCAGAAAAATGGGAAACCTTCGCATTGTGTCATCATATGTGGCCAAGTTCCCAGGAAAAATAACAAACTTGTAATACGACAATTATTATAAAAAAGTGTTCTCAGAAACGAGCTATCACATGTGGAGATCAATGACTTTCAAGCCAAATGATCAATCTTATGGCCACATTCATGGCATAGTTTGTTCAAATGATCTCATATTGTGCACAAGGGTGCATATTGCAATGGCAAACAATGTTGCCTAAGGAAGTTTTCATTTTCTTTGGACAAAAAACCATTTTCCATTTTTTGAGTGCCCGAAATGAGGTTTTATTGTGAAGGAACTAAAAAATAATTGTTGCAAAATTGGACCAAATCAATTTTATAAAATACTAATCCATATTTAATGCACAATTGACCAAATGATTGGGTGTAAAAAGTTTTGATCCACCTCTCGTGAAAAAGACAAATTTTTGCCGATTCAGGTGGAAGCGGGTCAAATTTGAACTGTAGCTGGCTCATAGTTTGCTATTTATTTTTTCCAAAAATCATTTCTAGGTACATAAGTATCTATTTAATTAGATAAACACCAATAAAATTCCAAGATTCAACCACTACCTAGGAACGGTCATTCCCGCTATTTTGATCGCATTTTGAAACAGGCATAAAAAATTCAGAAAAAATCAAAAAATTGCAAAACCTTCACATTGGGTCATCATATGTGGACAAGTTCCCAGGAAAAATAACAAACTTGTAATACGGCAATTATTATAAAAAAGGTGTTCTCAGAAACGAGCTATCACGTGTGGAGATCAATGGCTTTCAAGCCAAATAATCAATCTTATGGCCACATTCATGGCATAGTTTGTTCAAATGATCTCATATTGTGCACAAGGGTGCATATTGGAATGGAAAACAATGTTGCCTAAGGAATTTTTTCATTTTCTTTGGACAAAAAAACCATTTTCCATTTTTCGAGTGCCCGAAATGAGGTTTTCTTGTGAAGGAACTACCAAATAATTGTTGCAAAATTGGACCAAATCAATTTTCTAAAATACTAGGACATATTTAATGCACAATTGAAGAAATGGTTGGGTGTAAAAAGTTTTGATCCACCTCTCGTGAAAAAGACAAATTTTCGCCGATTCAGTTGGAAGTGGGTCAAATTTGAACTGTAGCTGCCTTGTAGTTTGCTCTTTATTTTTTCCAAAAATCATTTCTAGGTACATAAGTTTCTATTTAATCAGAGAAACACCAAAAAAAGTCCAAGATTCAACCATTAGCTAGGAATGGTCATTCCCGCCGTTTTTACCGCATTTTGAAACGGGCATAAAAAATAAAAAAAATAAAAAAATTGGGAAACCTTCGCATTATGTCATCATATGTGGCCAAGTTCCTAGGAAAAATAACAAACTTGTAATACGGCAATTATTATAAAAAACCGTTCTCAGAAACGAGCTATCACGTGTGGAGATCAATGGCTTTCAAGCCAAATGATCAATCTTATGGCCACATTCATGGCATAGTTTATTCAAATGATCTCATATTGTGCACAAGGGTGCATATTGCAATGGCAAACAATGTCGCCTAAGGAAGTTTTCATTTTCCTTGGACAAAAAAACCATTTTCCATTTTTCGAGTGCCCGAAATGAGGTTTTATCGTGACGGAACTAAAAAATTATTGTTGAAAAATTGGACCAAATCAATTTTATAAAATACTAGGCCATATTTAATGCACAATTAACCAAATGGTTGGGTGTAAAAAGTTTTGATCCACCTCTCGTGAAAAGGACAAATTTCCACCGATTCATTTGGAAGCGGGTCAAATTTGAACTATAGCTGGCTCATAGTTTGCTATTTATTTTTTGCCAAAAATCATTTATAGTTACATAAGGACCTATTTAATCATAAATACCTGGTTTTGTGGTGATACGTCGAGGTTTGGGCGGTGGCCGAGGGCCCCAACTCTAGAGCGCGTAAACTCGCATGCCCGCCGCGTGGTCACCGTGTGACTGTGGCGTTGCTATGTGTTCTGGGCGGCCTAGGCATGTCTAGTGGGTTGGGCACTCCCCAGGTAGGTGCTAGGAAGAAAATTACAACATAAGATTCTCACGAGGAGACCGATCGATGCTCAAACATGAATTAGCAGCCAAGTGTTTGATTAGCGGTATGGGAAATGTACATGGCTAATGGGTGTGAGTTTTGGCTGAGGATGATCAGTTACTAAGAAGACCGTCTTCACAAATTTTCAGCTCAAAAGGAGGAGTCTAGGTGGTACTTGCTTTGCAAACTACCACACTGGACATAAATACGAATGTTGAAGCTCGGCTCAAAATAATGAATGGATTGAGCTGGCATTTGGTGGAGGATGGTTATTTGGGCATAGCAAAGCACTGTAGAAAATGGATACTATTTGGACATGCCAAAGTGGTACTTCCTTCACAAATTGTTGTTCTGAACAGAATAGGAAAATGAATATTTTTGAATTATTTTTGACCTAGGAAAGGTAGGTTTTACATATTTGATGAAGATATGACCCAAAGAATTTATGAGATTTTTTTGGGAATTTTGGGAATGACAGAAATATAGGTTGCTTCACAACCTAGGGCAAAAACTGCCACATGGACATGACACATAGGCAAAACTGATGAGGTGGCGCCTAGTCATAGCAACCCACCACAATTTACAAGGCCATGACCATCTATATTGGTCGTTAACAACTAGAAATAAGGCAGCGGACTAGCGCTGTTTGCTTTATGACCATTTCGTGTAAGGAAATTACGACCTTTCTGACCAAAATGGTCGCAATGGTTTAGGGTTTGGAGCCCCCCGAACAGCTTTTGACCAATTGGCCTGAAATGGTCATAGATCTGTGAAAAATTCTTCGAGGGTCACTGACAGAAGGTCACTAGTTGACATATTTCTTGTAGTGAGACAGCTCCCGTCGGCAGGCCGCCTCGTCGTTCTCTGTCCCCCGCCGCCAACGCTTCCACTGGACCGGTGGGAAATGAGTAGCAGGCGTCCTGGCAACATCCTTCGGTGCGGCAGGACGGCTGCACCGCTACTCCATCGCTCACCCCTGCTGGCTCTTCGTCTCACGCGCACGACACTCCCATGGAGGCACGGGCCGCGCTCATCACAGCGAACGAGCTCCTGCATTACCGCCCCGTCGACGACGTCTATGAGGAGTGGCTCGACCGCGTCGCCGAGCTCGTCTGTGCCGCGGGGGGCTCGCTGGCGCCGCCCACTCTCTGCACCCCCCTTAGCAGACCGCAGGCGACGGGGCTCGTGGTGTGCCTCCACAGCCTCGACCCCAAGACGGTACCTTGCCGCCAAGGCGCGTGCCTCCGCGGCATGATCCGCCGCGGTCGGCACCCACGCGTGAAGATAGGAGCTGCCAAGAAATCCCGCGACCGCGAGAAGCTGCACCAGCGCTCCCCGCGCCACCTCGTCAAGACCGCGCGCCGCCTGCGGTGGCACAACGCGGACCTCGCCAAGACCAAGCTCCGCCCCCGAAGCGGGCCCCGACAACCATGACAGGCTGCCGCGCCTTCACCCCTGAGCTGCGTAGCCTTGCCTGGCCAGGCAAGTTCAAGCCAGATCTGCCTCCACGGTACGACGACACCGTCGACCCCGCGGAGTTCCTGCAGCTCTATGAGTTGAGCATCGAAGCGGCCAACGGCGATGAAAAAGTCATGGCGAACTAGTTTCCCATGGCTCTCAAGGATGGGGCCCGCTCCTGGCTCCTGAACCTGCAGCACGGCTCGATCTCCTCCTGGGACAAGATGCGAGACCGCTTCGTCGCCAACTTCCAGGGCACTCGTGACCGCCCACCGGTCGCGGGCGACATACGCCGCATCAAACAACAGCCAGGAGAGACCCTCCGGAAGTACATCCAGCACTTCAACAGCACCCGCCTCAAGATCCCCAAGGTCACGGACGAGGCCATCATCTCCGCGTTTTCTGACGGTGTCCGCGACGTCAAGATGAAGGAAGAGCTGGCTATCCATGAGGAGCTTTGCACACCTCAGGAGCTGTTCAACCTGGCGATCAGGTGCGCAAGAGCTGAGGATGGGCACCTGTCTCTCCTCGAGCTGCCAGTTGCAGGAGTGGAGGAAAAGAAGGCCAAGGCCAAGGACGTGAAGCGCAAAGAGGCAGTAGTTCTCGCAGTAGAGCCCGACACCAAGCAAGGCAGAGATCAGCCCGAGTAATCCAAGAATGGCCGCCAATTCTGTGCCTTCCACAACCTGAACACCCACAACACCGGCGACTGTCAAGAGCACAGAGCAATTTGGGAAGGAAGCTTCGGCCGATGCCTCGAGCGCAACGACCGGGGCTACAGCCGCGAAGGAGGACGTGGAGGCGGACGCTGGGACGATCGTGGCCTGCGCCAGGAGTGGCGTGACCGGCCTCGTGAGGACCGCTGGCAGGACCAACCTCGCGCTTGGAGGGACCCACCTCGTGAGGATCGCCCCCAGGGCAACGCTGGTCTTCCCCCGCTGCTGCCGCCAAGGAGAAATGATGACCACCACCAGGACGAGGGGGCTTGGGGCTTCAAACAGTTCTCAGTCCCCAGGCCCCAGCTTCTCAGTGCATCTTCAAACAGTTCGCTCGCGAGGTGAACACGGCGCTCCCCAAGCTGGAGGCCACGCGCCCGCTCCGGTGGTCCTAATGCGCCATCACCTTCAGCTCGGCCGACCAGCTCAAGTGCGCAGCCACCGCTAGCACACTCCCTATGCTATGCTCCCCAGTCATCAGCAAGGTGCAAGTCACCAAGACTCTCATCGACGGTGGCGCAGGGCTCAATGTCCTATCCGCCGACACGTTCGACAACCTCCAAGTGCCCTATGAGCAGCTCCAGCCAACCAAGCCTTTCTCATGAGTGACTGACGGTTCCACCACACCAATAGGGCAAGTCCACCTGCCTGTCACCTTCGGGGAGTGCAAGAATTACTGCACCGAGCTCATCGACTTCGACGTCGCGCACATCCGCCTACCGTACAATGCCATCCTCGGGTATCCGGCCCTGGCCAAGTTCATGGCAGTCACTCACCACGGCTGCAACGTTCTCAAGATGCCAGGAAGCGGGGGGATCATCACGGTCCCATGCGAAGAAAGGGATGCGGTGTGCTCCCTTGAGCGCGCCTTCCAAGCCGCGACAATCGACAACCCTGACAGCACAAGTGAAGGCCCTCCGGAGAGCATCCCCAAGAAGAAGCTACCACGCCGAGAAGGACCCCAAGAAGATGGCGTCGCATCAGGAGCCTCGTCAGGATCAGCGCCCGCTCCAGGGGCACCTCCCTCCACCGCATAGGAAAGCGCGCCCGGCGCCCTCCTCAGGCAAGGCTCGAGGGCTCCCTTCTAGAGGGCCTCGGACCTTGCCAATCTCATGAGGGAGGCGCTTGGGTACCACTTGGAAGCGTGCTTCACGGCACGTGTTCCTCAGGAGAACATGGGGCAAGAAATGCCCACAACCCAGGAATTCATCACCAAGACCACCTAGGAGCTACAAGATGCAAGAGCCATGCGTGGCGACAGCCATTCACAGAGTGTGGCTCACCACCCAGGCGAGGGTGCTGAGCTGCGCGCCTCCGCCGACATCCCAACGCACAACAGGGTCGCATCTCAGGAGCGCTTCTAGCCATCATGCGCGGGCCGCTGTGAGGGTCCACCAGACAGCTTCGTTCGCATGCCCTTCGGCTTGCCGAGCGTGGCGTCGGCCCATCAGCGCAATGTGCGGCAAGTCTAGGCGGCTCAGGAGGCCTGGTTCCATGCCGATCTGGAGGAGATGGCGACGGCCTCCAGGGAACCTCCTGAGCACCCAGAGCCTCCAGAGGCTCAGGGTCCCGGTGGCTCATGAGGAGTCATTCCTTTGACGCGTGGCTCCGGCTGCACCAGCTCTACTTCGTCTACAGACCCAGGTGACATCTTCCAAGTTCATTTAAGCCGGGAGCGCCCCTCGGGCTGCACTATTCCCAGAACATGTGGGTCCGTCCCTATGGCATGTATCCTTTTTGCTTATGTTTCTAAGCTTACCTCACTGGGGGCACCCCTCAGGCTGCATCATCCCCACACCGCTCGGGCCAGACCCAGTGGCATGTACCTTCCTGCATTTATCCCAGACAATCTGCTTAACCTGCCAACTGCTACCACCTGTTTGATTACTGCCCACCACGGGTCCGTTCGCGCCATGTAATTGGCTTGCATGTTAAAAGGGGGCTCCTGAGCATCGCGACTTAGGAGCTCTTACTGGCTCTCCAGCCCTCACCCCCTGGCCTTGACCACGACATCGTGACCTGGCATACCTGCGGCAGCTGAGCTTGCTCGAGGGCGGGGACCTGAGGACGTAGAGTGCTTGGATCTAACCGCCTTGTAGGAACATACAGTCACCAAGACTCAAGACCAGGCGCAACCCGCCTTGAGGTAGGACCTCGTGAGTCCCGCACTGGCTCGCGAGTGCTCAGATACACCTCGCAGCCCTGCCGTGCAAGCCACGTGTCAGGGCGGGGCTGTACACGCCCCGGGGGCTCCTCCCGGAGGGGGGGCCCATCCCACGCCCAAGTGGAAGCTCCATGCTCAGCTCTGGCTGTCGACACTGCCGAGGAGCGGCTATGCCCGTGCACAAGCGGAAGCACTACGCTCCGTGCTGGTGATACACAACTGACGGCGACCCCACGGTCGTACCAACCTCAGGGAGCCCACAAAGCTCAGCGCCTAGCCTCACCACGACGCCTCTTCTCGGGAAAGTCGCGCGAGGGGGCTGGGCACGGGGGCTGCGCTCGGGTCACGCCCAAGCACACACACCCAACCAGGTCCCCCGGGCCTGGGCGTCGCGCACCCCTCCCGAGGCCTCGGCGAGGGCAGGTATGGAAATTGTTTGAACGTCAAGGGGGACTCCTGAGCATCGTGACTCAGCAGCCTAACTGGTCACGTAGCCCCTCACTCCTTGGTCCGTCCTGGTCTCCGATCGGCCCAATGGCGCTTGAGGTATGCGCGGGGCCGGGCTCTGCCGACACAGAACATTAATCTATCCTCACGAACTCTCCCTATATGATGTTCGCATGTCAAGGGGGACTCCTGAGCATCCCGACTCAGGAGCCTAACTGGTCATGTAGCCCCTCACTCCTTGGTCCGTCCTGGTCTCCGGACGGCCCAATGGAGGTTGAGGTATGTGCGGGGCCGCGCTCTGCTGACGCAGAACAAGGCAAATAAAGAAGGAAAACGCAGAATATCAAAGCAAATATTACAAGCATACTGTTCTCACAATACCAAATGAAAAGTCTAAACGCCTCCATGAGGCCTGATGTATGTCGCAGGAATGAAACAAGGAGAATAGCCGCGGGTCACCCCTGGATGCCGCCATCGCCTGCGGAAGGAGCTCCCCTGTGGGCGACGACGTCTTCACCTTGGCCACCAGCCGCAGGATCCGCGGCATCACCAGACTGAGGATCGGAGACAAAGCCGCGGAACTTCCCCAGCAAAGCCTCCAGTTGACCTTGAACGGCTGCGGCGACGGTCTCGTAGAGAACTTCAGCCATAGGCTCTAGCAGCTAGTCAAGCTGGGCGTTGGGGTCACGGAGGTGCAGATGGCTGAGGACACGAGTAAGAGCGGTTAAAGGCAGAACGCGAGCTTCCGCCTCCACCATGGGACCGAGGCCCTGAACGACCTCCTCAAGCGCCTCCACCATGAGAGGAAGCAGCTAGGAGGGGCCGTCCTTGTCGGTATCCAGCAGCTTCTCCAGACCATGCTCGTAGAGCATCTTCAGCGCCTTTTGAGATCTCTTCTCGAGATCAGCGAAGGCCACACGGTCTTCGGCCAAGACCCGTGCCTTGGCGTTGAGATTGGCCTCCATCGCCCCCATCTTCTGCTCCACCTCCTCCAACCGGTTGCGCTCGACAACCTGCCTCTTCCCCAGCTCCGCCAGCTCAGCATCACAGTTCTTGACGGCTTCCTCCCGGGCCTTCATCTCCTTCTCCTCTGCTTCGCGGTGGCACGCCTCTTCGGCGTGCTTATCGCGCAGGCTCCGCAACTCGCCGTCCAGGGCTTGGCAGCGGTCACGGGCGGCCTGGGCGTCTTTCAGCGCCACCTCACGATTGGCTACAGCGCCGACGACCCCTTGCTTCTCCCTCTCGGAAGCCACAACAGCTTGGCCCAGCGCCGTGCGTACCGCCAGGTCAAAGTGAAGCCAGCCGGAGCCCAACTCCAGACGCCCGGCCACCAGGCGCGGGTCAGCGCTCAGGAGATCCGCCTACAGTTGGGTCATCCCTGAAAAGGCACGCTCAAAGATGGCAGCAGGAGCAGAGGAATCAAGGAGTGGAGGTGCAGCAGTAGGAGGAAGTGGCGCCGTCACCAGGGCTTGGGAGACCGCGGGCCCCGGAGCAGCCGGGACCTCATCAGCCGTGCCAAGTATCGGCACCTCCGGACCCAACGGGGCCATGGGGGATGACGCCATGCGACGGAGCTCCTCTTGGCCCCGTGAAGACGACCAGGCTGGGGAGGCACGGGAGATGTTGCCTCCTTGCTCTGCGGAGGGAGGCACAACTGCCTTACCATCCTTCCTCTTCTTGCCGAAGATGTCGGCCTGATCAACCAAAGGCGAACGTCAGAAAAAAAAGGAACCTGCATGGACCAAGCGAAGTTCGAAACACCTTCTGGTCCACCGCAAGGTACTCCACCGTTCGCTTGTGAAGCTTGAGGCCCGACAGCATCGAGACCGGAGGAGCAGGTGCTCGGGCTCCGGTGGCGCCATGCGGTGCGGAGGCGGAGCTGGATCCAGCCCCAGGAGGTGTTGGAGTTGAGGCTGCACCACGGTCCACCAGCGACGACCTACCCTTCGTCGGGACGAGGGGTTGCTCCTTCCCTCCTTGGTAGGCGTCGGCCTCAGCATCATCAGGGAGCTCCTCCGGGGTCTCCTTAGAGTCCTCCTCCTCCTCCCCCTCTCCGCGGGACTCACCAGAAGACACCTCCACCGGCTTCGGTGCCGAAGGAGCTCCCAAAAGCACCGGTGGCACCAGCCCGCGCGCATCGAAAGTCGTCCTGGAGGCGACGAATTCCTCCCGGTCCCTGCATTGGAACAGGTGAATGAAGGCGCTAGGCGGGCACTCCTAGTTATCTCCAACTATGAGGCGCAGGACGGCGTCCAGTTCGTCGTCAGGCAGGTCACCCGGTCTCAGGCGGGCCTTGTTTTCCCCTCCTTCAAGCTGCCAGAAGGGGCATGCGCGCGCCTGGAGTGGGGCGACCGGCAGCGTCAAGAACTCCCTCACGAGTATCACTCCCGTTATTTTGGCCGCCCTCACATTGCCAGGCTTCAGGTCAGCCATCATCTGCTCCAACACTAACGACGCCCGTTCGTCGACAAGCTCCGCCCTGGGCTACTCCTTGCCTTGCGAGGTGCCTCCATCGGCAACACCAGGCGCATATGGGTGAGCTTGGCGTCTACCATGACCCACTTGGATCAAATGTTGTCGGCCCTCTTCCCGGTGCTCGAGATCGAGTTGGCCTTGCCGGACGCGGCGAAGTTGACGCATCCAGAGATGTGGCCCTCGCTAACATGGAGGAAGAAGAAGTGGCGCAAGAGCGCCACCGACGGCATCACGCCCAGGTACGCCTCACAGTAGTAGGCAAAGATGGAAAGGAGGAGGATAGAGTTGGGATGGATGTGCAACGCTTGCAGCCCATAGTGGTCGAGGACTTCATAAAAGAAATCAGAGAAGGGAGGAACCAACCCGACGGCAACGCTGCTCGAGAAGAAGGGAAAGAAGGTGCTCCCCTCAGGCTCCGGCTCGTCGGAAGCAAGCCGGAGCTCCGTATTCCCCCACTCGTTGCTCTCGCCCGCCATCAGCAGGCGCACGGAGGCAAGGCTCTTCTCCGTGACAATAGGCGTCTCAAGAGTGGGCTCGTACCAAGCCGGGGACGAGGAAGTCTTGACCTTGCGCGGCACCATGGGCGGAAGATGCAGAGCGAGGCCGGAGCAGATCTGTAGGTAGCAGCAGTGGAGAGCAAGAAAGGGGATCTGGAGCGAGGCGAGGAAGAAGCAATGAAGGCAAGTGCCGCCCGCGCCAGCCTTTTGTCAGGTCAAGCAGTTTCCGAGACAGCATGGGGAAGCGGAGACGCCCACGTCCAATCAACCACCATGCATCAACTGAGGTCGCAGGCTTTGGGGGCCTGCGGCGCTTCGAGCTTGACCCTTGGCTTCGCCCCGAAGCCAAGCCCGAGCGCACCTTGGGCCCGGGCGCTACTGTCGGCATTCTGGGAACGGGGGTCCCCAGACTTGCCTGCCTGCGGCCCGTGGCGTGGCTGAGCCAGCAGGCCGTATGACCCATCTTCACCAACAAAGCACCCAAGACCCTCGAGAGGGGCCAAACCTTGCGAGGCGGACGATGCAAGACCTCCTCCGGAGTGGCCTAGCTGGGCAGGCTCAAGAGGAGCGAAGATATCAAGGCGAGGTGAACCTCGCGAGGTTCTCGTGACATGAGACATGACGATCGACACCAGGCGGGCGCCAGTGCGCACAGCGTCCTTGTTTCCTCTTTGGTGCAAAGGGGGCAAGAGCAGCCGCGGAGTAACGAGGCCTCAGGCAAAGGTTGCCATTCAAGACCAAGACTATGGACTGCAAGACGGAGGCCACCATGGAGCCCAGAGCAGCGTCACCACCAGAACTTTGTGCAGGCGAAGACTACTTTTATCAGGATAGCTTGTACTAGCTGTCCCCCTTCAAATTAGCCCGCCATTGTTGGCTCCCTTCCCGCTCGATATTTTGGAAGAGGACCAGGGCCTCTATAAATACGACTAGCCACCATAGTGAGGGCACGATCTGATCGGAGCTTGAGAGAGACCACCCCCACGCACACAAGCTCACCGAGCTCAAGAATGCCTCAACCTCAGGAGGCCGTTCTTCCTTTGTATTGTTCATCATCAGCCCAAGAGGAAATCCACCACCACCACACTGGAGTAGGGTATTACACCACAACGGTGGCCCGAACCAGTATAAACCCCGTGTCCTTCAGTGTTGTGAGTTCATCGAGTTCGTCTGAGAGATCCTACCGAGCTAGGGCATAGATCGCTTGGAGGGAAAGGCTTCGCACGAACCCCAGTGTTCGAACCTTAAGGGTTTGCCGAGACCCCATACCCCGACAGCAGAGGTTTGTAGGACAGTCTCAAATTTCCCTCAAGTGGATGACCTAAGGTTTATCAATTCATGGGAGGCGTAGGATGAAGATGGTCTCTCTCAAGCAACGCTGCAACCAAATAACAAAGAGTCTCTTATGTCCCCAACACACCCAATACAATGGTAAATTGTATAGGTGCACTAGTTCGGCGAAGAGATGGTGATACAAGTGCAATATGGATGGTAGGTATACGTTTTTGTAATCCGAAAATATAAAAATAGCAAGGTAGCAAGCGATAAAAAGTGAGCGTAAATGGTATTGCAATGCTAGGAAACAAGTCCTAGGATTCATACTTTCACTAGTGCAAGTTCTCTCAACAATAATAACATAATTGGATCATATAACTATCCCTCAACATGTAACAATGGGTCACTCCAAAGTCACTAATAGCAGAGAACAAACAAAGAGATTACGGTAGGGTACGAAACCACCTCAAAGTTATCCTTTCTGATCGATCTATTCAAGAGTCCGTAGTAAAATAACACGAAGCTATTCTTTCCGTTCAATCTATCATAGAGTTCGTACTAGAATAACACCTTAAGACAAAGATCAATCAAAATCCTAATGTCACCTAGATACTCCAATGTCACCTCAAGTATCCGTGGGTATGATTATACGATATGCATAACACAATCTCCGATTCATCTATTCAACCAACACAAAGAACTTCAAAGAGTGCCCCAAAGTTTCTATCGGTGAGTCAAGACAAAAATGTGTGCCAACCCCTATGCATAAGTTCACGAGGTCACAGAACTCGCAAGTTGATCACTAAAACATACATCAAGTGGATCACATGATATCCCATTGTCACCACAGATAAGCACATGCAAGACATACATCAAGTGTTCTCAAATCCTTAAAGACTCAATCCAATAAGATAACTTCAAAGGGAAAACTCAATTCATCACAAGAGAGTAGAGGGGGAGAAACATCACAAGATCCAACTATAATAGCAAAGCTCGCGATACATCAAGATCGTGCAGAATCAAGAACACGAGAGAGAGAGAGAGAGAGAGAGATCAAACACATAGCTACTGGTACATACCCTCAGCCCCGAGGGTGAACTACTCCCTCCTCGTCATGGAGAGCGCCGAGATGATGAAGATGGCCACCGGAGAGACATTCCCCCCTCCGGCAGGGTGCCGGAATGGGTCTAGATTGGTTTTCGGTGGCTACGGAGGCTTCTGGCAGCGGAACTCCCGATCTATTCCGCCACTACAAAAAATACACTTCTGTGATGATACGTGTTTGTCACAATAGGCCATGTTTTCTGTCATGCATGTACATCCATGACAATTTTATGACAGAATCATGATAGTCATACCTGTGCTATCGTTGAAGTGTTCCATTACATTGCCAAAATTATCATCACGGAAGTGTCCACTTCCATGACGATAAATCGTGTGTCACAGAAGTGCTTTCATCAAGGGTGACCGACACGTGGCATCCACCATAACGGAACACCGTTAAGCTATCGGGTCCGGTTTTGGATCCGATAACCCGTTAACAGCCCCGACCAATGGGGATTTTCCACGTGTAAAATCATCATTGGCTGGAGGAAACACGTGCCGGCTCACCATTGGGACAGATGTCATCCACTCATTGGACCCAAAGCGCCTATGATACGACGATACGTGGCACGGCCTAACAGAGGCCCATTCCTGTGAAAAGGCCAGCCTGTTTGACTTGGTCAAAAGGTGGCGGGCCAGCCCACGGCAAGCTTGTTAACGGCATGTTTGCATATAGCCCATTTACAGCCCGCTAACCCAGGGCCTGTTTATGGCCTATCCGAATTAGGCCCAGTAGCGTCATATGGGCCGTCCAATATAATTCCAGCCTGTTTTAACTTCCGGCCCATGTATGGCCCATGACGTCTTTTGGCCCATATGAGGCCCTTAGTAACCCTTGGCCCATTAATGCCCCGTGGTAAAACTGGCCCGTAATGAACAGTGTATCACTTTATACCCATTAATGGCCCATTATTCTATTGGGCCTTTTCCAGCCCATGTTATCTTTTGGCCTTCTCAGGACCCATTTATTCTTGGGCTCATTTCCAGCATTCGGTTACTTACGGCCCGTTACTGTTATTTTCTCCTTGTGGGCCAAATTCAGCCCGTGCTTACAATCGGCCCGTTTATGGCCTGTTAATATGTTGGGCCGTTTTCGTAGCGTCATCAAATACGACCGATTAACGATAGCCCATTATGGTCGGCCCATGAACGGACGATTCCAACTCTAGCCCGTTTACGACCATAAAGCGGTATGTTATTGGCTCATGTTTGGGCAATCGATCATACGGCACGTATAAGGCCCATTGATGATACGGCCCGTAGAAGGCCCATTGATGATACGGCCCGTTGAAGGCCCATTGTTTCTACGCCCCATAGAAGGCCCATTGTTTCTACGGCCCGTAGAAGGCCCAGTGTCACTACAGTAAATATGTAGCCCATGGTTATTATGGCCTAGTTTTAAAAAATAGGTTATTGCGGCCACTAGCAAACCGCGGAAAAAGAACAGCACTGACTACAAGCGAACAAATAAACAATACAACAAGGAAATAAATAAGCAAGCAACTTACGATAGGCTATCACGGCTATTTCACATATTACATCCACCGGGCATCAAAGTTCGTCACCAGTGCAAATATAGGGAACAAAGCAGCATATCATATACACTGGTTGTCAAAGTTGGCGACCAGTGAAAATAAACGCCGCGGCAAAACAAGTACCGAACTGAAACCACTTCGGAAGATCTCAAGAAACAATATCCTGGGTACCCATAATGCTAGCAAGATGCTTAGCAAGCTTATTAACTTTCTCTTGTTTGGCGCTTAAATCCTCCAGCGCTTGTTGTTGCACCAGAAAGTATGCATCTGAATTCTGCAGGGACTTCTTCAGTCCTTCAGCTTCCTGTCGCAACACATCTGATCGATGTCTTTCAACTTGAAGCTGAGACTCAAGAAGACAAACTGATTCAGGCAGCGATTTCGAAGAGCTTGTGCCAGCAGTAGTGGCTAGTAACTCGAACACTACATCAAGACAGGACTTATGGGTTCTCTTACTATCGTCAAGGTAGTTTTTATCAGCTTTCTTGGAGACTGTCGGAGTAAATAGCCATGGGTAGCCTAGTCGGCTTCCCCTGGCCCTTCTGAAAAAGTTACGAGCCCGCCTGGCTCTCAAGAATCAAAGACATGGGGCCGCCTTCCCCTTGCTGGCTGCCGCCCAGGCCGGCTTTCGGAAGGCGGTCCGACTTTACCCCTCATGAGAAGGCCGACTCCAAGAAGCCGGCCATGAGAAGGCCGACTCCAAGAAGCCGGCTCCCATAAGCGGTCAAGACCGTACCCACAAAGTTTGCACCCACCTAGCGGCGGTGCGACGGGGCGTGGCTACAGTGAAGCCTGCCACCCCCGAATCCCGGAGCACGCCTGGCACAGTGCGCCGTACGGGGTAGGCACGACCCGTCCGGCGCGGCACTATTGCCATATTGACCCTGGCATCACCCATGACGGGCCGCCAGCGTGGCCCACAGATGGTGGGCCCCCTTTGAGCAGAGAGACGCCCGAAGGCGGACACGCCTCCAACTAGTCGGCCTGAGACAGAGCCGGCTCCCCGTAGCCGGCTTACCGCCTCCCTCGAAGAAGACGCCCCATTAAGGAGACAAGACGCGGTGAGGCTACAGCGATCGCCTGACAGGCGGCGGCACTGTAGTCACGCTTACCACGACGAAGCCCACGTCAACAAGATGGAGCCACAGTAACCAGCCGCCGACCAGGCCCTGGATAATGGGGCCTGCCTGTCAACCAAGGGGCCGGCAGCCGGCGGGACCCACCAGTCGGCGGGCCCCAGCAGCCGGCGCAGAAGCCGGCAAGCGCAGTCACAGACAGCTGGGCCCCGCGCTCAGACGGACTACCATTGTATCCCCGGGGGGTAGGCCTATATAAGCCCCCGGAGCACCCATGCAAAGGGTTGGACCCCCTGCTAGTTCTAGACACCCCACAAGGAGAAGAAGCAAGCTAGCCGTGCCCTTCTTCCTCCTTCTACAAAACAGCTCAAGGAGCATTGTGTAACTACTTGTTCGACTAGTGAACATGCGGAGACCCCGCAGAGCAGCAGTAGGGGTGTTATCTCCATGGAGAGCCCCGAAGCTGGGTAAGATCCGCCGGCGTGCATGTCTTCGCCTTATCCTGTTTCCAGGCACCGGCGATGTCTTACTGGCTCCCACAATGATAAGCCACCCGTTGGCATATGTCGCACCTACCACCCGACATTTGGCGCCCACCATGGGGCCAGGTGCACCGTCGTCCGGAGACCTGTTCTGGACGGGAACCCTATTCCTCCCCCGCGAGCGTAGCCAGCCCGGCACACCCGATGGCGCTTGCCACGACGCGCTGCAAGGCGTCTCCAGCATCTGCGCGGCGAGCAGCCTCGCCGACCTCCCCAACGAAACCCTCATCTTCGACGAGCTCGCCTCCGATGCGGGCACCGACCACCTCGCCAACCTTCTCGGTCAGCTCCATGTCTCCAGTGAGCCCGCTGCGGACCTGGAGTCGGTTGGCTCCACCGACCCGATGCCCGTCGACTCCGACACGGCCTCCTACGACACCTTCCCCACCAACGTCACGATCTACAACTACCCGCTTCCTCGAGCCGACGGCTGGGGATGGTTGTCGGCCACGGCGGCCCGGCCGACAAGAGCGCCCGCAACACCTCGCACGCGGCGGCCCACGACTTGTCCGCTCCCCTCCCGGCTAATGCCGACGACGAAGCACTGGAGATATGCCGCCTGGCCCTCCTCGCAGAGGGCCAGAGGCTGGCTTCCGTAAGACGCCTCACTGAGGCCTATCAGCGCGAAGCTGACCGCGCCGCCTTCGGCACGCCGGCCCCGGGCGGGCCAAGCCGGGCCGGCCTTGTCAAGCAACGCGACACCGTCATCGCCGACACGCTGGGAGTCGACCGCCCGGTCTATGCCACTCCGCTCGAGAACTTGCGTGCCGCCCAGGCGGCTGTAGACGAGTTGGACGGCTTGGAGCCTGAAGACCTCCCCCACATGACCCGGTGCATCCAGCAATTGATTGACGCAGCCGCGCAGCGACACGAAGCCGACGCTCGCGCAGAAAGCCCTGCCCCGCGCCGAGAACACGGCGCGACGTCCCGAACGCCGAATACGAGCAATACCCGCACGCGACGCGAGAAGGAGCCGGCTGCCAGCTGGACCCGGATCTCCATCGAGCGAGACGCGGACGGTCATCCCCGAGCCATGGAATGGCGGGGCGACCCGCCTCCGCCTCCGCCCCGTGGGGAGAGATATCCCGCCCCGCCGCCAGTGGCGCACCCGACTCTCAGTGGCCGGCTAGGCCGCCGCAAAGGAATCGGCGAGAACGACGCCCGCCATCGGATCGACCGCCTGGCGCGATCCCTAGCGTTGGAAGAAGAAGACGATGTCGGCCCGCCCTGTTTCGGCCCCCGCATCCGCGACGAGCCCTTTCCCAAAGGGTTCTCGCTCCCTAGAGACACGCCCAAGTACAACGGCTCCGTGAAGCCGGAAGATTGGTTGATCGACTACTCCACGGCGGTTAGCATAGCCAACGGCAACCGGCACGTTGCCGTGAAGTACGTGCCCCTCATGCTGCAAGGCACGGCGCGGACCTGGCTCAAGAGCCTCAAGCCGCGTAGTATCAACAGCTGGCTAGATTTCACAGAAGCCTTCATCCGCAACTTCACCAGCACCTACAAGCGGGCTCCCAAGCCCAGACAGCTCTCCTTGTGCATACAAGGCCCCGCCGAGTCCACTCGCGATTACCTCACGCGTTGGGACGAGCTCCGCAACTCCTGTGAAGGGGTGCACGAGGTGCAAGCCATAGGATACTTCACAGCCGGATGCCGAGAAGGCACCCTCCTCAAGCACAAGCTCCTCTGCGACGAGCCGACTACCCTCGACGAGCTTCTGGACATAGCGGACAAGTACGCCACCGCCGACTCCTCGATGAAGACCGAGCTTCGGGTAGACGCGTCCGGAAAGGTACTCAACCCAGCGCCCAAGACACCGGCTGGGGATTCCGGCCGACTCCCCCACTCAAATGACCACAAGCGCAAGGGCCCCGCGCCGCCTCCCACCAGTCGGCAGGTGGCCACAGTCCAAGACGCGCCGCCTGAAGAGCGACCGGCGCCCAAGAAACCCAAGGGCGGCAGGCCGGCTTGGCAGCCGACTTTCTCCTACGAGCAAACTCTCGACGCCCCGTGCAAGTTCCACAGCGGCGCGAAGCCGTCCAACCACACAACCCAGAAGAGCCATTGGCTCACCCAAATCTCTAAGGGCGAGGGTCTCTTGCCGCCTCCGCCTGCCGGCCCGCCGCCTCCGGCCGCTCGGCCCGCAGTCGGAGCCGTGCACAACGAGTTCCCCGACGAGCAAGCAACCTATATTGTCTTCACCAGCCAGCCCGAAGACCGGCGCAGTAGGTGCCAAGAGCATCAGGAAGTCAGCGTGATCGCTGCTAACCCCGCCGGACACATGCATTGGTCAGAAAAGCCCATCAGCTAGAGCCGGGCCGACCACCCGGAGGTGATGCCGTCTCCCGGCTCTTATGCTCTGGTCTTGGAAGCCACCCTTGCAACGGACAGACGCACCGCCCGCTTCTCCCATGTGTTGATAGACGGCGGGAGCAGCATCAACATCCTATACCGTGACACCCTGGAAAAGCTAAACGTCAAGACGAAGCAGCTCACGCCTACTCGGACAGTGTTTCATGGCATCATACCGGGCTTATCCTACGCCCCCATTGGCAAGATCAAGATCGATGTACTTTTTGGGGACAAGGAGCATTTCCGCCGGGAAGCGATCTGGTTTGAAGTGGTGGACCTGGAGAGCCCTTACCATGCATTGCTTGGCCGACCCGCCTTGGCCAAATTCATGGCAGTTCCCCACTATGCATAACTCAAGATGAAGATACCAAGCACCAAAGGCGTCATCACCATAGCCGGCGATTACAAAAAGTCCTCTGAGTGCGCAGCAGCCAGCAGCCGGCTCGCCGAGTCCCTTGTGATTGCCGAAGAAAAGAAGATGCTGGACCGAGTCGTGGCCATAGCCGGCAAGCATTCGGCCGTGTCCCCCGACCCCAAGGAGCATGATGCTCAAGGATCTTTCCAGCCGGCCAAGGAGACAAAGAAGATACCTCTTGACACGAGCACCCAAAGAGGTTTGCCGTCATCGGGGCAAACCTGAACGGCAAATAGGAAGGCGAGCTCGCCGATTTCCTCCATGAGAATCGGGACATCTTCGCATGGTCCCCCAAGGACATGCCGGGTGTTCTGAGGAAATTCGCCGAGCACAAACTACACGTTCGAGAAGACGCAAAGCCAGTCAGACAACCTCTTCGCCGACTGTCGGAGGAGAAACGTAGGATTGTAGGGGAGGAGATAGCCCGGCTTTTGGCAGCCGGCTTCATTATGGAAGTTTTCTTTCCACAGTGGCTCACCAACCCGGTCCTTGTGCTAAAGAAGAACAACAAGTGGCGCATGTGTATAGACTACACGAGCCTCAACAAGGCCTGCCCCAAAGATCCTTTTGCCCTACCAAGGATTGACCAAGTGATAGACTCCACAGCCGGATGCGAGCTGTTGAGTTTCTTGGATGCTTACTCCGGATATCATCAGATAAAGCTGGATCCGGACGACCGCCTGAAGACCGCCTTCATCACGCCATTTGGAGCCTTCTGCTACCTGACTATGACATTCGGCTTGAGAAATGTCGGTGCCACTTTTCAGCGTTGCATGCAGAAGTGCCTCCTCAAGCAGCTCGGCAGGAACGCTCACGTTTACGTGGACGACATCGTGGTGAAGACGGAGAAGCACGACACCTTGCTGGGAGACCTCAAGGAAATGTTTGAGAACCTACGCCGGTTCCAAATCAAGCTTAACCCCGAGAAATGCGTGTTCGGAGTGCCAGCCGGCCAGCTCCTAGGCTTCCTGGTCTCCGAATGCGGCATCGAATGCAACCCGGTGACGATCAAGGCCATCGAGAGAATGGCGATCCCCACCAAGCTTTGAGACATTCAGAAGTTCACCGGGTTCTTGGCCTCCGTGAACCGCTTCATCAGCCGGCTCGGAGAGAAAGCTCTCCCCCTCTACCGCCTCATGAAGAAGAGCACTCACTTCGAGTGGAACGACCAGGCCGACCAAGCTTTTCACGAGCTAAAGAAGATGCTGGCCACGCCGCCTGTCCTCGCGGCGCCGACTGAGAAAGAGCCCATGCTCCTCTACATCGCCGCAACCAGCCGGGTGGTCAGCACCGTCATCGTAGTCCAGCGCCCAGAAGAAGGCCGAGCCCAGCCGGTCCAGAGGCCGGTGTATTATTTGAGCAAGGTGCTGTCCGCCTCAAAGCAGAACTACCCGCACTACCAGAAGATGTGTTACGGCGTGTACTTCACCGCCAAGAAGCTGAAGCCCTACTTTCAAGAGCATCCCGTCACGGTCGTATGCACCGCCCCGCTAGCCGAGATCATAGGCAGCCGGGATGCATCCGGCCGGGTGGCGAAATGGGCCATCAAGCTAGCCCATTACATGATCTTCTACAAGCCCGCACCGCCATCAAGTCCCAAGCACTGGCCGACTTCCTCGTCGACTAGGCCGAGACCCAGTACCTGCCACCGGCTCCCGACTCCACCCATTGGCGCATGCACTTTGACGGGTCCAAGATGCGCACTGGCTTGGGAGCCGGTGTCGTCCTTACCTCTCCCAAAGGCGACAAGCTCAGATACACGCTACAGATCGACTTTGCCGCCTCCAACAACGTGGCCGAGTACGAGGCGCTCATACATGGGCTCCGGCTTGCCAACGAACTGGGCATTCGCCAGATCCTATGTTATGGCGACTCGGACCTAGTGGTCCAGCAATCATCCGGCGACTGGGACGCCAAAGACGCAAATATGGCGAGCTACCGCTTCCTGGTCCAACAACTCAGCGGATACTTTAAAGGATGCGGGTTCCTCCACGTACCGCGAGCCGACAACGAGCCAACCGATGCCCTGGCTCGAATAGGCTCTACTCAGCAAGCAATTCCAACCGGCGTCGCTCTACAACGCCTCCCCAAGCCATCCATCAAGCCGTCTCCGGAGTTCGACTCCATCTTCGTGCCGCCTGACCCCGATGCGGCCGGGTCCGGCTCGAAGAACCAAGCAGGCGACCCCAAGACTCCCGCAGCCGGCTCGGATAGTTCGGCAACCAGCTCGGGGACTGCCACACCTGGCTCGGGGACTGCGGTAGCCGGCCCGGGGACTGCACCAGCACAACAGCCGGCGGCCAACTCCATCATTTCACCACCCAGCCCGCCCACCCTGATGGCAGTAGCCACATTGGCGGTAGAAGAAGTCGCGGCCCCATCATGGGCTCAGTCCATCCTCAACTTCCTAGTAAACCAAGACCTGCCGGCTGACGAAACAGAAGCAAGACAAGTCCAACGTCAAGCCGGAGCATACACAATCGTCAACAGAGAGCTCGTCAAGCGCAGTGTCACTGGAGTCCTCCAACGGTGCGTCGAGCAAGAGAAAGGCATTGCAATCCTCAGAGACATTCACCAAGGAGAATGCGGCCACCATGCGGCCTCAAGATCACTTGTCGCCAAAGCCTTCCGCCACGGTTTCTTCTGGCCGACTGCTTTGGATGATGCCAAAGAATTAGTTAAACATTGCAAGGGGTGCCAACTCTTCAGCTCCATACAACACATGCCGGCCTCGGCACTCAAGACCATTCCCCTCACTTGGCCCTTTGTCGTTTGGGGACTGGACATGGTGGGCCCATTCAAGACGGCGCGCGGCGGCATGACGCATTTGCTCGTTGCCGTGGACAAATTCACCAAGTGTGATTGAGCCAAAGCCGATCAAGAAGCTGAATGGGCCGACTGCTATGACATTCATCGCAGACATAACAGCATGGTACGGCGTGCCACACAGCATCATCACCGACAATGGCACGAATTTTGCCAAAGGAGCCTTGGCACGTTTCTGCGCAGCCCAAGGTATCCGGCTGGACTTAGCATCCGTTGCCCACCCGCAGTCAAATGGCCAGGTCGAGCGAGCCAACGGCCTCATCCTCTTCGGCATCAAGCCCCGACTGGTCGTACCTCTGGAGCGCTCAGCCGGCTGTTGGCTCGATGAGCTGCCGGCTGTCCTCTGGAGTCTGTGCACTACACCAAACAAGTCAACCAGCTTCACCCCTTTCTTCCTTGTGTATGGTGCCGAGGCGGTCATCCCAACTGACATCGAGTTCGACTCGCCTCGAGTAACCATGTACATGGAAGCGGAGGCCAAGGAAGCACGAGAAGACGGCGTCGACCTGCTGGAAGAAAGCCGGCTGTTAGCCCTCAGCCGGTCTGCCATCTACCAGCAGGGTTTGCGCCGCTACCACAGCCGGAAGGTCAGGCCAAGATCTTTCCAAGAGGGTGATCTTGTGCTCCGGCTGATCCAGCGAACAGCTGGCCAGCACAAGCTCTCAGCCCCTTGGGAAGGCCCCTTCGTCATCAGCAGAGCTCTAGGCAACGACTCCTACTACCTGATCGATGCACAGAAGCCGAAGACACGCAAGAGAGACGACTCCGGCAAGGAGTCGGAACGACCATGGAACGCCAACCTCCTTCGAAGGTTTTACAGTTGAAAGGGAGTATGTATCACGCTAACTTTTGTATTAAGTACAAGACAATAGGTCCCCCGAGGAGGGCTTGGGGACTGCCATCCCTTATTTATGAATGAAAAGTATCATGCTTATGACCTTGTCATTTCATTTACTTGTTCCGTCCGGCACCGAGTTCGACTAGTCGGCTCGGGGACTGGCCGACTGGAGTTATGTTAGAAGTCCCACCCGCAGTCAGACAAGTAGTGTGCCGGCTCCCAAGCCTTCTCTTGCCAAAAGTCGCAGTTCGAAGAACCGGCTGTCTGGCTGGAAAGAGTTAAAGGCAGGAACGGGCGCCCACACGAAAAACGGCTAGGGACTAGCGGACTAATATAACAAAAGCCGGTTTTTCTCACACCGCTGACTGGCTACCAGAGTAGCCGGCCGGCCGGTTTCCATTCACTTCACTTCAATCCAAGAAAGCTCAAGTACTTGCCTCCCCAAAGAGGGAAGGCGGCAAAGGAAAAAGCCTAAGGATACAAAAGCATACGCGAATGGAAACCAAACATGCACATGATAATATTTACATAAAAAGACCTCTGAGAGGCCAGCATTCAACATAGTTTGGATACACCCCTAGTGGGTGGAACTGCGAAAACTTAACAAAGATTGTTCAAAGACAACAAGGCAGGAAAGATAAAGACGGCAGGTCAAGCTAGAGGAGCGGCCGACGAGCCAGACTGGTTGGCGGAGACAGTCGTGCGGGCTGAAGGAGCGGCCGGCTGGCGAACTTCGGCTTTGTCGCTGCCTCCCGCAGAGGGCGCGCTTCCACGCGCCTCGTTGCTGGAGGCACGGTCTGCCTGAGGTCGGCCGGTTGTTCCACCAGCCGGCTCGACGTCTTCGCCGTCCTCCTCTTCGTCATCCTCGCCTTCGTCGCTGGAGGCAATCTCCTCCGCCGAGTCCTCGCCCACCGCCGGGTTCAGCCCGAACCACTCCTCCGGCTGAGCAACACCGTCATCATCGATTTCTGGTGCAAAAACGCTGATGTCGGTGCACACGGCGATTGTCGAAGCTTGCTGGGCGATAGCCGGCCTCACCTCCTCCAGCTCCGCGTCGGCCTCCATCCGCCAAGTGCGCAGCTGGTCCAAGCTTAGCCCTGGGTACCAAGCCCGAACGAACTCCAACGCCCGCCCGGTTCCGAGGCGGGCCGCCGATGCCTTCCAAGCCTCAAAGCGACCAATTGCGACCTCCAGCCAGTCGGCAGTTCGGCTTGGGGTGCGGGGGATCGTCTCGCCGGGCCAGAGGGCGGCCAACACTTCTTCGGCCGACTGCCGAAGAGGCCTGAAGCGGCCCGGCACTTCTGCGCGCCGCCGGCAGCCGGCGCGATAGACGAGCCCGCGCCCTAATGGTCGGCCGCTGGCTGGCGACGTGGGGCGACTTCGGCTTCAAAATCGTCCGGCCAGTCCTCGAAGCTCGCGGTGAACCTTGAGCCTCTGGGCTCGGCGTTGTCCCCCACGATGTCGTCTTCCATGGCGGCCGCTCCGAAGTCCGGGTCGTCAACATCGTCCACCGTGCGGTCGGGGGCATACTGACGTTCAATCCCCGCCGCCCCGGCCGGCGGCGCAAGAAGAGGGTTCTGCTCAAAAGAACCGACTGGTCAGAGGCCAGCCGTCATGAAGCCGGCTGACGACAAAAAGAAGATAGAGAGAGAAGCTTACCACGGGCGGAGGATTGGCGCAAGAATACGGCGCCTTGCCGTATTGCCAGTCCCCGGCGAGCTTGCAGTTAGCGATGTAATTAACCATGAGCGCCACCTCCATGTGTGGCATTTCCCATGTGCTCAGCCGGCTTGGGTCGAAGCGGCCGCTCATCTGACATATCATATGGGGCCGGCTTTGGAGAGGAAGAATCCGGTGCTCCACGAAGGCGGCCACCAAGTCGGCCCCGCGCAGGCCTTTCGACTGGATCATCACCCGAAGCCAGGAGATGGCGGCGTTCCCGGCCGGAGACAGTGACCGGGACCGGAAACTCCACGAGGGCTACCTCCCAGCCAGCGGGCCGGCTACGTAAGCCGGCAGGTTGATGTAGTCTCCTTGCTCGGCGACGTTCTTCACATAGAAATATGACCTCTGCCAAACCTTCACCGACTGGATTAGGGGGATGGACGGGAACGGATTGTTCTCGCTCGCCCTCCTCATGGCGATGAAGGCCCCGCAAGGTGCGGGCACACCAGCGATGACGGTGCCAAGTTTGCTCTGGAAGAACTCGCCCAGAGCTCCAGCGTGGGGAGCAGCCCCAAGAAGCCTTCGCAGAGGGAAACGAAGGCCGACAGCAGCATCACCGCATTGGGCGTAAGGTGATGCGGCTGGAGGTTGTAGAACTCCAGGAAGGAGCGCAGAAATCCGCTCGCCGGAAGGCCGAAGCCGCGCAGGCAGTGCGAGCGGAAGACGACCCGCTCGCCCTCCTCCAGCACCAGGTGGACCTGTACGAGGTCGGCGCCGGGCAGGCGCCGAGTCTGGCGGAGGAACTCCACATGGTCTTCATGGACTTTGGAGCCGTCCCACGAGCTTGACAACGCCATGGGAGCAGGACGATGTGGGGGTGCTGTGATGGGAAGCTGCGATGGCAGCGAGAGGAAGAAACGAGGATTAGGAGGGGCGGAGCGAGAAAGAGCGTGCGAACCTCTGTCGCTCTCCCTCCTCCCCCTACTTATAGGCTCGCGTGGCGGAGCCGAGGAGGCGTGGCGTGGGGAAGCGTGGGGATCGATCGTGCCCACTCCCCACGTCCCGCGATTATTAAGCCTTAACGGCGAAACAAAACTGCCTTGAGAAGGCGAGCGGCCCCTTTGGGCCACGGAAGATCCACGCCCGGACCAAGGCTCGCGAGTGGCGGGCCCGGGCCTGCCGCGGCGTCCCGTCACGCGCGTGCGCTCGCAGGATCTCGCTGCCGCGTGGCCACGGGAGGGCCCGTGGTCAGCACGCAGGTCCCCCCTCCTCCCGCCTACAAGACGCGGGGCTCTCTGAAGTCGGCATACGCCCACAAAGCCGGCTCTTCAGGATGGGAAGCTGACCAAGCTTCTCGTCCCCCTGTTCGCCTCGGAGCTCGATCAGCTTCGGGGACTACTGTCGGAGTAAATAGCCATGGGTAGCCTAGCCGGCTTCCCCTGGCCCTTCTGAAAAAGTTACGAGCCCGCCTGGCTCTCAAGAATCAAAGACATGGGGCCGCCTTCCCCTTGCTGGCTGCCGCACAGGCCGGCTTTCGGAAGGCGGTCCGACTTTAGCCCTCATGAGAAGGCCGACTCCAAGAAGCCGGCCATGAGAAGGCCGACTCCAAGAAGCCGGCTCCCATAAAGCGGTCAAGACCGTACCCACAAAGTTTGCACCCACCTAGCGGCGGTGCGACGAAGCGTGGCTACAGTGAAGCCTGCCACCCCCGAATCCCGGAGCACGCCTGGCACAGTGCGCCGTACGGGGTAGGCACGACCCGTCCGGCGCGGCACTGTTGCCATATTGACCCTGGCATCACCCACGACGGGCCGCCAGCGTGGCCCACAGACGGTGGGCCCCCTTTGAGCAGAGAGATGCCCGAAGGCGGCCACGCCTCCAACCAGTCGGCCCGAGACAGAGCCGGCTCCCCATAGCCGGCTTGCCGCCTCCCTCGAAGAAGACGCCCCATTAAGGAGACAAGACGCGGTGAGGCTACAGCGATCGCCTGACAGGCGGCGGCACTGTAGCCGCGCTTACCACGACAAAGCCCACGTCAACAAGATGGAGCCACAGTAACCAGCCGCCGACCAGGCCCTGGACAGTGGGGCCTGCCTGTCGACCAAGGGGCCGGTAGCCGGCGGGACCCACCAGTCGGCGGGCCCCAGCAGCCGGCGCAGAAGCCGGCGAGCGCAGTCACAGACGGCTGGGCCCCGCGCCTAGACGGACTACCATTGTACCCCCAGGGGGTAGGCCTATATAAACCCCCCGGAGCACCCATGCAAAGGGTTGGACCCCCTGCTAGTTCTAGACACCCCACAAGGAGAAGAAGCAAGCTAGCCGTGCCCTTCTTCCTCCTTCTACAAAACAGCTCAAGGAGCATTGTGTAACTACTTGTTCCACTAGTGAACATGCGGAGACCCCGCAGAGCAGCAGTAGGGGTGTTGTCTCCAAGGAGAGCCCCGAAGCTGGGTAAGATCCGCCGGCGTGCATGTCTTCACCTTATCCCGTTTCCAGGCACCGGCGATGTCTTACTGGCTCCCACAATGATAAGCCACCCGTTCACATATGTCGCACCTACCACCCGACAGAGACCAACAGGGATGTCTCACTATCTTGAACCTTATCTGCATTACTTCCTTCACCATTGCATAACGGGGTATTGTTCTCCAATATTTTGTCCGCATTCTAAAAGAGAAACAAGCAGACACGTCACAGGTTTACCATGTTGTATATGAAACTCATTTTGGTAAATTAGTTCAGTAGTAAAGTGCACAGGATAACAACATGAAACAAACATATATCTATGTACCATGGTCACTTTATGGTCTATATCATTCTAGTTTTTTTGCCAAATCAAGATAGAGACACAGTTCAAATAATATTTGTTCAAGACAAAGCAGAATAGATAGAATATAAGTGTGGGAAACTATAGAGACACTTGTAATGTGCATCACATGAGAACATAAATTTTTATTCAATTGAAACTGAAATCAATATAGAGCAAGTTACAACAGCAAACCAGTTAAAGAAACAAGTTTAAAACATACTTGTTGCACCATTGGAATTCCAACTCCATCCTTCAAATTTGAAAATAGTTGGTCAGAGTAAATACAGTGATGCAAGAGCAAAGGAGTATGAACCATAGCTACAAAACCTGACCTGAGAACAATTCTTCTTCTCCTTTAAGCGTTGAGTTGGGATTCGGAGTGGTGGTCCTCGTGCTTTGGGCACTGCAGTTCCCTTACTAATTGCTCGTGTTTGGGTGTTCTATGGTGGAGACGGTGCTGTGTCAACTGGAACTGGGTTACTATCTGCTGGGGTTGGGGTTAGAAGGGGGGTAGCTGGTTCTCTGTCCAACTGGGTAGGGTTACAATCTGCGAGAGTCTGGGTTATGTGTGGTGGGGCTAGTTCTTGGGCATGTACAACCGTGTTTCTATCTGCATCAACTGGTAGAACTATCTTTTCTGAAGACCGTGTTACTACTCCCTTAGATACTGTCATCACCCTCTCCAATTCAAATGGCTGATAAACAAGAAAAGTAATTGAATGTACAGACATTGTATGATAGACAGGTGCAATGGATAGTGGGGAATAAAAGAGGGCATGAAATAATTCACATTTATGTTTTCTAACTAAACAAGATAGCATGACACAATTCACATATATGATGACTAACTAAACAGGATAGCATGATACAATTTCACATTATGATGGCTAACTAAAAAAGATGGAAAGACATAGTTCAAAATATGATGACTATGTAAATAGGATGACATGATATAACTATATAATGTGTTTATTAAATAGGTTGGCATGTCATAATTCACATACATGCCGCCTATGGAAACATGATAGCATGATATAATTCCCGGATAGAATGACATAATTCAAAATATGATGACTGTAAACACTAAATAGGATGAGATGATATAACTATATTATGTCTTTATTAAATGGGTTCCCATGCCATAATTCAGATAGATGTTGTGTATGTAAACATGATGGCATGATATAATTCAAATATATGATTTATATAGTAAGCAAGTAAGCAGATGGCAATCCATATATGATGTAAAAACTAAGCAATGCAAGACAACATGCATGACATGGGTAATATAACCCTGCCAAGTTCGAGCATAGACCTCAGGGGGGAAATAGGACTGGTCATCAGTCTCTGAATCCTCCTCTGAGGAGCCCTCTATATCCAGCAAGATGTCTGCTTCAGCAGGTAGCATTGTCTGCTCTGAATACCTTGTTTTCACTCCAGATACTTCCATCACCGCTTCAAATGGCTGATGTACAGGAAGAGTAGTTGAATATACAAACATTGTCGACAAATGGAACACGTAATACAAAAAAAATGATAGCATGATATAATTCACATACATGATGATTGGCTCAATAGCATGGCATTGCATAATTAACATATATAATGCCTTTGCAACAAGATAGCATTGCATAATTCACATATATAATGTCTTGCAACAAGATGGCAATGCATAATTCACATATATGGTAATTAGACATTAAACAAGTGGCATTCACACAAAGCATGTCTAAACTAATCAAATGACATCGCAATGCAAGACACCATATGCATGATATAAGCAACATAACCCTGCCAAGTTAACATACACCTCGGGGGGGAAATAGGACTGGTCATCTGTCTCTGAATCCTCCTCTGAGGAGCTATCCGTAACCAGTGAGATATGCGCTTCGTCAGATAGCATAGTCTGCTCTGAAGACCTTGTTTTCACTCCAGAATTTTCCATCAACGTGTCAAATGGCTGATGCACACGAAGAGTAGTTGAATGTACTAACATTGTTGACAAATGTAATACGTAACGAAAAAAGGATGGCCTGATATAATTCACATATAAGATGACTGGCTAAGCAGAATGGCATTGCAAAATTCACATATATGATGCCTGGCTAAACAAGATGGCATTGCATAATTCACATAAACGATGAATAAACTAAACAGATGGCATTCACACAAAGCATGTCTAAACTAAGCAGTTGACATATTTGATGTATAAAGTAAGCAATGCAAGGCACCATATGCATGATATAACCAACATCAGCATGCCAAGTTAGAGCGAAGACCTCATGGGGTAAATACGAGTGGTCTTCTGCTTCTGAATCCCCCTCAGAACAGTTATCTTCCTCTTGATTATGATCCGAAATGGGTGGAGGGGGCCTGCCTTTGTGCCCACCATGGAGCGACGTCTGCATGAAATTTTATTGCCATGCAAGGCTCGTCTCTTTTGCTCTACATGTTCAGTTCCATTGTGTACAATAACTGACATGCATAGGAATAAAACATAGTGAGATTATGTAAGGAGTGCATGCACAAATCCAGAGTGATGGTAGCAAACTATGGATAGACCCAAAACCAATGATAGCAGGCAGATAATAGCTTTAGTTAAAAATACAGATAATGGCTCCTTTAATGTTTGTTTGCACCCAACATGAAACTCATAGTAGACACCCGAGATTAACCAGATAGTAGATAGATAGTACTGATTGCTGCCCCAATATGTACCCCACAACCATTTAAAAACTCAAGTTTCAGCATAAGTTTGGACCTGACTCATGGTCTAATAGGTGAACACGACGATAAAGTAGCATGTCATCATATTAAGCGATGCATAATGTAAGCAGACACGGAAGAGTGTGACCACTCTTGCGGACCCGTGTAGTCCTCAAGGTCATCTTCTCAGTTGATGATGGTAATGCAGTTGTCGTGGCTGCCGGCGGCGGGGAAGAAGATCTGAAGCGGCGAAAGATAGTCTGGAGAGTGGATTCCTGCTGTGGTGAACCCTTCCATCATTGGAGCAGCCAAGCTGGGGTGGAACACAGCACCACAGGAACAGGACAAACCACACAAGGTTTTCTTTGACACATATCTGTAATAGAAGTAATTGTGTAAGGGCTTGTTTGAATTTGAGGATTCTAACAATGCAGGGATAGGAAATAGACAGGAATAGGATAGGAATGCACGTGCAAAACAGATAATTTAAAAACAGAGGATTTCTGCCAATCTGGGTGTTTGGTTCACAAGAATTGGAAGATCACAGGATGCAAAGAAGCATGGTGAGATTAAGTCAAACCACAAGAAAATGTATGGTTATAATGCTATTATGCTACTATATCTTAGTCTTGTGCTTCATGAATAGGAATTTGAAAAGGAGGACAAGTGGAAATTAAAATTCCTACGGTTTTTTCTCAAGGAGACACTTAAGGAACAAATCCTACAGCTTTCCTTTGCTCCATTCCTTTGCACCAAATTCATGAAAAGTAGTACCATACAAAACTTTCCAATTCCTATGTCTTTCATTCACTTTTCCTTTCAAGCACTGGCGATTCCAGTAGGCAGGCTTGAGCAAGAAAAAGCCTACACTAAAAAATGTTTTTTTGCTACTTCTATTATTTTGGACCTAGGCCACTACCCTACTAGCTCAACTCCTAGGGCCATCGACAAATTCACAGCTCAAACGCGCATAGATAAATAATGATGGCGTTCAAGAGAGTCCATCACGGATAGCTAAGTTGCCTAGTACCTCACTGCTTGTCATATAGTAGGATAAAATGATCGTATTTCCCGTTACTCCGTGTGCTTAGTGGACAATATATGCAACATGTAGAGTAAAAAAGATATGCAACAAGTGTACAACCTCTTTGGCAAAGCCATGTCGATCTCAGCGTGATTGGGTTGGCCGGTGAGGATGCTCCGGCTGACTTGGCTGTCGGAGGAGGGGAAGAAGATCTTAGGCGTCTAGAGATGGAGCCCAAGGTACTGCTCCGCTGTGATGGAGGGTTTCGTCGTTGGAGCCCGAGGTACGATGCCGAGGCTGAAGCAGGACAAGAGAGACAACGTTAACCTGAGTGGAATTCTAATAGCATCTCCAATAGATGACGTAAAATACATGACCACAAAGTGCTAGATGTATACATCAGCCGCTCATCTCTGAACTTAACTGTCGAAACTCAATTTAACTGTCAAAAATGAACTTAACTGTCGAAACTCAATTTTTCTGTCGAAACTGAATTTTACTGTCGAAACTGAACGCACTAGAGGTGAGGCTACATGTCAGCCGACTGACTTTTTCATCTTTGGTCAGTCGATTTTGTAGCCATTGGATACGAAATCAAGGGCCTGCAGTTCATCTTCAACCTCCACCCCCCGAGCCGCCAGCCACCACTGGCCAAACAGCCGCCCCCCGCCGCCCCGCCCGCCTCGAAAATACTCCCCACCTCCGGTCCGCCGCCGCCCCGGCCATCCCTATAGGCCCCCCATGCCGAGCTTTTTCTTCGGCGATCCCCACGCCACCGCCCCACCACCGCTGGCGACCACCGCCCCCACCCTGAACCCTAAGATAGATAGTGGGGTACCTCTCCGGAGATCCCCCTCCCCGCTGCAGCTGGTTCTTTCTTAACTCTGGCGAGCCCCCCACCCCCTGAAAATCGACTGACCCAAAAGTCGATTCAGTTGACTGAAGTGTAGCTAAATTGGAGCAGCATCGCAAGCAAGAGCAAGAGCGAGAACAGCAGCGCGAGCAAGAGAAAGAGCAAGAGCAAGAGAATACCAGGCAGGGGACCGAGAGCAAGAGCAGAGCAGCAGCGCGAGTGAGAGCTAAAGAAGCAGCAGCTCCTACTGATGTGGACGCCGCCGCCAAGGGAGCGACGCCGTGGAGGAAGTGTCCGGCGACGCCGCCGTGGATGGAGCCGCGCCGTGTCGGCTCAGGACCGAGCGTCGGCAGCACCGTGAGATCGAATCAAGAAGAAAATGTGGCGATTAGTGTACAACCTCTTTGGTGGCGCCGATTATGCCACAGCTTCATCCGAGGAAACGGTGATGATGATGCTCTTCCGGTGGTGCAGGTGAAGACGGTGGTGTGGGAATGGAGGTGGCGTGAAAGACGAGGGGAACATCGGGGCATCTCCTTGGAGTTGGAGGACGGGGTGGATGAACCGACGGGACGACCAGATCGACGATGGATCCTCATCCGGTACGGTGGATGAGGGACGTCGAGGTGTTGCTGTGGACTACATCGTCGGGGAAGAGGCTCCGGCTGGGTGGTGGACGGAGGAGGGTGTGGGGCTTCGCGTGTTTTCCTGGCCTCGGTGTATGAATGGGTGGGCGGATGGGATGGGAGTGGGGAACCATGGCTTAGGGACGCGCTTGTCCGAAATGTGGGTAAGTTACGAAAGTACCCCCATCGATTTGAGGCGGTTCTTTCGGTTCAGGGGTATCACGGGCATTTCGTGTGTCGGGATTTCACAGGAGGTGGGAGTTTTCGCGCGCGTTGTAATTTTGGAATAGCAAGGCACGGGTTGAGATGGAGGGAGTTGTCGGAGCACAACGAGAAAAATATATATCTTAAATATTTCGGGCTAACAAGGCGCGGGTTGAAATTTCCGGACAAGCCTAACGTGTACTGTACCAAATCAATGCGCACTACAAATGTCATTCAAAACTTTGAATTCATGTTATGTTCAATTAAAATATTTTGCTACGTGTATAATGCATGCAACCTAGTACTCAAATGAACGTTTTAGTGCATTCCAAACGTATATACTACCGCTTCAATACGAACTAAATTTGAATATGTTTCTCTATTTGAATAAGATCTACAATAATGATTGTTGTGAAGTGAAAGCATTTGAATTCGTTTATCTGTTTTAATAAGATCAACAATCATCATTATTGTCAAGTTAAACCATCGTTTGTGTACTATCTTCACAACACACCACATGATTAGTCTCGAGTTACATATGAACTATGTGTACTATATGAACTCGAAATCGATTTTTTGAATCCACTTTATGTTGATTTCAAATCATAGTACATTTCAAGCTCTAGCTAGATCTTCACAAACTAAACCATGTCTCATATATATAATGTGTTTATCACATTATGTATGGTGCCCCGTCCCCTACGCTTACAAGTATTTAGATGTGAGTTGCAAACACCACACATTACCACTAATTCAAATAAAATGTGAGAATGTTCGATATATAGTATTGTTTAGATTGTTCCATATTTAGTTGTAAGCTGTAAACGCCACACATTATCACGAATTCAAATAAAATGTGAGATTGTTCGATGTATAGTATGGTTTAGATTGTTCGACATTTAGCTGTGAGTTGCAAACGCCATGCATTATCACATTATGGTATAACATGTGCAAAACCACAACACGCGTATCACCGCTATATTCATGCATACATATGTTTAAAACACTGTGATCTCTTGTTCAAATATATGAATCCACTTTCATATCAAATTATGATCTTTGTTAGTCTCTTACAACCACACAATCCTCTAACCTTTGTAGCTACCACTAACTTTCTCTCGTGCATGCACACGCCCTCCTCGCCCTCCCCCTCCCTCAGCATTCTATCCATCGCGCACATTCATTTTTTTCTTTAGGTCGTTCTCCCACAGTCTCCACAACTCCTTTCCGACACCCACCGATCGATAAACCTCTCCAGTGATGTCTGCCTACAACATACACACACACCTTCAATCTACTCCTTTATGTGTCATTGCCTCATGTTTCTCATATGGTCCCACACATGTGTAAACTCTCGCCCCTCTTTTCATCGATCTCACAACCGCACACTCCTCCCCCTATCTAGCTAGTAGCTGGGCCTCTCACACCACCTCCTAGCTCCATTCTCTTTGTCTATCCGTCTCGTTGGGCCTTATTTGCCTCTAACAAATGGACGTACACCGACCGATCTCCTGCTATACATATAGCTAGCTAGGTCCTTATAACTCGTTTTTTCCCACACGTCGATCGATCTACCTCATTAGTTGTGTCTCTCCCTTCCTCCAACAAACAACAATTGATCTACCGATCTAGGTAGGTTTGCTTACCAAACACATGGTTCCCCTTCATCATCCATGGATGTGTCCCAACAGATCTATCACGCACAAGCACACACAGAAACACATCCCCACTCTTATTGATAATATTGCAGTTCCACCCTCAGTTTGTCTAGTAGGCCTCTCCCACCATCTTCGAGAAGAAACTCCATCACCCATCTAGCACTCTACCCCTCTCCCTCCCTCTCTCTCTCTCCTCTCTCTCTGTCCCATTCTATTTCCCGTCCTTCAGTTATGTATGGACGTCGACCGATCTCCCTCAAGACATAGCTGGGTCTCTCCTTCTCAACACATATACGAGTTGTTCTACCTCTATAGTTAGGCATCTTACTACCCCTCCCCCCACCCCCTCGCACACACACACACCGATACATCGAGCGCTCTAGTCATGTCTCCCTGCCACACAAAAACTTGACATGTGCCCTCTGACGTTCCGGTAGCTAGGTCAGTCGCCCTATATCTTTGACTTGCACACACACACACACACACACACACACAATTTTGATGTCTCTCTTCATCGATCTCGCACCCACCCACTTGATCCTCTCTTCGACTCTATTGATATCTACGACCCCTCCCTCTCTTCTCGTGGATCGCCCGACCCTCTATATATGATATGGATAGGCCTCCATTTCACACACATTGCATGCAAAATTTTGTTTGAGATGTCATTGACACATATTCCCACAAATACATTCACGAACGCACAAGCCATTTGTCTAGGTTTGTATCTCTCACACACACCTGCGTAGGTGGGGGGACATGGACGAAGAGAAGAGGTGCACGCACGGCGCACGTACTCCCATCTCTTTCCCAACCACACCCGCGCTGGTACACGGTGGAGCTCATTTCTGTACGAAAAGGCAGCCCATGTGGTAACTTGACATGTGTACTGGTTGTCCACTAGATGGAGGGAGGATTGTCTACCACGGGTGAACAAACAAATTGTGACTTGACGCGTTATGTTAAAAAATAGGCAAACCATGTGGGGCCTACCTTAGAGGCAAGGCTCTATACACTGGAGTACTTTTGATGTGTCCCGTCAACTCGCAGAATGAGGAGAAGCTTGCTTAGTACGCCCGCTCCCTCGCCCACGCGCGCGGTGGCTCGCGGGACGAGGAGAAAATTTTACTAGTACTCCCTTCATTTACTCCTCGTCCCTACCTTGGTTAGAGAGATTATCATATTGTTTGGAATATATGTCCTTTAGTAGATTTCAATATGAACTACTAGTACATACTCCAAACACTGATGTATATAGACGTATTTTAGACTGTAGATTCACTCATTTTGCTCCGTATGTAGTCCATATTGAAACAGACGTAATAGTACGCACTCGCCCTCGCCCCTCGACCCTCGCCACGTGGTGGACGTGCAGCAATTCATTCGGTCTCATATAGCCAGAACAATATATACTGCAGTACCATTATTGCTCGACTTCCCGAAAAGGCGAAGAGCCAATCTCAAGGTTAATAGTTTGGAGATGCTAAGCGCAAGGTTTATAGGAGAACGATTAGTAGGTGCCGCGTCATTTATAAATAAAGTTTTTTTCTTCAGTGGCATGTACACAATATAAATATGTTCATATGGAGAGAAAAGGAAACCGCTCTAGTATATACATAGGCAGGACGAGCCTACACGGTTGCTTGCTGGGGTTGCTCTCATCAGTTTTCACACTCTCTCGCACAAAACCACTGTGGGCACATCTCTAACATCCCGGCGGATCACTTCCGCCAGGGGAAGGGGTGGATGCTTAGTGTAGATGCGGTCGCCGTCCCCAACGGCGAAAACCCACTGTCGGCATGTCCCGATCAGGGGTCCCCACCATTCTCTCTCACAAAGCCGGTGAGGTTGCCTTCGTCCATTTCTCACTGCCGCAACGTGGGTAGTTTCCTCCTCCCACCGCCCTCCTCTTGGTTGAGCTACGTCCCGACATCCCTCAGGTACAACGCCCTTTACAGCCGGCTTGCACCACTACTCCAGCTGCCCACATCACTCCATGTGGATATTTCTCTACTTCTTTGACCAGCACATACCTCTACTGGCTTCTACGTACTGTATTTGTGATGAGTTTATGTCTCATCAACTAGTCCCAGTAATCTTGAATCGCACATACCGCATTTTACTATCTCGCTGATAAATTACAGTATGTACTATACAAGTACTTCCTCCGTTCCTAAATATAAGTATTTGTAGAGATTTCACCATGAACCACATACGGATGTATATATATGCATTTTAAGTGTAGATTCATTCATTTTGTTCCGTATGTAGTCCACCTAGTGCAATCTCTACAAAGACTTATATTTAGGAACGGAGGGAGTACTATGTAAAGAGTTAGGTGTCGCACGGTGTCCAGAAAATATGGTGACAGTGTGAGGTGGGCCATGTAATCACTGAGCCTACGTGTTTTCACTGCTCTTGCACTCCTCCACCGTAAGAATGGAGAAAATTGTAATCTAGTAGTACCTCCTTTCGCCGAAAGCGTGGGACATCCAGCAGTCCTACCACCTCAGTAATAATGACCAATGAGCCGTCAAATCACATAGACCCAACAGTAAGTTGGACGGGCGAAGCAACCATCACTCTTGAATCCGCTTGTCCCTTCAACGCAGGCGCCGGTGAGAGGTCGCGTCCACTCTGCCCGTGCATGAATGTGGCACTAACCGTTTCGGGCGGGAAGCGCGCGTGCGATGGAGGGGCTTTGGGTGGGCCAGGCTGGTCAGGAGCGGGCGTGGCAGCTATCCGCCTGTCCCTACCGAATGCCCGGAAATGAGAGGATGCACTGACTCTGGCGACTAAAATCGTACACTACACACCATCTCTATGTAGGAGTAGGTCGATCTGTCGCTCTCTCTAACACACACATGTTGTTAAACACACACACACACACACACGCACACGCACACACAGGTTCATAGAATAGGAAAATCGTGTGAGTGTGAAGCCACAGGAAGTGAGATACAAATGGAGTATGTACAAGAAGAGAAGAGGTGACGAATATTCCATCAAACCTGGACTGAGGTGTAGTACTCCCTCCATCTAGGTGTTAAGTCATCCTACGGAAATCAGATATTCCCAAAATGTTTAGGCGTTGTCCATTAACTTCACATCTCAATCCCCTCCTGGCCTCGTTGCTAGCGAGCGTTGTTACTTAGGGAGCGTTTGGATCCTTAGCAAGAACAGCTTATAGCATAGCCGGGCAAGGTTAGGCGTTTGTGACTGTTAAAATGTGTTAGGTTTTGTGGGCCAGCTAGCTTGGGTGGGCTAGAAAAACCTTGCTAGCTCAGGAGAGCCAGATCGGCTCACTTCCAACGGCAAACTTCGCGTAGTACTAGTAACATAGACTAGTAACATATGCATGTTGTACTAGTCCAAGTTACTCACCACTATGACCAGCCTAAGCAATGTAACAAAAAGCTCCTTACTCTGCCTTGTTATCTCCCCCGGAAACCCAATGCATGGAGCACAACTATGCGTTGAGCAGTCAAGAAATCAAAGTCGATTTGCATGCGAGTTAATACGTGGCCCTGCATGGTAGCTAAAACAGCATCTCTTAGTTCTTTGGATTAATTGTTGCATTTAGAGACAGAAATTAGGGCTTTGATTAGAGGAATGACCAGTCAAATTTCTCCTTCTCCTCCAATCTGCTTGCACCTTGGTCCCGCTGCACCTTCTAACGTGACTTATTACACCTAGACGGAGGGAGTCGTATGAGATACGGTGGCACACTGACTTAGGTCGAATACAAGTGCCCAAAATTGTGTGCATGTTATACTAATAAGTATTCACTCAAAATAGTATGTGAGCGAACAGAGGCATCAATTGGACAGTGTCCCCGAGAAGTAGCGAGATGTGTGAGGTAAGATACACCGCTGGCGCTTTTAATTTTTCTTATTAATTTGTTTGTTTCACCCTTTGACTGGTGGGACCCAACGTACTACGTGGAGGGAGGTAATGTACTACTGGTCAAAATGGATGGATACAGAGCTATACAATCTCGTAGTGACTATATAATCACCTCATCACGTATAAGCTACAGCCTCGGCGCTTGTTTTCTAGGGTTTGCACTCTTCACACTCTCTCCACTATATATATACACATTGGAGCATCAGCGCTTGTAGTTGCTCTCTTCACACTCTCTCACCCTCTCCAGATCTAAACAAGACTTCGTTGGCCTCTCTCTCTCCCCTCACTGTTGGTCTGCTTGTAGTTGCTCTCTTCACACTCTCTCACCCTCTCCAGATCTAAACAAGAATTCGTTGGCCCTGCTCTCTCCCCTCACTGCTGGTGAAAGAGCGGGCAGGATCCATCCGCCAGGAAGGGAAGGAGTCTTAACGCTGTCGCCGTCGGTGAGGGAGGAGGGAATCCACTACCGGTGCAGCTGTTCACTTTCACCCAGCGGCGGCGCGGGAGGGCCCCCGACCCCTTCTTCTTCGCCGTCGTACATAGTGTGGGTCGAACGGCCTCCGGTCGCCCACCGAACCACACCCCAAGAACCTTAAGGTATAATTTACTTATTCCACATGCATTGCTCTAGCTGCATGTGGGATTTTTCTTCTTCTTCACTCGAATCTAGGTGTTGGATCAAACAGGAAAGTAGTGGGGAAAGTTGTACACCATGAATCTAGGACGTGGTTCAAAGAGGAAAGGAATGGGGGAAAGTAGTGGGAAAAGTTGTATAACATGAATCTAGGACGTGGTTCAAAAAGGAAAGGGAAGGGGAAAGTAGTGGGGAAAGTTGTATCGCATGAATCTAAGACGTGGTTCAAAGAGGACAGGAATGGGGGAAAGTATCTGGGAAAGTTGTATAGCATAAATCTAGGACGTGGTTCACAGAGGAAAGGAAGTGGGGAAAGTACTAGTACAGACTGGCTATCCAGCACCTACACTGGTTGAAGAGGGAAAACAATGACAAACGTAGTACGCACATCTGTAATGAACTGATCTTTTGTTTTGGGGGACAAGGCCTTAGAGTTTGAGCAGGACTAGATTTGCTGCGCTCACATAGGGAAATGTATCTAAAGATAACAAAATTGGGACCAACACAAATATGCTCCTTGGTTGTTTGTTCTTTGTTGCAACAGACTGTGCATCACCCCAGTACATCGGTAGATGCACATGGTGCTAGTGCGTCCACTATCCCGTGCAACTCTTTAGCTGTTGTTAATCTAAGGCCCTGTTTGGTTAAAAACTCCCTAGTCCCTACCTGCTTGGTTCCAGGGACTAAACATGGACTAGAGATTATTAAATGACATGCTAAAAACCATGTTACCCCTAGTAATGAACTAATAGAGACAAGGTGTGATGCATGGCAGGGGTAACTGTTGGAAAAAGTCCCAAAAAGACTCCCTCGGGGTCTTCTTTCTTTATTTCCAAATGCCCATTTTTAGTCCCTAAAAGTCCCTCCTATTTGGTTTAGATGGGACTGACACGGAGTTTTTTTAGTCCCTCCACCAAAATGTCCCTGTAAACAAGCACCCTCTAATAATGCCGCTGGAAAATTGATGCAATGCCACAATTAAAAGCCAATTACATGTTTAACGAATTTTATTGTTAATATAATCTCTCTGTTAATATTAATCAATGCCACCATTTGAGAAATGCTACTATCTTGCTTTCTTTCCCATTTAGGTAAGGTAGATGCTTCTTTTTGTTGGCTTTTGTGTCATCCGCCGTTATTGACCACTACTTGTTTCCTTTGCACCTCTGTGTAAACAAGGTTATCTACTTCACCTCGTTGCCATTGTGACCTTTTGTTGCACTGCACAAAACACTATTGTTTTAAGAGTGTTTTGTGCAGTTCAACCAAAATGTCACACCGACAATGTTGGTTTGTTGCTTGATCTTAGTGGAACTGCACAAGAGGAGATCTTACTTCCTATCTGTGTTGGCAAATTTGGTTCAGATCTTCTTCTTGTGAGTTGTTTGAATTCCCCTTCATCAGAGGTCAGTACTAGCCTTCTTTCACATGATTCTGCAGTGTGCTTTCATATGTTGTGCTACTTGTATGGTAATGTTGCTTGATTTTAGTGTACTACACAAATGGAGACAAGACTTCCAATCTCTATGTCCACGGCAATATCCCATTGAGGTAAGATAAGGATATTTCACAACTGTTGGCCACCAAAATGTATTTTGCCACTTTCATCACAAAATTAATGTCATTGTTTAGTGATATACTTTTGCAACCTAATTGACATGCTAAATCTTACATTGAAGGTGAAGCTTGTCTGTTATTGAACCAAGTGATGTATGGGAAGAACAAGTGGAAGAAAAACAAAAATCAACTCCTGGTGCTGTAATGAAGCACTGGAACTGTGATGACACAAGTAATGATATAGTTTTGCATCTTAATTTATTGCTATGGCTGGAACGATCAATTGTTTTGTCACTGATTTGATGCCACTCTTAATGTAATACGTAATTATCTCTACTTATGCAAAGAGGGATCTTCTTTGAAGATACCATATATTTTAGTGGAACTGCACAAGAAGATCTTGGAAACATTAATCTAATCGAGGAGTATATAGTAAGCATGGCCACCACAGTAGATAGCAACAGATGGTTCCAGAGAAGTGCTTCATCTGTATGCTCTACACAATAAGCCTCCTAACAAAGGTTGGTACTCGCCCACTGATTTCATCCATATGATTGAGCTTTGTCATCTCTATTGGTGTTGTGCTACTGTTTAGATACTGTCATCAAAAAGTGGTATTGTCATTGAGAAGTGCTTCATCTGTGCTGTTTTAAATATTTCCTTTCCTTTTTTCGAGCAAACAGGGATGCTAGCATTTAGTTATCCTCTTGTCTTTGCACAACAGGATCATCCTCCTCTGAATAAGAATATGGAGTACGTGAAGTGACTAGTTCCGATTATGCCAGGATGAAGAAGCCCTGTCTATCTTCTCAATAGAAGGAGCAGTTGAAGGATGGTTACATTACCTCCCACAAAAGCAAACTAACTTCAGCTCAGAAGGACTGACAAATCTCCATTTTCTTGCTGTGATGCGCGAGTACAATGTTGTTCTAGGATTCTTTCCGGTGAGTTCCATTTTTCGAAAAGTGTACTCTACATGGACCATGTCGGTGCCTGTTTAAACTGTCAATTCATAGTACAGTTTGCTTTATACTAATCACTTTTTTTGTATTTGTGCAAACATGGTGCTCAGCTTGATTTCAATGGGAACTACACAAAATGTTCATGAATTCATCGAATCATTCATTTCCACCACAAGAAAGGAGGTGCTAATAAGTTCAAGGTGTTGCAACATATAAGGGCGAAATCATACAAGCTACGCGTGAATTTGGTTGATTTTGGTGGAAATGCACAAAAGGAATAGCTAGTTTATTTAGCACGAGGTGCCATGTCAATGTCCGAACTGATGACAAACCCTGCCCATTCCACAATTGTAGGCATTTGATATTTTGGAATGGGAAAACCTTGTCGAATTTTGCTCATTGATTTTAGCAAGAAGACACGCGTTTGATATTTTCGAATGGGACACCCTTTGCTGTCAGTAGCGTCGATCCATTTTTTCTTTATTCTTTAGTTGTGAAGTAAATATTGGCTCTGACATGTGAATCGCTGAGATGCATAATCATCGATTGTTTTGAATGTTCACTATGAATTGCCAGGCCTGTGTGTTTGATTGCAATGTACAGGAATGCTAAAAAGGTGCTCAAACTCTTTGTACTCCTTCTGTTCCTTTTTACTTTGCACATTGTGAAAGTGCATTCTTTTTTCTATAAGATTGGTCAAAGTAGATATACTTTGACTGCAGACAAAACTTTTATGCAGACTAGAAAGGACCGGAGGGAGTACATGTGAAACTGCTATAAACGAGGTGATCACCCTGGGAATAATTCTAGTACGTATTGTTTTGCATGTTCATCCAATGCCAGTGATACAAGCATTCGAACTAATCGAAATAAATTCATTCATACACGGTCATATTTCATATAAGCATGCCGGATTTCATTACATTTCATACATTCTTCAACCAAAAAGGGGTTCGTTGGAGGTATAATTAATTAACAGAAGCTACCCACATGTGTCCTGCTGAGCCGAATAGAAGTTTAGTGACTTAACTGCAGGTGCAGTTGTGTAACTGACATGTGGCCCAGATGCCTGTTGGGCCCACGTGTCAGTCAAACAACTGCACCAGCAGTTAAGTAGAAGCAGCGTCCTTCTCCAACATAGCTCTCCGACTCCACGTCGCCGCCAAGAAGCTAACCGGCCGTCAGTGGTCAACCCGCCTAGCTTGGCTTCAACCGAGGGTAGCAGCGGTGGCCTTACTTGGACCCGAGCGGTGGTGACATACCGTGTTCTACTCTTCCTCGTTTTCTGTGTGGCGCGGCCTCGCTGGCAGCGGGGCGGGGCCTCGGCGGAGCCGGCGATGTCCTCTATCTCATTGCTGGCGGGCGGCGCCTCGGCGGAGTGGGGGAAATCCTTCCCCTCATTGCCGGCAGGGTGGGGCCTCGGCGGAGCCGGCAACTTTCTGACTTGCTCCTACGGAACCAAGGTCGAAAGGACCTCTGCCTCGTTATTGGCGCCGCGGTGCCTCGGCAGAGCAGGGCCTCATTGACGCCAACGGAGCAGGGACTCGTCAGAGCCGGCATTGTCCTCTGCCTCGTCCTCGGTCTCGCCAAACAGCGCCTCGCCCGCTTCATTGCCCTCTTTATAGGCGGACGCAACCTCTGCCACCCACATGTGGTACCGCTAGCCCTCGTGGGTGGAGCGGTACAAGTCAAGCAGCGCCTCCTGCTCCGCCCGCTCCGCGGCGATCTGCTCCTCCACCTGCAGGGGCTCCTGGAGGAGATGGTGGTTGTAGGTGGCGGTGGCCTGCGCCTCCCGGAACTGCTCCTCACACTTCTGCCACACCGTGTCCATATATTGGGCACGGGCCTCGTCGATGGTCATGGTGCAATGCACCGGTGAGGATGGCGCGGAGGAGGGGGTTGGCCCCGGATCATCGACTACCATGTTCTCCATTGGGACGTCGTCGTCCTCCGGCTGCCTACCGGCCAGCCAGTCGGCACCAATGGCTGCCATCTCCTTGTGGTCCGTTGTCCGCCTGTAGTGGTCTGGACAGGAGAATAGGAACGGATGCGGATGACTGCGGCTATGGCCGGCGCAGCAGTTTATGTAGCAATGGTGGGTGGCGGAGGGACGGACGTGTGGCGCTGGAGTAGCCGCCTCAGCAACCGCATATCATTAATGTGGGCGGCAGAACGACGGACGGACGACACTTGTGTCGTTTGAAGGCGGAGCAATCGCATGCACCAGGAAGCGGGCCGGGCGGCGCTGACCGTGTCGGGCGGAAAGCACGCGCGGGCGAGGGAGGCGGTATGGGTGGGCCAGGGTAGTCAGACTCGGTCCAGCAGCCGAACATGCTGGCTCACCAGCTACCTCGCCGAGCTGAGCGACGACAATCGGATGATGGACGTAGCTTCAGACCAGGAGCCAGCACCACTGTCGAAGCCAGTTTATGTCGTTTTCACCATAAAGCAGGTGCGACCGCACTTCGACGCCCTAATGGCGGAAGAGCTACCAGCGTAGGAGGACCTGTGCTGCAACCTCCGTCTCCTCAACGAGCACCGATGAACAAGCAAACGACAATGCCATCGCAGACATGTGGCCCTATGATCCTGGCTTCCCGAATGAGTAGTGGGCGCTGTATCAGACCATCCGTAGGGCCAGCGAGGCCCTCCCCGTCGTCCTTCTAGTTGTTGCGCTCGCCGTGCCGCCGCCGTCTCACGTTGTTAATATGGTCAACGAACATGAGGATGAGGAGATGACTTTACTTGGAGAGGATGACAATGGGGACCCACCAGGGCCATAGCCGCACGTACGCAAGTACCTCCTTATTAGTATATAAAGCAATATATTTTTTGCTTCCTCCTGGTTTCCTGACATCAGGGTCCCACACCATTGTCAACCTATGTAGTCAATAAACGAGAGAATTGCACAAGAAGCGACCGACAACTGGGACCAAGCAGCTCGAGGAGTATTTTTGTTTTTGAGGTGTGAGCACTGTAGAGTTTTTCTTGAGCAATGTTTAGCCCAGATATTAATTTTTCTCCTCTGAACAACAACAAAAACATCGCTGTAGCTATTAACTGGGCGGGCTCTGGCCCCTCTAGCCCAGGCCAGATATCCAGCCCAGATATTAATTTTTTTCAAGCTGAAAATGGCTAGCCCAGCTATACTTTTTTTAGGAATACCCAGGCAAGGTCAAGTTGTTATTCGCCGCCCCGCTGGGCTGCAAATCTTTCCTAGGAGGGATGCATTAGGCTTAACAAGAAAATGGGCTTTAAGAAATAATAAATGGGATGTAATTATAAAAACTGGGGAGTAACTATAAAAATGCACCAAACATGTAATTACTTCATAAAATATTATTTTTGGATATTGAAAATTTTAATTTCATTAATTGTTGCGAGCGCAATGTTTCGTTGGATTTTTACGTAATATAAATTTATATTGAAATTGTATTTAATCTGACTAGAAATTTCGGGATAAAAATATTTCGGATCCCATCAAAATGTGGGAAATTTTATTGAATTCTGTTTTGAACGGTCGGTTGAAAAGGGTTGTACTTTTAACAAACTGTAAATGGGCTATAGTAAATTCCATTAGAATTCAAAAATTGGCTGGACATTCTTACAAATCTCAAATGGGCTATAAGTTCTCTGCCACACACTTGTGGCCTTACTAAGTTGACGCGTCCCCTAAAAAAAGAGAGTTGACGTGTATGCAAGGCTTTGTCAACTAATAGTCAACACACGCTTCTAGCAGCAGTGGCCGTTGGATGTCCATCGAACGGATGTCGTGCTTCTTCTTCAATCTTGGATATTCTAGCTTCACCCGCCCAAAAAATGACTCCTCCCCCTGACATCTGGGTGCACTATTTCGGAAGCTGACCTGTGGGCCTACTAAGTTGACGCGTACCAAGGGCTTTGTCAACTTAGTCAATATAAACAATTCTTGCTGCAGTGATCTTACGATGTCCATCCAACGGCCGTCGTGCTTCTTCAACCTCTGGTCTTCTTGCTCAAGCCGCCCAAAGCAGTGCCGGTCGTGCCTCCTGCTACTGCCTCCCATGGCCGGCTGTGCTGCCGCGCAGGCCTCACCGCCCCCTACTACTCCCACCACTGGCCAGGGCATCCCTCCACTCACCCACACCCCCTGTTATTCTGCGGCGACGGCGGCCTCACACCGCAGCGAACCAGTGAACCCTCGTACTGCTCTACGCGTGGGTATCCACTGCCGCGTTTTCCCCAGCTCCACATCGTCCCCTTCCGAGGCCGCGCCATCGTCCACCACCCTGGTGCTCTCGGCGCGGCATGGTCAACATGGTCAAGGAACGGCTCCATTGGACGTGGACTTTATGTGGAGAGGCTGACAGCTGGGTCCACGACGGTAGCAAGGAAGTGCCTCCTTATTACGCGGAAAATAATGATTCCTCCACCTGACACCAGGGACCCATCGGACGGGCCACCGTATTTCATGAAAAAACGTTTGCCCCTTGACTGCTAGGACCCATCGGACGTGCCACTGTATTGTGCGAGAAAAACATTCCCCCCGCTGTTAGCTTGGACCCATCGGAAGTGCCTCCTTATTACGCACAAAAAAATGAATACTCCCCCTGCAGGTTCGGACCCACCTTGGTGGGAGGCTGACTTGTGGGCCTACTAAGTTGACGGGGATGGAGTGCTTTGTCAACTTAGTCAATATGAACAATTCTAGGTCCAGTGACCGTACGATGTCCATCCAACGACCATAGTGCTTCTTTAACCACTGGTCTTGTTGCTCCAGCCGCCCAAAGCAGCGCCGGTCGTGCCGCATGCTCCTGCCTCTCGTGGCCGGCTGTGCTGCCACGGAGGCCTCACCGCCCCCTACTATTCCCACCGCTGGCCAAGCCATCCCTCTACTCACCCACACCCCCTATTATTCTGCGACGACGGAAGCCTCACACCTGTGACGCCCCCAATTCGACCGTACACTAATCATACACGCAAACGCGTACGATCAAGATCAGGGACTCACGAGAAGATATCACAACACAACTCTACAGATAAAAATAAGTCATACATGCATCATATTACAAGCCAGGGGCCTCGAGGGCTTGAATACAAGAGCTCGATCATAGACGAGTCAGTGGAAGCAACAAAAATTGAGTACAGACATAAGTTAAACAAGTTTTCCTTAAGAAGTCTAGCACAATCTGGGATACATATCGAAAGAGGCACATGCCTCCTGCCTAAGATCCTCCTAAACTACTCCTGGTTGTCGTCATCGGGCTGCACGTAGTAGTAGGCACCGCCCGAGTAGTAGGATTCGTCGTCGATGGTGGCGTCTGGCTCCTGGGCTCCATCATCTGGTCATAGCAATCAGGTATAGGAAGGGGGAAAGGGGGGAGCAAAGCAACCATGAGTACTCATCCAAAGTACTCGCAGGCAAGGACCTACACTACATAGCTATGCATTGGTATCAAATGAAAAAGGGGTAACATATGTGGACTAAACTGTAGAATGTCGGAATAAGAGGGGGTAGCTAGTCCTTTCGAAGACTACGCTTCTGGTAACCTCCATCTTGAAGCAGAAGAAGAGAGTAGATGGTAAGTTCACCAAGTAACATCGCATAGCATAATCCTAACCGATGATCCTCCCCTCGTCGCCCTGTGAGAGAGCGATCACCGGTTGTATCTGGCACTTGGAAGGGTGTGTTATATTAAGTATTCGGTTCTAGTTGTCATAAGATGAAGGTACAACTCCAAGTCGTCCTGTTACTGAAGATCATGGCTATTCGAATAGATTAACTTCCCTGCAGGGGTGCACCACATTTCCCAACATGCTCGATCCCCTTTGTCCGGACACACTTTGTGTGGGTCGTGCCCGGCCTCGAAAGATCAACATGTCGTAGCCCTACCTAGGCACAACAGAGAGGTCAGAACGCCAGTCTAAATCCTATGGCGCAGGGGTCTAGGCCCATCGCCCATTGCACACATGCACGTTGCGTACGCGACCGGCGAGCAGACCTAGCCTCCCTTATACAAGAGCAGGCGTTCCAGTCCAACCCGGCGCGCGCCGCTCAGTCGCTGATGTCACGAAGGCTTCGGCTGATACCATGACGTCGAGTGCCCATAACTGTTCCCACGTAGTTGGTTAATGCGTATAGGCCAGTGGCCAGACTCAGATCAAATACCCAGATCTCGTTAAGCGTGTTATTTTGAAGTAACTGCGAACGTCGACCAGGGCCAGGCCCACCTCTATCCTAGGTGGTCTCAACCTACCCTGTCGCTCCGCCACAAAGATCCACTCAGAGGGCCATCGGGACAAACGTCCTTTCGGACCCAATCCGTGAATCACTCGCAGGTACTCTATGAGTCGACCTGTCTTTAGTCACCACAAGTATCATATAATATGTATAAGTATATACCCGTGATCACCTCCCAAGTGATCATGGCCCGATAGTATATCATAGCAGATGGACAAGAATGTAGGGCCACTGATGGTAAATTAGCAACCTATACTAAGCATGTAGGATTGCGGGTAAGGTATCAACAGTTATAGCAACAATGACATGCTATGCAACAAAATAGGATTAACGGATAGCAGTAACATGCTACACTACTCCAATGCAAGCAGTATAGAGAAGAGTAGGCGATATCTGGTGATCAAGGGGGGCTTGCCTGGTTGCTCTGGCAAGAGAGAGGGGTCATCAACACCATAGTCGTACAGGGTAGCAGCGGCGTCGGTCTCGGTGTCTAGCGATAGAAGAGGGGGAAGAAACAATAAATATTAAGCAAACAGATGCATAGCGATGCATGACATGACAAGTAGCGGTGCTAGGGGTGCCCTAACGCGATATGAGGTGGTACCGGTGAAGGGGGGATGTCGGTGTTCTGGGAACGGGGGTGCCCAGACTTGCCTGCCTGCGGCCTGCGGCGTGGCTCAAAGGGGGCCCGGCACGGCCCATCTTCATCAACACAAGACTCAAGACCCTCGCGAGGGGCCAAGCCTCGCGGGGCAGACGACGTGGAGCTTCCTCAGGTGCGGCCTCGTCAGGCTGGCTCACGAGGAGGCGGAGAAATCAAGGCAGGGTACCTCGCGAGGTGCCCATGACGCAAGCCATGACGACTCAGGGCGCTAGGCGGGTGCCAGCCCGTGCAGCGTCCTCCTTTCCTCTTTGGTGCAAAGGGAGCAAGCGCAGCTGCGGAGTACCGAGGCATCAGGCAAAGGTTGCCATTTCGGTGAAACGAGACCAAGACCAGGAGGACTACGAGACAGAGGTCACCGTGGAGCCCAAGACGGCGTCATCACCAGAGCTTTGTGCGAGGGAAGACAACTTTTGTCAGGATAGCCGATACTTGCTGTCCCCCTTCAAATTAGCCCGCCATTGTTGGCTCCCTTCCCGCTCAATATTTGGGAAGTGGACCAGGGCCTCTATAAATAGGACCAGCCGCCCACAGAGCAAAGGGGTTGGAAAAAAGGAAGGGGAGGCTCGATAGAGAGGTTGGAAGCATAGAGAGAGAGAGAGAGAAAGGTGGCTGAACTCCTCCCAGCAGTTCATTGCCCCAGCCGAGAGCAGACCCTCGTGAGGCTGTTCTTCCTTTTATTGTTCATCATCATCAGCCCCAAGGGGCAATCCACCCACCACACACTGGAGTAGGGTATTACACCACAACGGTGGCCCGAACCAGTATAAACCTTGTGTGTCTTGTGCAGTTCTTTCAGTAGTCTAGATCCTTGCGAGACGGAGAGGTAGAAGACGTAATCTTCGCGCGCACCCCAGAGTTCGAACCTTAAGGGTCTGCCGAAACCCGAAATCCGACATTTGGCGCGCCAGGTAGGGGTGCGCCGGAGTTCGTCTTCCACCGCACCGTTCTCCTCCGACCGTCGCGTCCATGTCCGACGCTCGTCGGGCCCGCGCCGAGCACCGGGCCGCCATCGCTTCCCGCATCGCCCAGACTGCGCCCGTCGGCAGACGTCCTCGTCATTCCCCGTCACCTGCCATCAACGCCGCCACCGGCCCGGCGGGGGGGGGGGGGCGAGCAGCAAGCGTCGTCTCAGCATCCGTCCGTGCGGCAAGACGGCTGCATCACTACTCCATCGCTCACACCAGCTGGTTCTTCGTCCCCCATGCTCCGCGCACCCTTGGAGGCTCGAGCTGCGCTCATCGCGGCAAACGAGCTCCTGCGCTACCGTCCCGTCGACGACGTCTACGAAGAGTGGCTCGACCGCGTCGCCGAGCTCGTCCGCGCCGCGGGGGGCTCTCCCGCGCCGTCCGTTCCACTGCGCCGCACCCCGCCCCGCGCGGGCGACGAAGCTCCGTGGGCGTACCAGCCGCCTCCTCTCCAAGAAGACGCCGTGGCTCCAAGGCGCGTGGCCCCTGGGAGGAACCCGCTCCGTCAGGTGCCAGCGCAGCAAGAACGGAGCTGCCAAGAAGTCCCTCGCCCACAAGGAGCTGCCCGGGCGCTCCCTGCTCTGGCACGCCGCAACCCTGCTCCGGCTCCGGCACACCAAGACCCCGCGCTGCTCCTAGCTGCAGCGCGTGGGGACCCTCATGACCGAGCTCTCCACCAGCCGAAGCCTTTCGTGGCCACCGCAGGCTGCCGTGCCTACACCACCGAGCTGCGTAGCGTCGCGTGGCCCGGCAAGTTCAAGCCAGACCTGCCTCCTCGTTATGACGGCACGACTGACCCTGCAGAGTTCCTCCAGCTCTATGAGCTGGGCATCGAAGCTGCCAGCGGGGATGAGAAGGTCATGGTGAACTGGTTCCCCATGGTGCTCAAGGAAGGAGCTCGCACCTGGCTCCTGAATCTGGCTCCAGGCACGATCTCTTCCTGGGACCAGATGCGCACCCGCTTCATCGCCAACTTCCAAGGTACTTGTGACCGGCCACCCGCCGTGAGCGACATGCGCCGCATCAAGCAACAACCCGAAGAGACCCTGCAAAAGTACATCCAGCGCTTCAACAGCGCGCGCCTCAAGATCCCCAAGGTGTCCGAGGAGGCCATCACCTCGGCCTTCTCCGATGGTGTGCGCGATGTCAAGATGAAGGAGGAGCTGGCGATGCATGAAGACCTGTGCACCTCCCTGGAGCTGTTCAACTTGGCGACCAAGTGCGCCAGGGCTGAGGAGGGACGCCTCCCCCTCCTCGAGCTGCCTGCCGCAGACCCAGAGAGAAGAAGCCCAAGGCCAAGGACGTGAAGCGCAAGGGGGCTGCCGTGCTCGCGGCAGAACCAGACACCAAGCGGGGAAAAGATCTGCCTGAGTCCTCCAGGGGCGGCCGGTACTGTGTGTACCACGACCTCCACACCCACAACACCAGCGAATGCCAAGAACTCCGTGCCGTACGAGAAGGAAGGATCTGTCGTCGTCCCGAACGCGCCGATCGGGGCTACGGCCGAGGAGGAGGAAGAAACGCAGGACGCTGGGAAGACCGCGGCCCGCGCCAAGGGTGGCGCGATCAACCTCACTAGGATCGCTGGCGAGACCTGCCTCGCGAGGGGGACTGGAGGGATCAGCCTCGTGAGGATCGCCCACAGGGCAACGCAGGCCTCCCCCACTGCTGCCTCAGCCAAGGAGAAACGAGGACCGCCATCGAGACGAAGGGGCTGGGGGCTTCCAGGAGCCACGCGCAATCGCCTGCATCCTGGGCGAAGCTCAAGCCCCGGCCTCACAACGCATTTTCAAGAAGTTTGCCCGTGAAGTGAATGCAGTCCTCCCCAGGCTTGAAGCAATGTGCCCTCTCAGGTGGTCTGCCTGCTCCATCACATTCAGCTCAGCAGATCAACTCAAGTGTGCAGCCATAGCCAGGGTCCTCTCGATGCTTTGCTCCCTAGTCATCAGCAATGTACTGGTCACCAGGACCCTCATCGACTGTGGGGCAGGGCTCAACGTCCTGTCCGTGGAAACGTTCAACAATCTCCAAGTGCCCTACGACCAGCTTCAGCCAACGAAGCCCTTCTCCGGAGTCACCGACGGCTCCACGGTCCTGATTGGGCAGGTCCGCCTCCCTGTCACCTTCGAGGCACGCAACAACTACCGCACCGAGCTCATCGACTTCGACGTCGCCCACATCCGTCTGCCGTACAACGCCATCCTCGGGTACCCAGTGCTGGCCAAGTTCATGGCCGTAACTCACCATGGCTACAACGTCCTCAAGATGCCAGGAAGTGGCGGAGTCATCACGGTGCCCTGTGAAGAGAAGGATGCAGTGTGTTCCCTGGAGCGAGCCTTTCAGACCGCATCACTGGAAGACCCGGATCGCGGAAGCAGGAGGCTTCCTGAGACCACCCCCAAGAAGAAGAAGACATCGTCCGGACCAGCCCCTCGGGAGGCGGGCCACTCAGGGCCCACATCTTCCCAGGGGGAACCTCCTTCCATCGCATAGGAAAGCGCGCCCAGCGCCCTCCTCAGGCAGGGCTCGGGGGCTCTCCCTGGAGGGCCACCGACCTGGCCAAGGTCACGAGGGAGGCGCTTGGGCACCACATGGAGGCGTGTTATGAAGCATGTTTCCCTCAAGGAGGAGCAAGGCAAGGAAGGTCAGACCCACAGGAGTTCATCGACAAGGCCATTCAAGAACTACAGGAATCAAGAATCATGAGGGGTTGCCGCCATCTACCGGCTGTGGCTCCCCATCCAGGCGAGGATGGTAGGCTGCGCGTCTGCATCAACATACCAGGGCTCAACCAAGTCGCTACGATAGAGCGCCACTGGCCCTCGCGAGTGGGGCGCTGCGGGGGTCCGCCCCATAGCTATGTTCGCATGCCTTACAGCTTGCCGAGCACGGTTGCAACGTGCCAGCGCCTCATGAGGGGCATCATGGAGGCTCAAGAAGACAGGCGTTCCGCAGCCTTGGCGGAGATGGAGATGATTCGCAAAGAGCTACCAGTGCCTCCGGAGCCTCCCGAGGCCCCTAGGCCTGGGGGCTCGTGAGGATCGGCTTACGCAGCCCGCCGAGTCTGCTGCATCAACACCCTTTCGCCCTCGACACCTTCAGGTGACATCTTACAAGTTTCATTTCCAGCTGGGAGCACCCTCCCAGGGCTGCATCATTCCCAGGCCGCATGGATCCGTACCTGCGGTATGTATCCCTTTTATTTCATGTCGTTAGCTTGCTTTGTTGGGGGCACCCCTCGGGCTGCATCTTCCCCAAGTCGCTCGGGCCAGGCCCGGCGGCATGTATCTCCCTTGCGTTTATTTCCGACTATAAATTCACCCGTCATGCTTGATTACTTGATGCCTGTCCACGGCACCTCTTCTTCTCCATGTCGACCACTTGCACGTTAAAGGGGGGGTACCTGAGCATCGCGACTCAGGGCTCTTACTGGCTCTCCAGCCCTCACCCTCTGGCCATGTCCACGGCATCGCGACCTGGCATACCAGCGACGGCTGAGACAAGCTCGAGGTCCGGGACCCGAGGACATAGAGTGCCGGCATCTAACCAAATTTGCAGGAACACAGCACAAGATAAGGCCCAGTGCCAGGCGCAACCCGCCTAGAGGTAGGGGCCCCTGAGTCCCGCGCTGGCTCACGGGTGCCCAGATACACCTCACCTAGCCCTACCGTGCCGGCCACGTGTCAGGGCGGGGCTGTACACGCCCCGGGGGCTCCTCCCGGAGGGGAGGCCCCTCCGACGTACCAGTGGAAGCACCATGCTCCGCGCTGGCTGACGACACTGCCGAGGAGCGGCTATGCCCGTCCACATGCGGAAGCGCTATGCTCCGCGCTGGTGATAAACAACTGAGGGTGGCCCCCGGGCCGCATCAACCTCAGGGAGCCCAGAGCTCAGTGTCTAGCCTCATCGCAACGCCTCCCCTCGGGAGCGCCGCGCGAGGGGGCTGGGCACAGGGGCTGTGCCTGGGTCACGCCCAGACGTACGCCACCCAGCCAGGCCCCTCGGGCCTGGTTCGCCGCGCAACTCTCCCCGACCGGAGCCAAGGTATGAAGGTCGTTTGAGCGTCAAGGGGGACCCCTGAGCATCGCGACTCAGGGGCCTAACTGATCCCGTAGCCCCTCACTCCTTAGTTCCGAAAGGCTAATGCTGGGTGAGGCACGCGCGGGGCCGGGCTCTTCAGACGTAGAACGGTGGTCCCACTTGCATCTAACCTCATCACTTGCTGTTTGTGCGTCAAGGGGGGCTCCTGGCATCGCGGCTCAGGAGCCTAACTGGCTCCGTAGCCCCTCACTCCTTTGGTCCCGTCCTGGTTTCCGGTCGGGGCTAATGCTGGGTGAGGTACGCGCGGAGTCAGGCTCTGCAAACGTAAAACGGAAGATCCACCTACATCACGCCTCCCTACTTGTTGTTCATGCGCCAAGGGGGACTCCTGAGTATCGCGACTCAGGAGCCTAACTGTCTTTGTAGCCCCTCACTCCTTTGGTCCCGTCCCGGTTTCTGGTCGGGGCTAATGCTGGGTGAGGTACGCGCGGGGCCGGGCTCTGCCGGCGTAGAACACAGGCAAGTAGGGAAGAAAGCATAAAATTTAAGGAATTTAAAAGCAAATATTACAGTCCATACTGTCATCTCAATACCAAACGTGAGTTTAAACGCCTCCCCGAGGCATAATGCATGTGCAGGAATTAAAAGCAGGGCAGGAGCAGTAGCGGATTCACTCGGCGGCGGTAGAGCAGCGCGGGTGGCCCCGCCTCATGGAGAAGCAGGACCGGCAGCATCCTGCTTCGACTTGATACTGAAGGCCCGGAACTTCCCCAGCAGAGCCTCCGCGCGACCCTTCACGGCCTCGGCAGCAGCGGCAGCACCCTCGCCGCTTACTGGCTCCAACAGGCTGTCAAGGTCGGCGCTGGGGTCGCGAAGGTAGATGTGGGTGAAGACCCGCGTCAGCACAGCAGAAGACAGGACACGTGCCTCGGCCTCGGCCGTGGGGCCAAGGCCAAGGGTGACATCCTCAAGATCATGAACCAGGAAGGGAAGCAGCTTGGCGGGGCCGTCCTCGCCGCCGGCCAGCGGGCTCTCCAGGCCACTGGCGTAGAGCATCTTCAGCGAAGCACGAGCCTTCTTCTCCATGTCTACGAAGGCCACGCGATCCTCGGCAAGAACCTGGGCCTTGCTGTCCATCTCGACCTTCGTCTCCTCCAACTCCTTCCCCAGCGCACCCAGGCGGTCGCGGCGCTTCTTGAGCTTGGCCTCCCGGCCCTCGATGGCCACCTCGCGAGCCTTCATGCCTTCTTCTTGCTCCTGGCAAAGACGAACCTCTTTCGCGAGCTGGTCCCGCAGGCCTTGCAGCTCATCCTCCAGCGCCTTGCAACGATCGCGGACTTCAACCACCTCCCCCAGGGCTGCGTCACGAGCAGCCTTCGTCTCAAGGACGGCCTGCCTCTCCACGTCGCAGGTCGTCGAGGCTTGAACCAGCGCCGCCTGGATCGAGGCATCGGAGCGAATCCATCCTGAAGCTAGCTCCAAGCGCCCGGCCACCAGGCGAGGGTCGGCAAGAAGATCCTGCCGCAGCCGGTCCAGTCCAGCAACAGCAGGCTCCAGGACGGCAGGAGGAGTTGGAGAAACAACAGTCGGCGAAACGGGGGAAGAAGGTGGCGACGGCAAGACCACAGCGTCCTGAGGTGGAGCCTGCTGCGCCCCAGCGGCTGTGGTGGCTGTAGTGGGCAAAGGCACCATAGGAGTCACTTGGGCCATGGTGGCTGAGCTCGCCCCAGCCAGCTCGGCCAGGCCTCGCGAGGATGACCGGGCAGGAGAGGCCCGCGCGCCACGGTCACCCCCCTCCACAGGTGAAGGCGCTGCCATGGATGGAGCCTCAGGAGCCCCCTTCGGCTTCTTCGCCGCGGGCGCCAGCCTATTCAAGAGATGCGAACGTCAAGCCTCGGCAGCGGAACAAGAAATAAAGACAAGGGTCAAGCAATTACGGGTCATCACCGGTGAGTTCGGGCAGCCTCAAGCCAAACTTGAAGCCTGACAGCCGGCTGGAAGGGTCAACCTCGGAAGTAGGAGGCGCGTCTGCAGACTGCCTCCGGGCAGGGGCAGACCCGCGGGAGATCAGCCCGGTCTTGTCCTTCTTCGGGATCAGGGGAAAGCTCCCGCCAACCTGCTCATCTTCGTCCTCGTCATCGTCGCTCGAAGAAAGGCAGAGATCGCGGGGCCTGCGCCGGGGGAGGGGAGCCCTCGACTCTCCGTCGGTCGCCTCGGAGTCAGGCCCATTTTCCCGCTCCTCCTCGTCCTCCTCTTTGCTGGAGTCGCCGGAGGACATGTTCACCAGTCCCTCGGAAGCCGCCACGGGTACGGGCCCGTCCCCGTTGAAAACGGGCATGGACTCCACCACCTGCTCCCAGTCGTCGCGGAGGAACAAGGGCTTGGGAGCGCCCTCCAACCTTGACACCTCGCCCCCGACCAAAGATTGGAGGACCGCGGCCAAATCTTCGTCGCCCAAGGCCGCAGGGCTCGGATGAGGCCTCCACATCGGAGGCGAGTACTGCCAGAGTGGAGCCAGCTGGTGCTCCAGGAACTCCCTCAGCAGCAATGCACCGGACAACTTCGCCGCCGCCGTTCTGACCGGCCTCAGGTCCGCGTCCATCTTCTCCAACACCAGTTTCGCGCGGGGGTCCGTGAGCTCCGCCCGGCACCAGTCGCTAGAGCTCGCGGGCTGCTCCGCGGGCAAGATCTGCTGAGGGTGGATGCGCCCGGCATCTACCAAGACCCACTTGCTCCTGAAGCCCTCAATCCTCTTCCCGGGATTCGAGATGGCAATGGTGCCGCCATACGCGACGAAGCTCGTGCACGCGGAAGGAGAACCACGAGAGACCCGGAGGGAGAAGTAGTGGCGCAGCAAGGCCACTGAGGGCTGCACCCCTACGTGAGCCTCGCAGTAATAAGCGAAGATCGCCAGGAGAAGGACGGAGTTGGGGCGGAGATGCAGAGCCTGCAAGTTGTAATGGCGGAGGACAGAGAAGAAAAACTCGGAGAAGGGAGGCACCAGGCGCGCAGCAATGGAGCTTACAAAGAGAGGGTAAAAGGTGCTCCCTCGGCCCTCAGGAGTGGCGGAGCCGGCCTTGAACACCCGCACCCCATCGATGCCCTGCGCCGCCGCCATCCGGCACAGCCGGGCGAGGCCTGCCTCGGACACGCTCGGCAAGTCCAGAGTAGGAGAGTACCAAGCTTTGGCCGGAGGCTGACGAGGCGCCATGGCTTCCTAGGTCACGCGGCCGGAGTAGATCTGGAAATTTGGAGGAAGAAAGGGGAGGCACAAGAAAGGGTATCTGAGTAGCAACCGGAGAAAGCAAAAGGCAAAGTCTGGGCAGATGCCGCTCCTTTATCAACCTGCGTGGTTCCTGAAGCACTTGCGTCCAATCAACCGCCACGCGGCGCCCAAGGCCGCAGGCTGTTAGGGCCCGCGGTGCTTTGCCCTCGCCCTTTCGCCTCTCAGCACGGCCAAGTCCGGGCGCGCCTTGGGCCCGGGGGCTACTGTCGGCGTTCAGGGAATGGGGGTCCCCAGACTTGCCTGCCCGCGGCCTGCGGCGTGGCTCAAAGGGGGCCCAGCACGGCCCATCTTCATCAACACAAGACTCAAGACCCTCGCGAGGGGCCAAGCCTCGCGGGGCGGACGACGTGGAGCTTCCTCAGACGTGGCCTCGTCAGGCTGGCTCATGAGGAGGCGGAGAAATCAAGGCGGGGTACCTCGCGAGGTGCCCGTGACGCAAGCCATGACGACTCAGGGCGCCAGGCGGGTGCCAGCCCGCGCAGCGTCCTCCTTTCCTCTTTGGTGCAAAGGGAGCAAGCGCAGCCGTGGAGTACCGAGGCATCAGGCAAAGGTTGCCATTTTGGTGCAACGAGACCAAGACCAGGAGGACTACGAGACGGAGGTCACCGTGGAGCCCAAGACGGCGTCATCACCAGAGCTTTGTGAAGGCAAAGACTACTTTTGTCAGGATAGCTGATACTTGCTGTCCCCCTTCAAATTAGCCCGCCATTGTTGGCTCCCTTCCCGCTCAATATTTGGGAAGAGGACCAGGGCCTCTATAAATAGGACCAGCCGCCCACAAAGCAAAGGGGTTGGAAAAAAGGAAGGGGAGGCTCGATAGAGAGGTTGGAAGCATAGAGAGAGAGAGAAAGGTGGCTGAACTCCTCCCAGCAGTTCATTGCCCCAGCCACGAGCAGACCCTCGCGAGGCTGTTCTTCCTTGTATTGTTCATCATCATCAGCCCCAAGGGGCAATCCACCCACCACACACTGGAGTAGGGTATTACACCACAATGGTGGCCCGAACCAGTATAAACCTTGTGTCTCTTGTGCAGTTCTTTCAGTAGTCCAGATCCTTGCAAGACGGAGAGGTAGAAGACGTAATCTTCGCGCGCACCCCTGAGTTCGAACCATAAGGGTCTGCCGGAACCCGAAATCCGACAGGGGGAAACATCCGGGGAAATATCCCCGGGGTTTCACTTTTTCGGATATATGAATTGGAGGGGGAAAGTTGCGTGTTCACTATGCTAGGTATACATGGCAGACGAACGGGCTGCGTATCCGGATTCGTCTCGTTGTTCTGAGCAACTTTAATGTACAAAGTTTTTCCATCCGAGTTACGATTTATTTTATATTAATTTTAAATGATTTAAATCATTTTTAGGATTTATTTAATTATTTAATTCAACATTATCCAGAACAGTGTTTGCTGATGTCATCATGACGTCAGCAGTTGACCTCGTCAACCTGACAGGTGGGTCCCACTGGTCATAGACTGTTTAGTTAATTAACAGTAGTTAATTAGGTTAATTAGTCATTAGGTTAATTAATCATAATTAGTTAATTTAATCATAATTAGTTAATTTAATCATAATTAATTAAGTTAATTATTTAGTTAATTAATTAATTAATTTATATGTTATATTTTTTATATTTATTTATTTTCGTTCTCAGGTGGGCCCCTGTGTCATAGGCAGGGGGGTCTTGGCGGGTTCGGGCGTAACGGGCGCGGGCGAATGGGCACCAGCCCGGCAAGGAGCTCGCCCAGGTCACCGCGGGGCGGGACTGGTGGGGCGCCGACGGCCACCGCAGCGAGCTGCAGCAGGGCAGCGCCGGCGCGGGGCGGCGGCGGTGCTGGTCAGCAGCTGTGGAGGTGGTGGCAGGGTGGGCGTGCGAGCGGAGTCGAGCGCCGCGGAGTGGACGACAGGCGGGGAGCGACGACCGGTGGCGGGTAGGGAGGCACGCGCGGGGCACCGGGGTGCAGCGGCACGGTGCGGCGAGGAAAGGGCGGCGGCAGGGCGATCGTAGGACAGGGGGCTGGCACGCGCGCGAGCAGAAGGCGGGCGGAGCACCACGTCGGCTGGAGGTGGTGGCAGGGGGCGCGTGCGAGCAGTGCCGTGGGCGCGTACACGCGAGGGGCTGCGGAGCAGGGGAACGGGAGCGTAGACGAGGCGAATGGCCGGGCGGCGTGGAAGGCCCTGGGTCACGCTGAGCGTGGCCGGCGCAGGGGAGGCGGGCGCGTGGGCACGCGACGGCGCCGTGCGGTGCGAGCGTGCCTGGAGCGCGGGCTCCAGCGCAGGTGCGCGGGGTGCAGCCAAAGCAAAGCCTGGAGCAGCAGAGCAGGCGAGGCGAGCACTAGAAGCAGCTCTGGCTACCGGAGCCACGGGGAGGAGGCTGCGGTCGTGAGCGCGTGTCGGTCGAGGAAAAGAGGAGGAGACGGTGAGCTCACGGGGGCTGTAGGGATGGGGCAGCGGGGTGCGAGGAGGGCGACGGGGACGATAGGATCGGAGATGAAGCAAGTCGGCGAGGTGGTGTCTCAAGCGGCAGTGGTGGTCGACGCAGCGAGGGGGTGAGGCGTCAGCGTCGTCGTTCGATCCCCACCCCGATCCAGATGGGATCGAGAGGTGGTGGGGGAGAGAGGGAGGCGATGTGGGAGAGTGAGGGGTTACGGGTTAGGGTTTCCCCCGAAGTGGGAATATGGAGGAGGGGAGTGGGCGCCGGCTGGGCCGGCCTGGCTAGCCCAGTGGCCAGCTGGGCCGATGCCCAGTGAGGGGGGGGGGCTTATTTTCTTTTGTTCTTTTTTAACTGTTCTTTTCCTTTTATTTATTCATTTCTGTTTTATTTTAGTTACACTTTATTTTTAGTTTAGTAAAATATGACAATGGCTCCAAAAATAGTGTTTCAAAATAACCCACTACCCTAAAAGGTTTTACCTCAAAATAAAATAGTTTATCATTTTACAAAATATTAAAGGCACTTATTTAATTGTCTCAATTACTGCTTTAATCATTTTAGAGCATTAAAACATTTTGTAAAAGTGGGGTTTCTTCCCCATAATTAACTTAGCATTATTTGGCATAACCCGAACATTTTAGTTTTAAAGTTTGAAAACTTTTGTTGTTGGCCTTTCATTCAATTTTGAATTTGAATGGGTTTTGAACTAACCCGAGATTAACTACAGTGACAGTGGTGATGTGGCATCATTAGCAGGGAATTACTGTAGTCTAATTATCCGGGCGTCACAATTCTCCTCCACTACAAGAAATCTCATCCCGAGATTTAAGAGGGGACTAAGGGGGAAGGGATTTGTTTACGAAATTCTAACGAGTCTTCTCGGTCTTGGTTGCTCTTCCATAACATTGATGTTTCGATACCTCTGCTTCAGGTCAACATGATGAAGTCATCATCCTTTCTTTGGAGTCTTCATCGTACTTACGAATAGGAAAGGGGCAGTCCGGCATCGATAGAATGCTATCACGGGAAATCATCTGGGGGTTACCCCATGAATGATCACATGAGTAACTCTCAAATAGATACTTCAGAAAATATCGAGAGTAAAGTAAGAAGGTACCAGAAGAAGTTTCCAATGGGCAGGCAATCGTTGGATGGCCTAATCAGAAGGTGAAGGGGGTTCAGAGCAACGAGAATAAGTATTGCATCTGATACCAGAGTAGATCACTTGGTAGGTGGCCCGTGAATAACATAAGAAGTCAAGCATGAGGAATAACCTTTAGGAGCTGGGGTTTACAGGAGAGTCAGGTTTCGATCCTATGGAACCGTGGGTTAAGGGGCCACCATGTGGGATAAAAGTAGGAGTAACGGTGACATCTTGCACGGTCAGGATAGGAAGGCATGTCAGAGGGTAGCCTGTCAGTTATGTCAGCAACAACGTCGGTACCAAGGGCGAGGGACGAAGACAACCATTTTCCTGCTCGCTGAACGAGGTGGACCAATAGGCAAAGTTCTCGACCATCGGTGGCTACCGGAATGTCATCAACAATAGTAACAGGGTCTTGCTGACAGAATCGTACACCGAGGTGTTTACATAAGCAGGAGAATATTACTGCTTAGATCATATAGATAACAAGAAAAGTTAACCCAATCAATGGGAAGAAAAATATGATTATCAGATTAAACAGTACAATGGAGAAGAACATGTGTTTAAACACATATTTCAAGGTATATCCTTCCCAAGGACAAGCAAAGCACAATATCCATGACAGGATATAATGTAGAAAACTCTTTAGGTAAGGGGAGAGAAATTTCAGGACATTACCCATACAGTGGTGTTTGGATAATTAAGCGGGAAATATTTAACATTGGGCTTTAAATGTTCTTGTTGAAAATTGGAGTACCATAGACATGCTTCGAGATAGCATTGACATGGTCATCAGGTAAAGATCAGGCTATGGATACACAAAGGATCCATCAGGAACAACTTATAGAATAAGTCTTACAATTTCCTCATGGAAGAATGGATAATCTTACTGAAAAGGAATCTATAACAATAGAACCTCCGGTCAGGTGTGCTAGGCACGATATCACCTTACCGGGTCATATTGAAAGACCAATGTTATAACTCTTGGAAATATGTTCCAACCATCATATCTGACCGAGATCCAGATCTGATTAGTGCCAGGATACTTCAGACTCAGGATGCCTGAGAAGAAAAGGTGCAACACAAATTGATGGGATGACATTGTAATGTTCTCGGGAGATGAACTATGGAAGCGAGTTCCAAAACAAGAGTTCATCATTAAACCAAGGAGAGGATGAGGAGGTGGCTGATGGACTCAGCGACAATTCATCGAGATTTTCGTAAAGATAGATCTCCACAATTATGTGAACAAGGAGGTAAAAACTATCATATCAAATGATATAATGATGTATGCTCGAGGAAAACATACATAATTTAACAATGATAGAAGGGTGCACCCAGAAATCTGGACTAGGTAGCACGATCAATGTTTGAATGATGATTCGATAAGCAAGATACTTAAAATGAAACTATCGACCATTAACTTCAAAGCAACAGGTTGCTTGAATTACAGAGTCCAAGCAGCATCGTTCACTTGTCGATATTCCCGGTTAGGCAATACGGGATCAAGAAAGAATGCGGATTGTCGTGGGTTTGTCACGGCAGATGTCCTTGTGAAAGGACTTAGTCGTGGAGCCATCGCAACGGGTTAGCTTAAAGGGGTTAAACCGGACAAGGGGACACGGGGAGTTTATACTAGTTCGGCCCCTTCGATGAAGGTAAAAGCCTACGTCTATTTGTGATTGGTATTGCTAGGGTTTCGAATGCCAGGGAGCGAATCCGCTTGTCTGGCTCTCGAGTTGTTGTCTGTCCTCCTCAAACCGCGGCCGGGTCGTCCCTTTTATATACATAGGTTGATGCCCGCTGGTTTACAGAGTCCCGAGGCCGGATCATAGATGTGTCCGGCTCGGTCTCTATTCCTCTATCTTACAACACAAGTTACATGACAGGGTCGGTTTATATCTACAGGATTTAACCCGCCTTTGGGCCTTGGGCCTTCGTAAAGTGCCACCATATTCACGTCTTCATGGGCTTCTATCTTTAAGGAGCTAACCCGGCTACTCCTGGCCAGTTTACGTCCAGTAGTAATATCCCCAACATTAGGCCCTAGATTGGTTTGAACTTGTTCATGTCAATCTTCAATACTTAGAAAAATTCCTCCCTTGCATCTTCACCTTGATCTTATAAACCGCCGTGACGTCATACTCCAGGATCACGATAAACCGGCCTGACGTCATCTATTTGTTGGAGCTGTAGATTACCTTCATTAATGTGTATTCAGTCATCGAGGTGACACCATTATTAATTATCCATTTTTGAGCTCCTCAATTCCCGCACTTGTCGCCTTATCGCTTCGCCTTATAAATAGGACCACGGGTCCTTATCATTTTTTCCCTTTGTCTCATTCGCTTCTTCTTCCTCCTCGCGACACCTCTGCACCTGAGCGCCGCCGCCATCATCAAGCCTCGCCTCTACCTCACCGTTGGCCGCTGCATCAACCTGTTCGTACGAGAGTTCTACAGCACACCTCCGCTGCTTCCGCGGCTACAGTAAGTCCTTTCCTCCTTCCTTTCTTGATCCATTAGGGTTTCCTTGTTCTTCGCAGTTCTTTGAAGTTCATCGGGGCTTCGGTGCTTCTCTTCCTTGTTCCTCCTTAGTCTATAGATGGACACTTCACACTTGACGTATCCTATGCCATGGCTAATCTTTTGTTACCACCACAAACCCTTATGCACAAAAGACTGATCTAGTCTTTTATGAACTGTTTCGGGACCAAACCTTTTTTCCTTTTAGGTCTAAATCTTTTTATTTTCCTGACTTGTGGTAGATACAAAATGCCCCTGTGATCTTGTGAAACCTGTTTTTACCTTACTTAACCCTCTTCGCCTTAGATCTGTATCTTCCTTACTATCTAGGCGGTTTACCTTTGTAAAAACAATCTATCTCATACCATTAGCCCCCTAGTAAACCGGCAACCCTTCTGCATGTTGATGGTAATAGCCCGGTTTAACAACACACATGTATGCCCTTTACATGACCTTGTCATTCACTTTTATATTAGTCTCCGGTTTACAAAAATTCTAATACCGGTATATGTTTATTCCATTGCATCTTTGCTCCTCCATGAATGACTCGTAACCCGGCATTCCTTTTCAGCTTTTCATTTCACAATGGCCAAATAGTTTGCCGCTTGCAACTGGGCCCGCTCCCGGGTCACCGAAGATCAATTGAACGGAATGGTTAGTATCGGCACCTTGCCAAAGAAGACGGAGATTCGGTGGAGAGTTCTAGGAACAGAGAATCCTCCTACCCCGAGGCGGGGTGAGGTTGTGATCTTTGTCGACCACATAGGCTGTGGCTTCAAACCGCCAGGGTCAAAAAATTTCCGGGATGTTCTTGCCAGTTTACAACTTCATCCTCAAGATATTGGATCCAACTCGGTGTCCAATATATGCAATTTCCAAGTTTTCTGTGAAGCGTACCTGCAAGAAGAGCCCACCGCTGAGCTGTTCCGGGACTTTTTTCATCTGAACCGGCGTACAGAGTTTGTAAATGGCCCCAATACTGAACTTGGTGGTGTCTCAATTCAAAAACAGAAGGAAGTTGAATTCCCTCATGCCAAACTGCACAGTCACCCTAAGGAATGGAACCAGACTTGGTTTTACTACAGAGATACTTCTCCTAAAGATGAGAATCCCCTTCCAGGCTGTCGTGATCACCGGCTTTCCAACACCCATCCAATGCCGCAATGCTTAAGTTCTGCAGAACGGGCCAAATATGCCCCTCAACTTGCCAAGCTCCGGGCCTTTATGGCCAACGGTTTAACATGTGTTGATTTCATGCGCTGTTGGATATCTTGGAGCGTCTTGCCGCTAAGACGCTGCCCTGGTTTACTGTGTGAGTACACCGGTGATGTTGAAGACCCTCAACGCCATATCAACATGCGGGTGACCGATGAAGAGGTCACTGAAAGCGTAAAGAAAATTTTGAATGAATCGGAATCAGTCTGTAGTCAAACCGGCTTGAACCCCTTCTATACTAAGAACAAACCACCTATTGTAAGCATTATACTTCCTTTTCATCTTTGATATCTTTAACTTGTTCAATTTGTAATCCTTCTTCTGTTTATATATGAATAGGGTGATGATCCCTTCTGGAAACGGAAATCCGTACATAAAGCGGTAAAGCCAACCGGGGATAAAGTGGTCAAACCATCTTGTCCCAAAACCAAAGCCGTCAAGCGGATCTCAAAGTGGAAAATGGCTGACCGGATCAACATGGAACTTAATGAAGATGCTGATGATCCGAAAGTTGAGGTAGAACTTGACTCACTTGGCTCCCTTTTCATGCACCTCATTAACAATGATCTTTATCAAGAGGACATAGAAGGCAGCCAAGCTGATGATGTAGAGGTAATTACCCTTTCCTCCGGTTCAGACTCTATGCCAACACAAAAAAAACCCGTCAAGCAGTTCAGAAAGTAAGCTTTTCTCATCCTCTTTCTTACTTGGACCCAACATTTATTTTGAAGACACAATAGCATGAAGCTCACCGGACAACCCGGCACAGTGGCCAACAGGTCACTTCAGCCGGTTTACCTGATACCCCAGCTCGGAAGCGCCGGTCTGAGGTCTCTTCCACTTCTGACCATTCTTATCCCAAGGCAGGTTATTTCAGACAACCTCTTAATCCGTCTGATTCAAATTATCTGGTGACACCTCCCTCATCCTCTGGCGAGTTGACAGCAACCCAACTCCCTCCTCTAAAAACTGTGGCTGGGTAAGTTTTCAAACTCTTTCTTCCAATGCGTTACAGATCTTGAATAAGATGCTAACCCTCTTTTAATTTATTTGCAGAGCCAAAGCCAGACCCATCAAGAAAGCTCGGGTCAACAATCCGTCAGAGGACCAGGCAGTTTTTGAAGAAGAACAGAGAGGTGAACTGGACCAAACTCGTGAACTGGAGGGTCCTCATCCTGAAGTCGCCTCTGATGAACCGCCCCTACAAGATCGGAATACTGATGAACCACCAGAAGCTGACCCTGCGGTGCCTGACACTGAACCGACAGCTCCAAACCGGGCTAGTCCGATGAAAGATACTAAAACTCCGTCATCACCTGCAAAAACCACTGAAGGCCAAGGAGATGATGTTATCGTTACTGGCATAGGCCATAGCTCTCCTGGCCATCCCGTAATCTTGGCCCAACATAGTGCCAAAGAAGAGCGTGCTGCTAGGTAAAAGGGCAAATGGAGTACTGACTTATCAATTTATGCCATATCAACGCTGAAGAGCATCACTCTGGTTTCTTAAACCATTTGCACTCAAACCGTGACTATGAAGCCGGTTTGGTTAATTTGATGAAGGAACGCTATGAGGTATTGTCATCTCCTTTTACTTCTTGATTCCAAAGTTGAAATGCTAGCCCAAGTAGCCCCCAAGGGGCGTTTTATGATGTTAATCGTGAACCGGGTCTTTGTAATACTTTAAGTCTCTCCCACTGACCCTCAAAATGTTAGGTCCTTAGTGAAAACCAAGGCTGATACTTTACCAATATAACAAAAGAGCTTTCCTCAGCATAGCCCCCAAAGGCCAGTTTAGCTTTGCATGGTAATCCGGGTTTTAATCCATGCGTCCGTTTTGAACAGATGCACATTAGCCCCCAAGTGTCAAGGATAATGCTTACATTGCTCTGGAGACTTTATAAAAGATGTAGTGAATCAGGGCAAATAGGCATTAGCCCCCAAGTACGAAGTGCATAACTTGTTATATGCTTTGTACTTAGAAAATATATATCCTGTTGTTTGACAATTCTGCACTGTTGTAGGCCGAACTAAGCAATAGAGATGCTCGGACCGCTGATTTCCAAGAGAACGTGAAGTCCCAACAAGCAGAAGCTGCGAAAGCCAAAGAGGAGCTGACCAAAGCCCTGGCAGCGATGGAAAAGCTAAAAGAGTCTTTTAACAAAGATCATGCTGACTAGGAAACCAAGAAAACCGGTTTAACCAAAAGAGCTGAGGATGCCGAAGCAGCCCTGAAACCAGTTGTAGATGAACTAGCTGGATTGACACGGCAAATCAACGCCATGACTTCCACTGTCTTTGGTCAGTATCCCCTTGTGCAGCTTGTCCAATTTCATGGAACCTCATCATTGATCTGAATGCTGATTTTAAACCGTAACAGGCACTCGTATGGCTCACCTGGGCACAGATATGCGGATGAAGCTTAAAGCGGCGTACACCTTCATTGAACAGTTGTACTCTGGGTCCTAGCGGGCTATTTGCACTGCGGGTTACAATAAACCGGCACCATCACTGATAAAAGGAACTCTTGAGAAGCTGGCCATGTTACCAGCTCGGATTACCGAACTGAAGAAGGCAGCTGCAAGAGCAGGCACATTAACCGCACTAATCCGAGCCAAGGCATGGATCCCAGATCTTGAAGCGGAGGACATTATTAAAGGATATTCAGGTGTAAAGGAGGACAGTTCAAACTTCGACAATGATGACCTCCGAAGGCTGACAAAAGAAATGCGGCCAGTAGCCAGCAAACTGGCAGAGGACACGGACTTGTCTCATTTCCAACCGGCTTATGACGCTGAAGGGAAGAGACAGCCTGCCGAAATCCATGAAGTCGAAGAACTTGTGCCTCCAATCCGTAAGCATACCTTTGCTCCTGATATTAACCCCTCCAGCCTTATCCATGAAGAAGCCGTGTTTCAAGCTTTAACTGGAATCGATTGGTCGACGGTTGATTTCCAGCGTCTAGGAAGGGATGAAGAAGTGATCACACCAACTTACCCTCAACGGTCAAACTGTCAAGACGAAGCGTCTTAAACCGGCATCGGGTTTACCAGATATTGTATGCCAATGCCAAAAACAATTATGCACTTGTGGCCGCTTTGAAGCTTCTTGTAATAGGATAGCAAAAACTCCTTTATCTGTCATGCCATCGAGCATATTTTATGACACTTCGTGAAAATTTGTTCCACTATTTGGGATCTATTAATGCATAGCCCATGATGATTGTGTTCCTGGATACAAGAACTTGAAAGTATCCTAGTGGTTTACCACTGGACGGGTTATGATGCTCAACAAATATACAATACTTAGATGAATAATCAAAGTTTTGTATAAAAAGTAATATGTGCAACATACCTCGTTGGTTGACCAACTTCTTGTATGGTAAAGGTGTCAACACTAATCTGGAGTGTTGATAACTCCGTCCTTATTTTGCCGGTTTATCATAATAAACCATACCGGGATATAATAATCACAGGGTTTTCTTTATAGCACTGGCGATTTAGTCAAACCAAACCGGGGTAAGGAACGTCGGCTTGTAATTGATCATGTACTGACAACGTGTAGTTGAAAGTCAAGCCGGGCCAAAGACACCGGTTTATCAGAATATATTATGAACCTCAATAAAGGCAGAAAATTTAGCAAATAGGATTCAAAAAAAAGAAATATGCAAGGCTTTTTATGAGCTACCAGGCTCCAAATCGAGGCTTTTGATGGGCTGCCAGGCCTCTGGGTTAAACCGTTTAACAAAGCCTTTTAAGATGGGCCTCCCATTAACCAATTGTCGTTTTAACTTTGACAAATTCAGGGTCTATAAAAGATTGACTTGTCAAACGTTCGGCGGGTCATACCAGGATTACCTGGACAGGAGTGGCTTACTTGATGAAGGCAGGTTAACCCGGGGTTTTAGGTGAATACACCAGGCTTCCAAGTCGTGGCTTTATAGCCAATTACAAGGGTCCTTCCAAACTCTTTGTTGCTTTGCACAAAGAGCCCCCAAGTAACTTTGTGAGCTGTGCTCAGTGGGTTCCCATGTTTGAGTTTGTGCTTTGTGCAAAACTATCTTTGGCCCCATATAATTTCCTTTTTGGCTTAACACCTATCAAGAAGTGTAGCTATGGTGTGATAACAACCGAGCCCCCTAGTGATATCCATTTGTGGTTTCAAACCAATCAAGAGGTGTAGCTATGGTTCAGATATGACCAAACCCCCTAGTGATTTTCTTTATACCTGTGCAGCTGCAGAGACCGGTTTAACAAAAAACTCTGCTTTGTCAGTAGAAACTCTTGTAAGCACACACATGATGTAAAAAGAACAGAGACCCCGCTTTAATGGAGGCTCTGATTTATTATATAATATATACATCGTCATAAATATGTACATATGAAGAGGCTATGGCGCAAGTATAGTAAGGCCGAAGAAGAGCTATGTTCCATGGCCGCTTGGTCTCCTCCTCCGATTTACGTGAGTCTTTGTGCTCTCGAACATCAATGAGGTAGTATGACCCGTTGTGTAGATTCTTGCTGACCACAAAAGGTCCTTCCCAAGATGGGGAAGATTTGTGCATGTCAGTTTGATCCTGGATGAGCCGGAGCACCAAATCACCCCCTTGAAAGGTTCTGGTCTTAACATGGCGGCTGTGATAACGTCGGAGATCCTGTTGATAAATCACCGAACGTGCTGCTGCAAGATCACGCTCCTCATCTAACAGGTCCAGAGAATCCTGACGAGCTGTATCGTTATCCACTTGAACGTAAGCTGTCACACGGGGCGAGTCGTGACAGATGTCACTAGGGAGAACTGCCTCCGCTCCATAAACCATGAAGAAAGGTGTGTAACCCATCGATCTGTTAGGCGTGGTGTTGATGCTCCATAACACAGAAGGTAATTCCTCCACCCAACAACCTGGTGTCCACTTCAAAGGAACCATAAGTCGGGGTTTAATACCCTTCAAAATTTCTTGATTTGCCCTCTCCGCTTGACCATTAGATTGGGGGCGAGCCACCGATGCTATATCAAGCCGGATGTGCTCACGTTGGCAGAATTCCTCCATCTCTCCCTTTGACAGATTAGTACCATTATCAGTTATAATACTGTGTGGAAAGCCAAACCGGAATATCACCTTTTTGATGAATTGAACCGTCGTGGCCGCATCACACTTACTGACTGGCTCTGCTTCCACCCATTTGGTGAATTTATCAACTGCCACTAATAAGTGGGTCTTTTTGTCCTTGGAGCGCTTAAAGGGTCCAACCATATCAAGTCCCCAAGTTGCAAACGGCCATGTTATAGGAATCATCCTCAGCTCCTGAGCCGGAATATGAGCACGGCGTGCAAATTTTTGACAACCGTCACATCGTTTGACTAAATCCTCAGCATCAGCACGAGCTGTTAACCAATAGAAACCGTGGCGAAAAGCTTTAGCAACCAAAGACTTTGAACCAGCGTGGTGACCACAATCCCCTTCATGGATTTCTCACAAAATCTCACAACCCTCTTGAGGAGAGACACAACGTTGAATTGCTCCTGAAACGCTGTAACGATGTAACTCCCCGTTGAGTATGGTCATGGACTTTTAATGCCGGATTACCTGTCGGGCCAAGGTTTCATCGTCCGGTAACTCGCCCCGGTTCATGTAAGCCAGGTATGGGATTGTCCAATCCGGTATGACATGCAAAGCCGCCACCAATTGAGCCTCCGGATCAGGAATAGCCAACTCTTCCTCTGTTGGTACTTTAACTGACGGATTATGCAACACGTCAAGAAAGACATTTGGTGGAACCGGTTTACACTGAGAACCAAGGCGACTTAAAGCGTCTGCCGCTTTGTTCTTTCGCCGGTCTATACGGTCCACCTAATAACCCTTCAAGTGACCAGCCACTGTATCCACCTCTCGCCGATATGCAACCATGAGTGGGTCTTTAGAATCCCAAGTGCCAGACACCTGTTGAGCCACCATATCTGAATCCCCAAATCACTTGACCTGGCTTAAGTTCATTTCCTTAGCCATCCGCAGACCGTGGAGCAAAGCCTCATACTCAGGTGCATTGTTAGTACAAGGGAACATTAAACGGAGGACATAACAAAACTAGTGACCTCTTGGGGAAGTTAGTATGACTCCAGCCCTTGAGCCCTCCAACTATCTGGATCCATTAAAGTGAATAGTACAGTACGTATTATCTGGCTTCTCCTCTAGTGCCTGCAACTCCGTCCAATCATTGATGAAGTCCACGGGTGCTTGGGATTTGATCGCTGTGCGAGGTATGTATTTGAGCCCGTGAGGCCCAAGCTCAATAGCCCATTTGGCAATCTGGCCCGTTGCTTCTCTGTTTTGAATGATATCTCCTAGAGGGGCTGAACTGACCACTTTGATAGGATGACCCTGAAAATAGTGTTTAAGCTTCCGGCTTGCCATAAACACTCCATACACCAGCTTCTGCCAATGTGGATACCTCTGCTTTGACTCAATGAGCACCTCACTGATATAATAAACCGGCCGTTGAACCGGATATTCCTTGCCAGCTTCCTTGCGCTCTACCACAATAGCCACGATAATAGCTCGGGCATTAGCAGCCACATATAGCAATAACGGCTCCTTATCGATTGGTGCTGCAAGCACATGCGGTTCAGCTAACTGCCTCTTCAGATCCTCAAACGCTTTATCAGCCGCCTCGCTCCAGACAAAATCATCTATTTTCTTTAGCATCTGATATAAAGGAATAGCCTTCTCCCCAAGACGACTGATAAACCGGCTCAAAGCCGCAATCTGACCGACCAAACATTGAACGTCATTGATACACGTCGGTTTAGCCAAAGATGTAATTGCTGAGATCTTTTCCGGATTAGCCTCAATGCCTCTATTTGACACCAGAAAACCCAAGAGTTTGCCCGCCGGTACACCGAAGACACACTTTTCCGGATTGAGCATCATCTTGTAAACCCGGAGGTTGTCAAAGGTTTCTCTCAAATCGTCTATTAATGTTTCCTCCTTCCTGGACTTTATCACAATATCATCCACATATGCATGAATATTGCGCCCAATCTGCTTATGAAGACAATTCTGAACACAGCGTTGATAAGTCGCCTGGGCACTCTTGAGCCCAAAGGGCATGGAGACATAGTAGAATAATCCAAAGGGAGTGATGAAAGCTATCTTCTCCTGGTTCTTAACTACCATTTTGATCTGATGATAACCAGAGTAAGCATCCAGAAAACGCAAACGGTCACAACCCGTTGTAGCATCATTGATCTGATCAATACAAGGGAGGGCAAAGGGGTCTGCAGGACAAGCTTTGTTCAAGTCTATGTAATCTACACACATACGCCAAGTGCCGTTTTTCTTAAGAACCAGCACCGGATTAGCCAACCACTCTGGGTGAAAGACTTCCACGATAAACCATGTGGCCAATAACCGAGCTACCTCTTCACCGATAGCCTTACACCTTTCTTCATTGAAGCGGTGGAGAAATTGCTGGACCGGTTTAAACTTAGGATCAATGTTAAGTGTGTGCTCAGCGAGTTCCCTTGGTACACCTGGCGTGTCAGAAGGTTTCCATGCAAGGATGTCCCGGTTCTCACGGATGAACTCGATGAGCGCGCTTTCCTATTTGGGATCCAGGTTAGCGCTGATGCTGAAATGCTTGGATGAATCGCCAGGAACAAAATCAACCATCTTAGTATTTGTGGCCGATTTAAATTTCAATGCCGGATCGTGTTCCGTAGTTGGCTTTTTCAAAGAAGTCATATCTGCCGGATCAACTTGGTCCTTATAAAACTTCAATTCCTCTATGGCACAAACCAACTCAGCATAAGCCGCATCACCTTCCTCACACTCCAAAGCGATCTTCCTGCTCCCGTGTACTGTGATGGTCCCCTTATGACCTGGCATTTTAAGCTGTAGATAAACATAACACGGCCTCGCCATGAACTTAGCATAAGTCGGTCGCCCAAACAAAGCGTGATACGGACTTTTTATTTTCACCACCTCAAAAGTCAATGTTTCTGACCTTGAATCATAGTCATCTCCAAAAGCCACCTCTAAGGCTATCTTGCCTACTGGATATGCAGACTTGCCAGGCACCACACCATGAAAAACAGTATTCGATGGTTTAAGACTCTTATCTGTCAACCCCATACGACGGAAGGTATCATAATATAGAATGTTGATACTGCTTCCCCCATCCATGAGTACCTTCGTGAACTTATATCCCCCAACTTGAGGGGCCACCACTAGGGCCAAGTGACCCAGATTGTTAACCCAGGGTGGGTCATCCTCTCTACTCCACAAAATGGGTTGCTCAGACCAGCGCAAATACTGAGGCACCGCCGGTTCAACAGAGTTTACTGCCCTCTTGTGAAGCTTCTAATCATGCTTACACAAGCTAGTGGTGAAGACATGATATTGCCCACTATTTAGCTATTTAGGATTGCTCTGCTAACCCGACTGTTGCTGCTGCTGCTGGTTCCCCTGATGGTTGTAACCTCCTTGGTTGCCTTGGTGCCCTTGATTGATGTGTCCGGTTTGATTGCCCTGAAATCCTGAACCGGAACTGCCACCTCTATAACCCGGCCCGTGGAAACCACCTCCTGAACCGCCGAGCGGGCCATTATCGTATTGGAACATATTGGAGTTCTTGAAATCTCGCATGATATAACAATCCTTCCAAACATGCGACGCTGGCTTCTCCTTTGATCCATGCTTTGGACAGGGTTGATTTAACAGGCGCTCCAAATTGGGGCCTGAACCTCCGCCCCTTTGGGGCTGCTTGCCCTTACGGCGCTGGCCATTCTCCTGAGCATTGGTGTTAGCGACAAAGTCCAAGCTGTTGTTGGCTTTTCGCTTACCACTATTCCCATGACCTGCCAGATTATGCTGCTGACCCTTGGTGTTGCCGTTCTTTTTCCCTTTCCTCGGTTTGTCCTCTTCTGAGTCAGGGTCTTCGGTATTATCTGAATCGGCGTACTTAACCAAAGCGGCCATAAGCGTTGACATATCATTGCAGTGACGTTTGAGCCTTCCTAACTTCTGTTTGAGTGGTAGAAAACGGCAATTGCCCTCCAACATTAGCACTGCGGTATCTGCATTCATACGATCCGATGAATGCAAAATCGCTGAGACCCGCTTGACCCAGTGGGTCGTGGACTCCCCCTCCTCTTGGACACAAGCGGCCAGATCCACAATTGACATGGGCTGCTTACAAGTATCTTTGAAGTTCTGGATAAACCGGTGCTTCAATTCAGCCCATGATCCGACAGAATTAGTTGGTAAGCTCTTCAACCAAGTACGAGCTGTTCCTTCCAACATCATGGTGAAGTATTTAGCACATACTGCTTCATCCACATCGAACATCTCAATCGCCATCTCGTAGCTTTCATCCCACACCTCTGGCTGCAGATCGGCGGTATAATTGGGTACCTTACCAGGTCCTTTGAAATCCTTGGGTAGTCTCACATTATGCAAAGCGGGGGTAAGGCACGGCACCCCTAAAGAACTGAATATTACCCCTGGTTCGACTGAAGCGGTGGGGCGAACCGGAGTAGGTTGACGGGCCCCATGCAGAGCCGCTAACTCGGCCTCCCGACATGCTCGACCATGATCCACCACATCCTGCGCATTGGCACCGCCCCCTACCGGGTTGTGTCCTCGTGGCGAGTTACGGCGACGCGCACTGCTTGACACGGCCGGTTCATCCTCAACATGCCTGTTGTAGCTCCGGCTGGGTCGTGGGGTGGAATGAATCCTCTCACGACTGTGCGAATATGCCTGCTACTGATTTAAAGCTATTTGAAGGAGGTCTCTGGCCCGTCATGCTTCAACCGCAACTGGTGACTCGCCGTCGGTTGGGAGGGTTGCTAACCGTGAAGCGGCGGCCACAATGTTGTCCAACGGGTTGGAGTAATGCCCGGGAGGTGTCGGAACATATTGTGGCACAATGTTATTCTGACGAGGCGGGTCCATCGTACGCGGCTGAACTGGCGCTCCTGTTCCTGGTGCCTCCGTCCGGTTTAATATTGGCTGGTTACTCGTTCCTGCTCCCGGCGTATTGAAGAGATTTCGTGGTTCATAACCCGACGGGAGATGCGATCGGTACCTTCTTCTCATGACTTCTTCGGAAGCATTCTGATCCAGCCTAATCTGGTAGGCCTGAGCTTCCAACTCGGCCCGTTCTGTAACCATCCTAACATTCTCTGCCGCTAGGTCCGCTTTAGCCTGAGCTATCTGATCCTTCACCTTTGCAATCTCCGCGTTATGCTGATCCCGGGCTGCTGCATCCACCTCTGCGGCCATCAATGTTGCCAAAGCGTCGAACAAGTCAGACAGGACTTGAGCCGGAGGTGGCGTAGAGCTTCCTGCCCCTGCCGGCGTGGCCGTTGTTGAACCAGAGAGTATTGCTGCGGCAGCTGACGAATGAGGCGCCGACTGTGTACCGGCCATGAAGATAGCGGGCCTATTTGGCAGATCAGGGAAGTTCGGAATGTTGTTGCCCTCAGATCCTCCACTAATCCGGCCATCCTGCAACTGATAAAGCGATTCGGTCTCTCCATAAGACTCGTCGTCAGAACAAACAACGGTTTCTCCATCGGACGCCAGTCCGTCCTCGTATTCTGCTCCATGGATGACGCCTACGAAAACATGCTTCGCCACGGGCTGAACCGGCAAAGGGCTTGCACGCTGAGCCGTCTCGATGATGTCGGTGCAAATGTCCGGCTCATGGGCCGGTTCGCCAATCTTGCCGATGAAGAAGTGAATACCACCATAGGGGACCCGGTACCGTATTCGATTGAATCGACCTCGGGACCCCATCCTGCATTGTCGATGTAGAGCTTGCCGCGACGACTCTTCGTCATCCGGCCCACAACGTATCCCTTGAGTCCATCAAGGCTACCCTTCAAGAACTTGAAACCATCATGCGATAGCCCCACAGTGGGCGCCAACTATCATGGGTTTGTCACGGCAGATATCCTTGTGAAAGGACTTAGTCGTGGAGCCATCGCAACGGGTTAGCTTAAAGGGGTTAAACCGGACAAAGGGACACGGGGAGTTTATACTAGTTCGTCCCCTTCGGTGAAGGTAAAATCCTACGTCTAGTTGTGATTGGTATTGCTAGGGTTTCAAAGGCCAGGGAGCGAATCCGCTTGTCTGGCTCTCGAGTTGTTGTCTGTCCTCCTCAAACCGCAGCCGGGTCGTCCCTTTTATATACATAGGTTGATGCCCGCCGGTTTACAGTGTCCCGAGGCCGGATCATAGATGTGTCCAGCTCGGTCTCTATTCCTCTATCTTACAACACAAGTTACATGACAGGGTCGGTTTATATCTACAGGCTTTAACCCGCCTTTGGGCCTTGGTCCTTCGTAAAGCGCCACCATCTTCACGTCTTCATGGGCTTCTATCTTCAAGGAGCTAACCCGGCTACTCCTGGCTGGTTTACGTCCAGTAGTAATATCCCCAACATTGATGGTGAGAAGTATCACTATACCAAGAATCCTTATGAGGTGGAGTAATCCTCACGACATTCTTGTCATAAAATATGGTAACACTCCAAGCTAAAGAAGAACAAATGTTGGATAGCAAGGAAGTCAAGGTATAACCTAGAACACGACCAAGTTTGTGTTGGAGGGAAAGCAATAAAGTGGTCGATGACAACACAAATCATCGAGGGCAAGGATGGTATTTCTCATCATGAATTCAATTGATATCCTGGAAGAGATCAGAATGCTGATGATGATCACGACACATTTGTCGAGAGATTTCATGGAGATGTAATCGATCGGCGATGGCATCACATTTAAGGAATGATGAAGCGAAAGGTTATTAGAACCATGGGTACGAGTACGACACAAACCAGAAATCAAGTTTGCTGCTCAAGGAGAAATTATATGAAAAGGAATATCGACGTAAGTTTAGCTCGCCGTCGAATTTTGTGCTCTGGGAAGAAGGACCAGGTAGCATAGTTGAAATTAGCACGATAATGATGTAGCCGATCATGCTAGGAATGACTTAAATGATTATTAACTCGTAAGCAACAAAAAATACTTAGAATTATTGAATCAGAGTGCGGGATCGATTCACTTATCGGTGTTCTCGGTTGACGACAACCCAGAACCTAGGAACAATTGGATCCGGTGAGAAATAACAGTTGATGAAGAACCCATAAGAAGTTATGATGTTCCATGATATTCTCGAGATACCAAGGTGTAATACTTGACGGTAGGTCAAAGTAAAGGTTGGACTGGTGTATTGATCCATACAAGACAAGTGCTTAAAATTTCCCGAGAATTGGGATCAAGGAAGAACATATGGTCGGAACCACAATTGCAAAGGATCAATTCACCGATACCAATGGATATTATATCAAGGAAATAGTTATTATTACCAGAAGCTTCCATGATAGGATCTACATCGTGTCCATGGGTATGAACACAAAGGTTCAAGGTCGACTCCCACTTCTTCAATGCATAACCTTACATTTACCTCTCATTTTTAAAGTTGTAGTGTTGAAAAGTTATCTGACGTAGCGTCGGTAGGGTATAACCTGCATAACTCTTGGGATCACATAGAATAGGGAAGGCATATGTTCAACCCATCGGGGCATCTTAGGAACATATACCACAAACTGTAGGAGTAATTAGCACAAGCTCGAAAATGGAGCATGGTTGACAAAGCAGAGGATACAAGTCTCCAAAGGCATAAGACAAGATTTACCAAAAGGCATTATGTAACCGAGGATAACTCACAAAGTTATTGAATATGGAGGACGTTGTCGGATAAAATCCAACAAAGGATCTGGTGGTCCACAAAGGATCTGATGTGAGTATCGGCACGATCACCAGAGGAAAACAACAATGCAAAGACATTGGGTTATAGAAACAAATAACTAACTCAGAGCTCAATTGCAAAGGAATTATGATTTCCAAATCAAGGGATCAGAAGCAAATGCTCTAATTAAGGATGGATAAGTCGAGTAAGCTTAGGGGTACAATTGATGACAATTGGGTTGGTCGAGATCCAACTCATGTTTAAAATGACGCCCGAGCCGGAAGGATGAATTCTAGGATCTGATTGAGGATTGCGAGCATTCGCAACATATTGAATCAACGGAATCAACATGATAATGACAAGGGATGTCAATAGGATTTCGAGACTTATGGGATTAACCATAATGCATGCAAGCAAGAATTTCAAGAGCAATAGGCGGTTGAGGATTTTTGGAAGATCGAATGGTATTTCGAAGGCTTTTTTGAAATACATGAATCAACTGGGGAGGAACGGATACTCGATAAGTGCAAGGAATTATCTATAGGGGTAATAATGCGAAAAAGAGCTGCAAAGTAGTAGGCATAAAGGATTCTCGGAATATCGGAGAAATTTTTAGGGTATCAAGTAATAACAAGGGCAATTGGGAACGAAGGTATGAATGGCAAGCGTAAGTAGTTATCCATAAGGATTTATCGATGGTCGGGAATAGCAAAAGGCGGTGAGCATAAAGTCTTGAGAGAACATCGGAGAGTATCTTCGGAATCCTTCGGTGCACCAAGCAATCATCTGGATCGAGGGGTTCTCCGGGAGGAAGTAGTAATGAGAACCTAGAGTTATAATTAGTAAAATCATTTAACCCAAATAGTAGAGAGATCAGAGTCCCAGAGTATAGATCGAGGAGTAAAAGATCCTAATACCACCCAAATGGTGACGTGGGCCCGTAAGGCACACAACCATGTTAGTAAAACAATTTTCATCGACTAGACTCAACGTCGGCCAAGGAGTGTGGAAGGGGGATTCCTATAGGCAGTCGGCTCTGATACCAACTTGTGACGCCCCCAATTCGACCGTACACTAATCATACACGCAAACGTGTATGATCAAGATCAGGGACTCACGGGAAGATATCACAACACAACTCTACAAATAAAAATAAGTCATACAAGCATCATATTACAAGCCAGGGGCCTCGAGGGCTCAAATACAAGAGCTCGATCATAGACGAGTCAGCGGAAGCAACAAAAACTGAGTACAGACATAAGTTAAACAAGTTAGCCTTAAGAAGGCTAGCACAAACTGGGATACATATCGAAATAGGCATAGGCCTCCTGCCTGGGATCCTCCTAAACTACTCCTGGTTGTCGTCAGTGGGATGCACGTAGTAGTAGGCAGCTCCCGAGTAGTAGGAGTCGTCGTCGATGGTGGCGTCTGGCTCCTGGGCTCCATCGTCTGGTCATAGCAATCGGGTATAGGAAGGGGGAAAAGGGGGAGCAAAGCAACCATGAGTACTCATCTAAAGTACTCGCAAGCAAGGAGCTACACTACATAGGTTTGCATTGGTATCAAATTAAAAGGGGTAACATATGTGGACTGAACTGCAGAATGCCGGAATAAGAGGGGGATAGCTAGTCCTTTCGATGACTACGCTTCTGGTAACCTCCATCTTGCAGCAGAAGAAGAGAGTAGATGGTAAGTTCACCAAGTAACATCGCATAGCATAATCCTAACCGATGATCCTCCCCTCGTCGCCCTGTGAGAGAGCGATCACCGGTTGTATCTGGCACTTGGAAGGGTGTGTTATATTAAGTATCCAGATCTAGTTTTCATAAGGTCAAGGTAGAACTCCAAGTCATCTTATTACCGAAGATCACGACTATTCGAATAGATTAACTTCCCTGCAGGGGTGCACCACATTTCCCAACACGCTCGATCCCCTTTGTCCGGACACACTTGTCTGGGTCATGCCCGGCCTCAGAAGATCAACACGTCACAGCCCTACCTAGGCACAACAGAGAAGTCAGCACACCGATCTAAATCCTATGGCGCAGGGGTCTAGGGCCATCGCCCATTGCACACCTGCACGTTGCGTACGTGGCCGGTGAGCAGACCTAGCCTCTCTTATAGAAGAGCAGGTGTTCCAGTCCAACCCGGCGCGCGCCGCTTAGTCGCTGACGTCATGAAGGCTTTGGCTGATACCACGATGTCGAGTGCCCATAAATGTTCCCACGTAGTTGGTTAGTGCGTATAGGCCAGTGGCTAGACTCAAATCAAATACCTAGATCTCGTTAACCATGTTATTTTGAAGTAACTACGAACGCCAACCAGGGCCAGGCCCAGGCCCACCTCTCTCCTAGGTGGTCTCAACCTACCCTGTCGCTCCGCCACAAAGCTCCACTCAGAGGGCCGTCGGGACAAATGTCCTTTCGGACCCAATCCGTGAATCACTCACGGTTACTCTACGAGCTGACCCGTCTTTAGTCACCACAAGTATCATATAATATGTATAAGTATATACCCGTGATCACCTCCCAAGTGATCATGGCCCGATAGTATAGCATGGCAGACGGACAAGAATGTAGGGCCACTGATGGTAAACTAGCAACCTATACTAAGCACGTAGGATTGCAGGTAAGGTATCAACAGTTGAAGCAACAATGACAGGCTATGCAACAGAATAGGATTCATGGATAGCAGTAACATGCTACACTACTCTAATGCAAGAAGTATAGAGAAGAGTAGGCGATATCTGGTGATCAGGGGGGGCTTGCCTGGTTGCTCTGGCAAGAGAGAGGGGTCGTCAATACCATAGTCGTACAGGGTAGCAGCGGCGTCGGTCTCGGTGTCTAGCGAGCGAAGAGGGGGAAGAAACAATAAATATTAAGCAAACAGATGCATAGCGATGCATGACATGACAAGTAGCGGTGCTAGGGGTGCCCTAACGCGGTATGAGGTTGTACCGGTGAAGGGGGCGAAACATCCGGGAAAATATTCGCGGGATTTCGCGTTTTTGAACAGCTGAATTGGAGGGGGAAAGTTGCGTGTTCTCTATGCTAGGGATACGTGGTAGACAAACGGGCTGCGTATCCGGATTCGTCTCTTCGTTGTGAGCAACTTTCATGTACAAAGTTTTTCCATCCGAGCTACGGTCTATTTTATATTAATTTTAAAAGATTTAAATCATTTTTAGTATTTATTTAATTATTTAATTCAAAATTATCCAGAACAGTGTTTGCTGACGTCAGCATGACATCAGCAGTTGACCTGGTCAACCTGACAGGTGGGTCCCACTAGTCATAGACTGTTTAGTTAATTAACAGTAGTTGATTAGGTTAATTAGTCATTAGGTTAATTCATAATTAGTTAATTTAATTAGAATTAATTAAGTTAATTATTTATTTATTTATTTATTTATTTATTTTAATTATTACTTATGTATTTATGTATTATATTTTTATATTTATTTATTTTCGTTCTCAGGTGGGCCCCTGTGTCATAGGCAGGGGGGTCTTGGCGGGTTCGGGCGTAACGGGCGCGGGCGAACGGCCACCAGCCCGGCAGGGAGCTCGCCCAGGTCGCCGTGGGGCGGGACTGGCGAGGGCAGCAGGGCGCCGATGACCACCACGGGGAGTTGCAGCAGGGCAGCGCCGATGCGGGACGGCGGTGGTGCTGGTCAGCAGCGGTAGAGGTGGTGGCGGGGTGGACGCGCGAGCGGAGTCGGGCGCCGCGGAGCGGATGGCAGGCGGGGAGCGACGGCCGGTGGCGGGTAGGGAGGCACACGCGCGGGCACTGGGGCCGCAGCGGCACGACGCGGTGAGGAAAGGGCGGCAGCAGCGCACGGTAGTGGCAGGACGAGCGCAGGACAGGGGGCTGGCGCCCGCGAGAAGAAGGCGGGCGGAGCGCGACGTCGGTTGGAGGGGGTGGTGTGGGGGCGCGCACGAGCAGCCCCGTGGGCGCGTGCGTGCGAGGGGCTGCGGAGCAGGGCGACGGTGAGCGTAGACGAGGCGAATGGCCGGGCGGCATGGAAGGCCCTCGGTCAGCTAAGCGTGGCTGGCGCAGGGGAGGCGGGCGCGTGCGCACGCGACGGCTCCGTGCTGTGTGAGCGTTCCTAGAGCGCGGGCTCCGGCGCGGGTGCGCGGGGTGCGGCCAAAGCAGAGCCTGGAGCAGCAGAGCAGGCGGGGCGAGCGCCGAAAGCAGCGGTGGCTACCGGAGCCATAGGGAGGAGGTCACGGCCGTGAGCGCGTGCGCGCGAGGAAAAGAGGAGGAGACGGTGAGCTCACGGAGGCTGTAGGGATGGGGCAGCGGGGCACGAGGAGGGCGACAGGGACGACAGCGTCGGAGATGAAGCAGGCCGGCGAGGTGGTGTCTCGAGCGACGACGGTGGTCGACGCAGCGAGGGGGTGAGGCATCGGCGTCGTCGTTCGAAGCCCACCCCGATCCAGATGGGACCGAGAGGTGGTGGGGAGAGAGGGAGGCGATGTGGGAGAGTGGGGGGGGTTACGGGTTAGGGTTTCCCCCAGAGTGGGAATATGGAGGAGGGGAGTGGGCGCCGGCTGGGCCGGCCTGGCTAGCCTAGTGGCCAGCTGGGCCGAGGCCCAGCGAGGGGGGGGGGGCTTTATTTTCTTTTGTTCTTTTTTTAACTGTTATTTTCCTTTTATTTATTCGTTTCTGTTTTATTTTAGTTACACTTTATTTTTAGTTTAGTAAAATATGACAATAGCTCCAAAAATAGTGTTTCAAAATAACCCACTACCCTAAAAGGTTTTACCTCAAAATAAAATAGTTTATCATTTTATGAAATATTAAAGGCACTTATTTAATCATTTCAACTACTGCTTTCATCGTTTTAGAGTATTAAAACATTTTATAAAAGTGGGGTTTCTTCCCCATAATTAACTTAGCATTATTTGGCATGACCCGAACATTTTAGTTTTAAAGTTTGAAAACTTTTTTTGTTTGCCTTTCATTCAATTTTGAATTTGAATGGGTTTTGAACTAACCTGAGTTTAACTATAGTGACAGAGGTGACGTGGCATCATTAGCAAGGAATTACTGTAGTCTAATTATCCGGGCGTCACAACACCGCAGCGAACCAGTGAACCCTCGTACTCCTCTATGCATGGGCATCCACTACCGCGTCTTCCCCGGCTCCGCGTCGTCCCCTTCCTAGGCCTCGCCGTCGTCCACCGCCCTGGTGCTCTCGGCATGGCGTGGTGAACGTGGAGAAGGAATAGCTTCCATCGGACGTGGACTGTACGTGGAGAGGCTGACAGCTGGGTCCACGGCCGCAGCAAGGAAGTGCCTCCTTATTACGCGCAAAATAATTATTCCTCCACCAGACAGCGGGGATCCACCGGACGGCCCACCGTATTTCATGAAAAAAACATTCCCCCCCTGACTGCTGGGACCCACCAGCTACATCTTCGCATGCAAGGAAGTGCGTTCGGTCAAAAAAAATAAAACGATTTGCCCCCTTGACTGCTGGGACCCACCAGCTACATCTTCGCACGCAAGGAAGTGCCTGACAGTCGGCACCCACCTGGTCAAAGCGTACGTAGCATTGCCATTCTGGTCGTGAACGTGTACGTACATACTGGTCGATGTAGAGGCGCGCACATGTTGTAGTAGAGGCGCGCACGTAGCATGTACACGTACGTACAGCGGCCAGGGTGCAAAAAAGTAAATACGACCACGTATGTACATACGGGCGGGGTCTCGAACGCCTACTCGCGCGTATGTACGGCCAGGGCTTGTGTACATGGCTGGGTCGGAGCGGAGAAACAACGTCGTCGTCGTGTTCATGGGGAGCCAACCGGCTGGGTCGGAACGGAATGTGTCGTCGTGTTCATCGAGAGGGCTTGGATGGAACAGCCGATGGAAATGAGGCCTGGCGTACCGCAGAACGGAGGAAACGACCTTGTGTTCGACCGGCCATGTTCGAAACAGGATCCTGTTCATCGGGAGGGGTCTGGTGTACCGCAAAACGGAGGAAACGGACCTCCTACGGTTGAAATGGGGGTCCTGTTGATCGGGAGGGGTGTGGCGTACTGCAAAACTGAGGAAACAGACTTATGTTGGAGCGCTACGGTCGAAACGGTGGTCCTATTCATCGGGCGGGGTGTGGCATAGCACAAAACGGGACTCCACGGGATATTGTTCATCTCCACCGTCGACCCCCTCCAGCCTCCACGGGCTACTGTTCATCCACCGTCGACCTCCTCCAGCCTCCACCGGCTCCTGCTCATCCACAGGCTCCTGTTCATCCAGCCTCCACTGCGCGCTACTCTACCGGCCTCTTCAACCAGCCCTCTCCACAGGCTCCTGTTCAACCACCCCTCCACGGGGCTACTGTTCATCCTGCCCTCCATCGTCTACTGTTCATCCCGCCCTCCACGGGGTGGTCCTATTCATCCTGCCCTCCACGGGGTCCTGTTCATCCAGCCCCAACCAGCTCGATCGATCGGGGTACTGTTCATCCAGAGGCAACGCCACGGGGTCATGTTCATCCACCCCCATCGGGAACTGTTCATCCAACCCCCCCACCCCCGCAACGCTCACTGTTCATCCAGAGGCAGCATCGATCGGCTTCAGTTAGCAGCAGTAACAAAGGAATCGCTCGATCGGGTTCAGTTAACAGCCATTGATCGATCGCTCGGGTTCAATAACGTGTAGCCTGCAGTGCAATCGCTCGGGTTCAGTTAGAGCCCAACGCCTCGCACCCACGCACGTGCGTGTACGAGAGAAACGCGCATCGCTCGGCCCCGACCACCCACCATAACCGGGAACACCCCGATATTTTCCTCGCCCTCACTTCTACCATGATTTTTTCCGTCATGGACGGCCCAAAGAATGTCATGCAGCTGCGTCTCCGGCCCGCCTAGGACGAAAAGCCCATTTTCTGTCATGATTTTTTGTCATAGAAGTAGGACCCCACCACATCGATGATGATACCCGGTTTTTTCACAATTATCGTCATAGAAGTGTCATAAGTATGATAGAAAAAATTTCTTTCTGCCCAAAATGTCACGGATGTGTCTTTTTTTGTAGTGTGCTCTCTGATGTTTTTAGGGTGTGTTTGGTTGAGGAACCAACTGAAAGGATCAAGATGGACCTAGAGGGGGTGAATAGGTACGATTACAAATTTTAATTATACTTAGCAATTTTAGGCAATAATGCGGAATATGAAGGTGATCCTAACAATTGCAAGTGTAGTACTAAGTGCTAAGCAAGTAACAAAAGTATGTAAGTAAGAAAGGGCAATATGATATAAGTAAGTACTAAGATACAAGTAACCACAAGTAGAGAGTTAGGGTTAGGAATAACCGCAACTCCGGGAGACGAGGATGTATGGTGATGTTCACTTCCTTGGAGGGAAGCTACATCACCATTAGAGAGGTAGATGTTACCACGAAGGCACACCAACGCCACGAAGGCTCACCCTATTCTCCCTTTGAGACAACACCACGAATGCATTTCTCAACCACTAGTGGTAGACTTTGGGGTGGTCTCCAAACCCTCACAAACTTTTCCGAGGGTAATCACAAAGGTCGATTCCTCTCCGAAAGACTCCTACCGCCTAGGAGTCTCCAACCTCCAAGAGTAACAAGAACGATGGGGGAAAGCTCAAGACTTGCTCAAATCATGAATTCCTTTGGTGCAAAGAAGGAGAAGGAGTGGATCTATCACATGATCGGACTACTTCTCTCAAAAGCTCTCAAATCCCTTGGGGATCTAAGATTTGGTGTGGAGGAGTGAGAGAGAGAGTGAAATGTGTTCTAGGGTTGGTTCAAAGTGAGTGGTCAACCCTCTCCCATGGGGAAGAAGGGCTATATATAGTGTGAGCTCAAATATGATCATTGTAGTGTAAGTGAGTGAGGCCGGACATCCGGCTTATATATTATATAGGGCAAGGGGCCGGACATCGGCTTGGTAAGCTATGAGGAACAAAACAAAGGCAGAACAAAAGAACAGAGGGGCCGAACATCTGATACGTCTCCAATCTATCTATAATTTTTTATTGTTCCATGCTATATTATATTCTGTTTTGGACATTATTGGGCTTTATTATACACTTATATATTATTTTTGGGACTAACCTATTAACCGAAGGCCCAACCCAGAATTGTTGTTTTTGCCTATTTTAGGGTTTCACAGAAAAAGAATATCAAACGGAGTCCAAATGGAATGAAACCTTGGGGAACGTGATTTTCGGAACGAACATGATCCAGAGGACTTGGACCCTACGTCAAGCAATCAACGAGGAAGGCACGAGGTAGGGGGCGCGCCTACCCCCCTCCCCCCGTCGCCCCCAGGCGCGCCCTCCACCCTCATGGGCCCTCTGTTGCTCCACCGACGTACTCCTTCCTCCTATATATACCTACGTACCCCCAAACTACCAGATACGGAGCCAAAACCCTAATTCCACCGCCATAACTTTCTGTATCCATGAGATCCCATCTTGGGGCCTTTTCCGGAGCTCCGTCGGAGGGGGCATCGATCACGGAGGACTTCTACATCAACACCATAGCCCCTCCGATGAAGTGTGAGTAGTTTACTTCAGACCTACGGGTCCATAGTTATTAGCTAGATGGCTTCTTCTCTCTTTTTGGATCTCATTACAAAGTTCTCCCCCTCTCTTGTGGAGATCTATTCGATGTAATCTTCTTTTGCGGTGTGTTTGTTGAGACCGATGAATTGTGGGTTTATGATCAAGTTTATCTATGATCAATATTTGAATCTTCTCTGAATTCTTTTATGTATGATTGGTTATCTTTGCAAGTCTCTTCGAATTATCAGTTTGGTTTGGCCTACTAGATTGATCTTTCTTGCAATGGGAGAAGTGCTTAGCTTTGGGTTCAATCTTGCGGTGTCCTTTCCCAGTGATAGTAGGTGCAGCAAGGCACGTATTGTATTGTTTCCATCGAGGATAACAAGATGGGGTTTATATCATATTGCATGAGTTTATCCCTCTACATCATGTCATCTTGCTTAAAGCATTACTCTGTTCTCTTGAACTTAATACTCTAGACGCATGTTGGATAGCGGTCGATGTGTGGAGTAATAGTAGTAGATGCAGGCAGGAGTCGGTCTACTTGTCTCGGACGTGATGCCTATATACATGATCATACATAGATATTCTCATAACTATGCTCAATTCTGTCAATTGCTCAACAGTAATTTGTTCACCCACCGTAAATACTTATGCTCTTGAGAGAAGCCACTAGTGAAACCTATGCCCCCGGGTCTATCTTCCATCATATTAATCTTCCAATACTTAGTTATTTCCTTTTCCATTTATTTTACTTGCATCTTTTATATCTCTTTATCATAAAAATACCAAAAATATTATCCTATCATATCGATCAGATCTCACTCTAGTAAGTGACCGTGTAGGGATTGACAACCCCTTATCGCATTGGTTGCGGGGATTTTTTTTGTGTAGGTGCGAGGAACTCGTGCGCGGCCTCCTACTGGATTGATACCTTGGTCTCAAAAACTGAGGGAAATACTTACGCTACTTTGCTGCATCACCCTTGCCTCTTCAAGGGAAAACCAATGCAGTGCTCAAGAGGTAGCAATATCCGGGGCCCAAGCCTAGACATCCGGCATATCACGAAGGCCCGGACATCCGGCAGGTGGCCGGACATCCGGCGCGCAGCCTGATGTCTACTACACAACCTTCTTCTTGTAGACATTGTTGGGCCTCCAAGTGCAGAGGTTTGTAGGACAGTAGAAAATTTCCCTCAAGTGGATGACCTAAGGTTTATCATTCCGTAGGAGGCGTAGGATGAAGATGGTCTCTCTCAAACAACCCTGCAACCAAATAACAAAGAGTCTCTTGTGTCCCCAACACACCCAATACAATGGTAAATTGTATAGGTGCACTAGTTCGGCGAAGAGATGGTGATACAAGTGCAATATGGATGGTAGATACAAGTTTTTGTAATATGAAAATATAAAAACAGCAAGGTAGCAAGTGGTAAAAGTGAGCATAAACGATATTGCAATGCGTTGAAACAAGGCCTAGGGTTCATACTTTCACTAGTGCAAGTTCCCTCAGCCCCGAGGGAGAACTACTCCCTCCTCGTCATGGAGAGCACCGGGATGATGAAGATGGCCACCGGAGAGGTATTCCCCCTCCGGCAGGGTGCCGGAACGGGTCTAGATTGGTTTTCGGTGGCTACGGAGGCTTCTGGCGGCGGAACTCCTGATCTATTGTGCTCCCCGAAGTTTTTAGTGTATATGGGTATATATGGGAGGAAGAAGTACGTCGGTGGACCTCCGGGCTGTCCACGGGGCAGGGGGGCGCGCCCAGGGGGGTTGGCGCGCCCCCACCCTCGTGGGCAGCCCGGGACTCTCCTTGTCCAACTCCGATACTCCATGGGCTTCTTCTGGTCCAAAAATAAGTTCCATGAAGTTTCAGGTCAATTGGACTCCGTTTGATTTTCCTTTTCTGCGATACTCTAAAATAAGGAAAAAACAGAAACTGGCACTAGGCTCTGGGTTAATAGGCTAGTCCCAAAAATAATATAAAAGTGTATAATAAAGCCCATAAACATCCAAAACAGATAATATAATAGCATGGAACAATCAAAAATTATAGATATGTTGGAGACGTATCAGCATCACGAAGCTTAATTCCTGCTCGTCCTCGAGTAGGTAAATGACAAAAATAGAATTTTTGATGTTGAACGCTGCCTAACATATTCATCATGTATCTCTCTTTACTGTGGCAAGAATATTCAGATCCATAAGATTCAAGACAAAAGTTTAATATTAACATAAAAATAATAATACTTCAAGCATACTAACAAAGTAATCATGTCTTCTCAAAATAACATGGCCAAAGAAAGCTATCCCTACAAAATAATATAGTCTGGCTATGCTCCATCTTCACCACACAACGTATTTAAATCATGCACAACCCCGATGACAAGCCAAGCAATTGTTTCATACTTTTGATGTTCTCAAACTTTTTCAATCTTCACGCAATACATGAGCGTGAGCCATGGATATAACACTATATGTGGAATAGAATGGTAGTTGTGGAGAAGACAAAAAGGGAGAAGATAGTCTCACATCAACTAGGCATATCAACGGGCTATGGAGATGCCCACTAATAGATATCAATGTGAGTGAGTAGGTATTGCCATGCAACTGATGCACTAGAGCTATAAGTGTATGAAATCTCAACAAAAGAAACTAGTGGGTGTACATCCAACTCGCTTGCTCACGAAGACCTAGGGCATTTTGAGGAAGCCCGTCATTGGAATATACAAGCCAAGTTCTATAATGAAAGATTCCCACTAGTATATGAAAGTGACAACATAGGAGACTCTCTATCATGAAGATCATGGTGCTACTTTGAAGCACAAGTGTGGTAAAAGGATAGTAGCATTGCCCGTTCTCTCTTTTTCTCTCATTTTTTTATTTTTTTTATTTGGGCCTTTTTTATGGCCTCTTTTCTCTTTTTTTTTATTTGGGCTTCTTTGGCCGCTTTTATTTATTTATTTTCGTCTGGAGTCTCATCCCGACTTGTGGGGGTATCATAGTCTCCATCATCCTTTCCTCACTGGGACAATGCTCTAATAATGATGATCATCACACTTTTATTTACATACAACTCAAGAATTAGAACTCGATAATTAGAACAAAATATGACTCTATGTGAATGCCTCCGGCGCTGTACCGGGATGTGCAATGAATCAAGAGTGACATGTATGGAAGAATTATGAACGGTGGCTTTGCCACAAATACGATGTCAACTACATGATCATGCAAAGCAATATGACAATGATGAAGCGTGTCATAATAACGGAAGGGTGGAAAGTTGCATGGCAATATATCTCGGAATGGCTATGGAAATGACATAATAGGTAGGTATGGTGGTTGTTTTGAGGAAGGTATATGGTGGTTTTATGGTACCGGCGAAAGTTGCGCGGTACTAGAGAGGCTAGCAATGGTGGAAGGGTGAGAGTGCGCATAATCCATGGACTCAACATTAGTCATAAAGAATTCACATACTTATTGCAAAAATCTATTAGTCATCAATACAAATTACTATGCGCATGCTCCTAGGGGGATAGATTGGTAGGAAAAGACCATCGCTCGTCCCCGACCGCCACTCGTAAGGAAGACAATCAATAAATAAATCATGCTCCGACTTCATCACATAACGGTTCACCATACGTGCATGCTACGGGAATCACAAACTTTAACACAAGTATCTCTCAAATTCACAACTACTCACTAGCATGACTCTAATATTACCATCCTCATATCTCAAAATAATCATCAGGTATCAAACTTCTCATAGTATTCAATGCACTTTATATGAAAGTTTTTATTATACCCCTCTTGGATGCCCATCATATTAGGACTAGTTTCATAACCAAAGCAAACTACCATGCTTTTCCAAATACTCTCAAAGTAATATAAGTGAAGCATGCGAGTTCATCTATTTCTTCAAAATAAAATCACCGCCGTGCTCTAAAAGGATATAAGTGAAGCACTAGAGCAAATGACAAACTACTCCGAAAGATATAAGTGAAGATCAATGAGTAGTCGAATAATTATGCAACCATGTGAAGACGCTCTAACATTTAATAATTTCAGATCTTAGTATTTTATTCAAACAGCAAGAAAAACTAAATAAAATAAAATGACGCTCCAAGCAAAACACATATCATGTGGCGAATAAAAATATAGCTCCAAGTAAAGTTACCGATGAACGAAGACGAAAGAGGGGATGCCTTCCGGGGCATCCCCAGGCTTAGGCTCTTGGTTGTCCTTGAATATTGCCTTGGGGTGCCTTGGGCATCCCCAAGATTAGGCTCTTGCCACTCCTTGTTCCATAATCCATCGAATCTTTACCCAAAACTTTAAAACTTCACAACACAAAACTTAACAGAAAACTCGTAAGCTCCGTTAGCGAAAGAAAACAAAACACCACTTCAAGGTACTGTAATGAACTCATTATTGATTTATATTGGTGTTAAACCTACTGTATTCTAACTTCTCTATGTTTTATAAACTATTTTACTAGCCATAGATTCATCAAAATAAGCAAATAACACACGAAAAACATAATCTGTCAAAAACAGAACAGTCTGTAGTAATCTGTAGCAGACGCAAACTTCTGCAACCCCAAAACTTCTAAAATAAATTTCTGGACGTGAGTCATTTATCTATTAATCATCTTCAAAAATAATTAACTAAATATCACTCTCCAATAAAAAATGACAGCAATTCTCGTGAGCGCTAAAGTTTCTATTTTTTACAGCAAGATCAACAAGACTTTCCCCAAGTCTTCCCAACGGTTCTACTTGGCACAAACACTAATTAAAACATAAAACCACATCTAAACAGAGGCTAGATAAATTATTTATTACTAAGCACGAGAAAAAAACAAGGAACAAAAATAAAATTGGGTTGCCTCCCAACAAGCGTTATCGTTTAACGCCCCTAGCTAGGCATGATGATTTCAATGATGCTCACATAAAGGATAAGAATTGAAACATAAAGAGAGCATCATGAAGAATATGACTAGCACATTTAAGTCTAACCCACTTCCTATGCATAGGTATTTTGTGAGCAAACAACTTATGGGAACAAGAATCATCTTGCATAGGAAGGTAAAACAAGCATAACTTCAAAACTTTAAGCACATAGAGAGGGAACTTGATATTATTGCAATTCCTACAGGCATATATTCCTCCCTCATAATAATTTTCAGTAGCATCATGAATGAATTCAACAATATAACTATCACATAAAGCATTCTTTTCATGATCTAGAAGCATAGAAAATTTACTACTCTCCACATAAGCAAGACTCTTCTCATTCGGAATAGTGGAAGTATCATAAGAAACTCGAATACTAAAAATTGTTTCCACATTAAAAGAGTAATGTTCAGAAAAAGGGTAATCATAATCATGACAAGTTTTATAAATAATCATCATAAGTAGCAACTTTTTTCTCATCATAATCAATTGAAACCTCTTCCAAGATAGTGGAATCATTACTAAATAAAGTCACGACCTCTCCAAATCCACTTTCATAATTATCATAGTAAGATTAAACATCCTCCAAAATAGTGGGACCATTATTCCCTAAAGTTGACACTCTTCCAAACCCACTTTCATCAATATAATCATCATAAGTAGGAGGCATGCTATCATCATTATAAATTTGCATATCAAAACTTGGGAGACTAAAAGTATCATCTTTATTAAACATAGCATCCCCAAGCTTGGGACAAACATTAATTACAGCAAATATATTCTCGAAAACATCATCTTCATCAAACATAGCATCCCCAAGCTTGGGCCTTTTCATATCATAAGCATAATCACCCTCATCATTAATAGTATGGATAGCAACAATAGTATAGCAATTATCATATTCTTCCAAGCAAGTGCCAAAAAGATTTTAAAGATCATAAGAAGTATCATTATCTTCCCAACCATAATCATCACAATAAGCAATAGGCATAACGAGATCATCATCAAGTGCATCATCTTCCACAATTATATTTTCACGAGGCACAACAGTAATAGGAGCATCATTACTTGGGAGAGATATCTTTTTACCTCTCTTCCTTTTTCTTTTATTCTTCTTCACCACATCATGTGTGGGTTAAATCCTCTTTTTGGATCTCCTTTTTAATGAGATTGGTTGAATAGAAGGCTCCTCCTCGTTACCTGATTCATCATAAGAAATAATAGGAGGATATTGCGAAGTCTCTTCCCTTTCATTAGTATTCTCTTCATCTTCTATTTGTTTTCTTTTCTTTATATAATTGGCAATATAAAGATTTTCAACGCAATTCACCGCACAATACATATAAATTTCTTCTAGATCAATATCGAGGAATTTCTCGAGGTTATATTCTGGAATAATCTTAGTTTCACATTTCATTTGTTCATAACCCAAAAGCAAACTAAGTTCATTATAATGTGCAAGGGAAATCAAGTCATCACAATTTTTGGACACGGTTCGATCATGAAACAATTTGCATATGATATTTAAATGACCATGTTCATTGCAAAGTTCACAAGTATGGCTAAGAAATTTTAAATTTTCAGCACTAACATTTAGCCTTTCTTGCAACCATTTAGTTTCTAAATACTTATGCCTCTTGCAATATCTATCTTCCCTATTTGGCGTGTTCTTGCAAACCCAATGCACTCCACAAAAATTGACATGCTTATAGGAGGCATTTTCATCATAACTAGTGCAATCATCATTAGTACTATGGATATTCAAGGAGTTAATACTAACAACATTGCAATCATGCTCATCACTCAAAGATTTAGCGCCAAACATTTTAATGCATTCTTCTTCTAACACTTTGGCACAATTTTCCTTTCCATCATACTCACGAAAGATATTAAAAAGATGAAGCGTATGAGGTAAACTCAGTTCCATTTTTTATAGTTTTCTTTTATAAACTAAACTAGTGATAAAACAAGAAACAAAAAGATTCGATTGCTAGATCTAAAGATATACCTTCAAGCGCTAACCTCCCCGGCAATGGCGCTAGAAAAGAGCTTGATGTCTACTACACAACCTTCTTCTTGTAGACGTTGTTGGGCCTCCAAGTGCAGAGGTTTGTAGGACAGTAGCAAATTTCCCTCAAGTGGATGACCTAAGGTTTATCAATACGTAGGAGGCGTAGGATGAAGATGGTCTCTCTCAAACAACCCTGCAACCAAATAACAAAGAGTCTCTTGTGTCCCCAACACACCCAATACAACGCTAAATTGTATAGGTGCACTAGTTCGGCGAAGAGATGGTGATACAAGTGCAATATGGATGGTAGATACAAGTTTTTGTAATCTAAAAATATAAAAACAGCAAGGTAGCAAGTGGTAAAAGTGAGCGTAAATGATATTCCAATGCGTTGAAAGAAGGCCTAGGGTTCATACTTTCACTAGTGCACGTTCCCTCAGCCCCGAGGGAGAACTACTCCCTCCTTGTCATGCAGAGCATCGGGATGATGAATATGGCCACCGGAGAGGGATTCCCCCTCCGGCAGGGTGCCGGAACGGGTCTAGATTGGTTTTCGGTGGCTACGGAGGCTTCTGGCGGCGGAACTCCCGATCTATTATGCTCCCCGAAGTTTTTAGGGTATATGGGTATATATGGGAGGAAGAAGTACGTCGGTGGACCTCCGGGCAGTCCACGAGGCAGCTCGTGGGCAGCCCGGAACTCTCCTGGTCCAACTCTGATACTCCGTGGGCTTCTTCTGGTCCAAAAATAAGTTCCGTGAAGTTTCAGGTCCATTGGACTCCGTATGATTTTCCTTTTCTGCGATACTCTAAAACAAGGAAAAAACAGAAACTGGCACTGGTCTCTGGGTTAATAGGTTAGTCCCAAAACTAATATAAAAGTGTATAATAAAGCCCATAAACATCCAAAACAGATAATATAATAGCATGGAACAATCAAAAATTATAGATACGTTGGAGACGTATCACAGCCCAGCATAAAGACGTTCTCTGGATAGCTATGCCCGGATATCCGAAATGGGGCCCGGACATCTGGCATAAGAGGAAGGCCCGGACATCCGGCGTGCAGCCTAGTATACAACTGCTCTCTAGATGGCTAGGCCCGGATATCTGGCAAGGAGGCCAGACATCCGGCGTGTAGCCCGGACATCCGGTATGAAGCCCGGACATCCGGCAACCAAGAGACAGAACATGAAGGTTTTTGGCATGTGCAGTATGGTCAGGAGGTTTGTGGCAAGAGCAAGCCTTTAACTAACCCTATTGATCCTCTCTTAATAGTGTGGGATCCTATACTCAAGAAAACAAATATGTAATCAACTTTTATGCTTCATCCTTGAGTAAAATCACTTGTAAGCTCTTGATCCACACACATCGATGAACCGGGGACTAATACCTGAGATTTACTTGACAGCCATTGTTAGTCCCCTACATGTATATTGTCATCAACATCAAAACATGATGTAAGGGCATGATTGCTCTTTTAATCTCCCCCTTTTTGTTTGTTGATGACAACCATTCATGTAGTATCATAGATGCAATAAATAATCTTAGCATTGACAATCATGAGAGCAAAAGTAAATAATAAGCCTATGTTTCTATTTGCTTTTAGCTCCCCCTTAGTGTGTGCATGGAATGCATATATGAAACCACAATAACTCACACATAACAACATTTTCATAACCACATGATAATCCAAGATAATATCATAGTTTCTCACACGATCAAGCACCATAGGTAGCAAACATAGTAAGTTTGAATAGTAGTGAACACAAATAGTCAACATTACATAGCCATAGCATGACCTAAGATTACTAATAGGATACTACTTCTCCCCCTTTGATGGCAACAAGTAAAAAGGGGCGAAGAGCTAAACAGACTCAATCACTCCTGGCGGATGTCATCATCATCATCAAGGAACTCGGGATACTCAACAAGAGATGGAAAGCCTAAAGTGGACGAGGATGGAGCCGCGGGAAGAGGATCAGCATCACTAACGGGACTCCCACGGTCATGAAGGCGCTGTTTGAGCAGATTCTTGGAGATGACAAGGCGCTTCTGAACATCATGATTCTGCTGAAAGCTGAAAGTGATCGCCTTCATGATAGCAGACTGATCCTTACCCAAGAATGATGCAAGACGGCCACGAGGAGCGGTCGAGGACGATGGAGTAGAGGAACCGGTTGGCGGATTCCCACTAGCAGACCTCCTGGGCTGAGTAGGAGCAGTAGTCTGGGCACTAGCCACCATACACATGTGAGGAGGAGGCGTCCAAATAGAGCGCACAACAGTTTCAACCACCTCAAAGGGAGTAGTGTGATCAATCAGTGCCTGGATAAATGGAGCATGAGGAAACTGGCGCGACTGTATGAAGCTGCAAAGACAAATCTCATGCCAAATGAAATGGGCTATGTCCAACGGCAGAGAGGGTTTGTCAAGCATTCGAACCATCAAGTCAATACAGTAGTTGCGAGCCCTTGATCGATCTCCCTTCTTAGGATAGAGGGTGCGAAGAACACACTGATAAATGATGAAGTAAGGAGCATGGAAGATGAATACCTTAGTGGGAGGATATCCACGTTCCTCTTCAGTGAACTAAGAGGGAGGCTTCACCAGAGGCAAGCAAGCATCAATCCCTTTAGGCTTAAACTCAGGATCCATACTGTGACTGCGATGTCCAACTCCAGAAACGTCCAAAATCTGAACAAACCGATCATAGGTGATACTCAGTGTAGTGTCATCGGTCATCCATGTGAGATTGTTGTCCGGACCAAAGAAACAGGTGGCATAGAAGTGAATGATGGCAGCTTCATTCCAATCACACTTGAAGGTCATTGCATGACCTAGGGTCATAGCATCAATGATCTGGACCGGATTGTTAGGAAACATGGCCGAATGGACACGTAGGAATTGGAGATCCACGTATTTGTGAGGAGTAAGACCTCGACCATGAACAAAATGGGAGTAGAGATCCTGCTGTATACGAGTCCGGAACCGAGGATCCTTGGCATCAGCCACCGTCTCATATTCATTGCCATCCCGACGAAATGCAAGGTATTGAGCCGCCCCCACAGTGGTGAAGTTGTGAGTGGGGCGATCCCCACTGTCAGGAAGCTCGATGGAGATGCGACGTCCATGAACAACGGGCATTGCAGACCCACAAACTTGAGGCACCGGTGCCCTCCTAGTACCAGGCTTGGACTGTCCAACGGAATGTCTTGGTGCACGGTCATCCTCTTCCTCCCCAACATAGTCTGCATCATCTAGATCTGAGGCCGACGGACTAGTGATGGTGCCCGCTTCTTTTTCTTCGTGGCGGTCTTCTTCTTCTTAGGCCGAGCATGCTCATCGGAGTCGGTTAAGCCTTGCCGGCGAACAACCCGGGAAGAGCGCTCGGGCCGATCAGGACCGAAGTTCTTGGTCCACGCCATGAGGAACTCCGGCGGTCACTCCCACAATGCATCGGTCCCTCCCGGGGGATTCACACCACAACCCAATAAATGGATTGGATAGAATTGTAGATCGAGAGGAGGAGAAGCCATGAGCAGGAGATCGGGGCCGAAGGACGATGGAGAGAGCTAGGGCGGCGCCGGAGCATAGCCCGGCGGCGCCGGCCGTGTGACGCGATGGGGAAGAGGAACGGGAGTGAATGGGGAAAAACTTCCCCCAACTCCCGACTCCCTCCCCTGTTATGTGTGGCTGCGGGTGACGCTCCGGACATCCGGGGCTTGGCCCAGATATCCGGCGAGTGGAGGTCAGTGTAAAACAGGGGCCAACGGGCCGGACATCCGGGGATAAGTTCGGATATCCGGCGTGTGAGGGTTAGGTAGCTATAGGATCAGGACCCGGATGTCCGGCTAGAGCCCGGATGTCCGATGATCGCAGTACGAGCAACAGAAAGATTTGCTCCAGTGCCCGGATGTCCGGCTTAGGAGCCGGATGTCCAGCTTAGGAGCCGGATGTCCGGCCACTTGACAACAAGTCCAGAAAAAAAATAGACTTGGAAGGGGCCAACGAATATGATTTGAAATAGTCTCCGCCAAGGAGTTTTGAGAGAATTTTTTTGAGGTGGAAACCTGAGTAATTCTAAGGCCATACCAAGATGTAATAACAACCCAACCAAATTAAGTAACTGAATGTCCACACAAGCAATGTACAAGCGGTGACCGATGTCACCATGTTTGGGCATATGGAACATAGTGCCGCAAAGATGAAGACTTTGGGCACATAGTCACGAATCCATCATGTTAAAGCACCATAGTTCGAGAACCATGATAACTTTGAGAGTGTTTATTCTATTTATGCATTATGTAGGGTGAGAATATTCATGAATTGAATGTCTCCCCCTAACTATATGCCTACATCAAGACAAGACATTAGGTTCATGCATGAATGGGTACTAGATTTCACATAATATTGTCAAGCTCCAAGATACCAAGTTCACGCCTAAGTTGACAAAACCTTGCTTCATCCAATGGCTTGGTGAAAATATCTGCAAGTTGCATATCTGTGCCAACATGAGCAATGTCAATATAACCCTTCTCCACATGATCTCTCAAGAAGTCGCACCTAATGTCAATGTGCTTGGTGTGGGTATGATCTTTGGGGTTCTCAGCAATATTGATGGCACTTTCATTATCACATAGAAGAGGCACATGTCTATAGGTGATACCGTAATCCTTCAAAGTTTGCCTCATCCATAGTAATTGAGTTGCACAACTAGCGGTTGCAATATATTCAGCTTCGGCGGTGGAGAGAGCAATACAATTTTGCTTCTTCAAGGAGCAACTTACCAAGGAGCGTCCAAGAAATGGACATGCACCGGAGGTGGACTTACGATCCACTTTGTCTCCAGCCCAATCCGCATTCGTGTACCCAATGAGATCAAACTTAGCATCCTTGGGGTACCATAGACCCAACTTTGGGGTGTGAACAAGGTATCTAAGAATATGCTTAACCGCCTTATGATGACTTTCCCTAGGGGAAGCTTGAAATCTAGCACACATGCATACACTAAACATGATGTCTGGTCTAGATGCACAAAGATAAAGCAATGAACCAATCATAGAGCGGTATTTGGATGGGTCGAAGGCGATACCGTTTTTGTCTTCAGTGAGTACAATTTTGGTTGGCATGGGAGTCTTACATAGGCTAGCATCAGTCATGCCAAATTTTGCTAGGATATCCTTGAGGTATTTTGCTTGAGACAAGAAAATTCCTTATTGAAATTGTTGAATTTGAAATCCGAGGAAGAACTTCAAATCCGCATTGAGTGACATTTCAAAATTCTTGGTCATTTATGCCGCAAACTTCTTGCATAAATGAATGTTAGGAGAACCAAAAATGATATCATCTACATAGATTTGGCATAAGATCAAATCACCTTTGTCCCTCTTAGTAAAAAGAGTGGGATCGATCACCCCTCTCACAAAGCCATCATTGAGTAAAAACTTCTTAGGATGATCATACCAAGCATGAGGTGCTTGTTTGAGGCCATACAAAGCCTTATGAAGTTTATACACATAGTCTTTGTGATCGGGGTCAACGAACCCAGGTGGTTGTGATACATATACTTCTTCTTGTAGAGGACCATTAAGGAAAACACTCTTGACATCCATTTGATGCAATGTACAACCTTTGAAAGCAGCATAAGCAAGTAAGATGTGAATGGATTCAAGACGGGCAACGGGGGCAAAGGTCTCACCAAAGTCCAAACCTTCAACTTGTGAGTACCCTTGTGCCACTAACCTTGCCTTGTTGCGGATGATTACACCATTCTCATCTTGCTTGTTCTTGAAAATCCACTTTGTTCCAATGACGTTGTGTTCCGTGGTTGGCCTCTTGACTAATGACCACACTTGATTGCGCTCAAAACTATTCAACTCTTCTTGCATAGCAATGAGGCAATCATTGTCTATCAACGCATCTTGTACCTTGAGAGGCTTAACACTAGACACAAAAGAGAAGTGAGCACAAAAGTTTGTCAATTGTTTACGAGTGACTCTACCTTCCGATATGCCGGTGAGGATTTTATCAACATCAACACGACCGGCCACTGGAGGCATGATGGAGGTTAAGGTTTCACAAGGTTCAACTTCATGTCCATCATCCACGTACTCAACATATGGATCATTAATGTGTGGTGGAAAACCTTCTTCTTCTTGCATTTGTTGAGGTTCATTGTCAATGATTTCACTTTCTTGTTCTTGCCCTTGAGGACGATCTTGTTCTTGATGATTACCATGAAGAGGAACTTGATCATCATCTTGTACTTGGACTATGGGCATTGGTTGAGTAATAGGGGCTTGTGGTGGTATGGCTGTTGAAGTAGTTTGATGATGTGTGAGGCTTCCATCTTCTTCTTCATCATCATGAGGTTCTTGTTCCATTGGAAGAAGTGCACCAACACCCATTGTCAAGATATCTTGAGAAGAATCTTCTTCACCTACATCACTTAGATCAACTTGCTCCCATGGGAGCCATTAAATTCATCAAACACCACGTCACAAGTTTCTACAACACATCCATCGGATTTGTTGTAGACTCTATAGGCGTGAGAGTTTGATCCATAGCCAACAAATATGCCCTTAATGGTTTTAGGTTGAAATTTTCCTAACCGCTCTCTTTTGTTGAGGATGAAGCATTTGCACCCAAATACATGAAAGTACTTGACATTTGGCTTGTTCCCGGTTAGGAGCTCATATGGAGTCTTTTCCAATATCGTGCAGAGGAAGATCCAGTTTGATGCATGACATGCAGTGTTGACGGCCTCGGCCCAAAAACTATGTGGCGACTTATATTCATCCAACATGGACCTTGCCATCTCCACAAGCGTGCAGTTCTTCCTTTCTGCTACACCATTTTGTTGGGCAGTGTATGGAGTTGAATATTGATACTCAATCCCTTCATCACTAAGGAACTCTTCCAAGGTGTAGTTATTGAACTCAGATCCATTATCACTTCTTATTGCCAGAATTTCTTTGTCAAACTTGCATTGTGCTTGCTTGGAGAAATCAATGAAGGTGATCTTCGTCTCGTCCTTGGATTTGAGGAAGAAGACCCATGTATACCTTGAGTAATCATCAACAATAACAAGTCCATACTTTTTTCCACCAAGACTATCCCATGAAGGAGGCCCAAAAAGATCCACATGAAGGAGCTCCAAAGGCCTTGAGGTAGACACAATATTCTTGGGTGGGTGCTTTGATTGATGTTGCTTCCCAGCTATGCATGCACTACACACACAATCTTTCTCAAAAGAGACATTAGTTAGTCCAAGGATGCGATTACCCTTTAAGAGATCTTGAAGATTTCTCATGCCGACATGGGCTAGCCGGCGATGCCATAGCCACCCCTTGTCGGCCTTGGCCATTAGAAAAGTTGCATGAAATGTGCTCTCTTTCGAGAAATGAATAGTGTAAAGGTTTCCATCCAACTCTCCAACAAAGGCCACATCGAGAGTATCTCTCTTAAAGACTTTCACATCCATTAGTCCAAAGAGTGTATCATAACCAACAAAAGCCAATTGGCGAACAGAAAGCAAATGTTATTTAAGGGATTGGACAAGCATGACATTTGCAAGTGACATGTCATTTGTGATAGCCACCTTGCCCTACCCGAGTACCTGTCCTTTTGATCCTCCACCAAACATAATGCTCATAAATGGTTGAATAGCTTCCATGAAATCGTAGAGCAACTTGCTATCTCCGTTCATATGATTGGTACATCCACTGTCAATCACCCATTTTACTCCACCGGAGAAAGCAACCTCCACACAATTATGACTTGGTTAGAGGCTCCCATTTTGCAATGGAACCTCTCAAGTTAGTCATAAGGGTCTTAGGGACCCAAATAGCATAAAACCAGGATGCATTTCAAGGACCAACAAACTTTGCATAAACCTCTCCATCCTTAGCCTTACGAAGTACATAGGATGGAGGCATGAACTCTTTTGGCTTGTTGAGAGTGGGCATGCCCCTCGTGGCCTTCCCACTAACAACCTTACCTTCCTCCTTGTGCCCTTGTCGTACAAAAGTTTCTTTTAGAGGAGTGGTGCACTTTTGAGAGGATGTCTTCTTCTTGCTTGTGCTAGGGTCAAACACAAGTCCCTCTTTGGCGAACACTGCATTGTGTTGGCTCAATACCTCATCAAGGTTCTTTTGCCCTTGAGCACACGTCATGAGCCCTTTCTCGATTTGAGCCTTGAGAAAGGAATTTTCCTCAAGAATAGATGCTAGATCACTACTAGAGTTAGTAGTACAAGCATCAACATTGATAATAGGAGAAGAGTAAGCCTTGGCTAGAGTTTCAAGATAAGTAAGCTTGAGTGTCTCAAAACTCTTTGTAAGAAGGGTGAGCTCTTCTTCCTTAGTCTTAAGGGGCACGGATAGGAGCTCACAATCCTTAGAGAGAGAAGCATTCGAGTTCACAAGCTTACTTTTATCATTCATCAACTCTTCGCAAGAGTCATTAGCCTTTTTCAAGGAGGCAAGATATTTAGTATGAACATCAATGTTTGCACCAATTTTCAAGCATAGTTCATCATTTCGTGTTTCCTCATACTGGACTTACTGCTCAAGGATTTCATATTTTTCCTTTTCCTCGGTGACGAGGGTTTCGAGTTCCTTAATGGTGATGGTGTGCTTACTCACCATCTCCATAAGCATACGAAACATAGTGAGCTTCTTTCCTTTGAGGGAGCACATGAACTTATTCAGTTTAGCAAGCATAGGATCATCTATATCATCATCATCCTCATGACTATCCTCTGCATCAAGATACTCATCACTAGGAGTAGGAGGAGTGAAAATAGGAGGATATGATCATGGAGTTACCTTGACCTTGTCGAGAGAGCTTTGGTCATTTCCTTCTTCTACCACGGCCTTTGCCATTAGGCACTTGTGAGCGTTGCCCTTGTAGTCCTTCATATAGTTGTAGGTGACAACATCACCACTCTTGTTGACTAGCCTCAATGTGTTTTGAGAATATTGAGCAACTCCGGCAATACCACTAACATCATCCGGATCGGATACTTCTTGAGCAACCATTGCTTTCCCATCTCTGTTCTTGAGCTTGGAGTTCAAAGGATTTGGCAACTTCTTCTTGGGAAAGGTATTGGGAAACCTTGGTTTATCCTCCCTCTTCTCATAAGGACACTCGTTGGAGAAGTGATTGGTTTATTCACAGTTGTAGCATTTTCTTACTTTCTTCTTTTGAAATCTTCCCTTGAATTTTCCCGCGCTAAACTTCTTGACAAATAGAGCCATGTCTTCATATGAAGGGCCCACATCGCATTCAACCTCATCACCATCTTCATCATCATCATCATCTTCTTCTTCTTCACTTTGCTCATCTTCACATACATGCTTGGCCTTCAATGCAAGATTGAACTTTGATGTTGGAGTACCATGCATGGAAAGATGTTTTGTGGCATTTGCCTTTGACTCTTCAAATAGTTGGAAGGTGGATATGATGTCATCTATAGTCCTTTCCTTAAAGGCATGGTGTCGTCTTATGTCCCACACCATTCGGTGGTGATATGGGGCAAGGGCATGAAGCAACTTGTCCACAAGAAATCGCTTAGTCATGTAGAATCCATCTTGTGTCTTGTCACACTCACACCACTCAATGTCAGCAGTGAGAGTCATGAGACGCTCAAGGAGTTGATTGGAGTTTCACCTTTATCCATACAAAAGTTCTGCAATTGCCCCTTGGCAGTTTCATATTGAGCACTTGTGGAGGTACCGGTCTTGGATCTTATAATACTTTCCCATAGTTCCTTTGCACTTGTGATGTGTATGAAAGCTCTCCTTTGCTTTTCTACCATACCTCTCCTTATACACATGGTTGCAGTGCCATTGAGATTCTTGTCATAAATTTCTCTTGGTGTAGGATTCTTTGGATCAACCACATCGTAACCATACTCCAAGATCTCCAGCATCTCATCGTTTCCATATCAAAGATGATCCTACATAGAAACTCTCCACAAGGCAAAATCGGCAGTGGCATCAAGTAAAGGATGTTTGCCTTGAGGGTTATATTATGGTTTCTCAACTTGGGGTCTTGCATAAAGCCAAGAAACACTGTAGTGATCATTGTTAGGAGGTTGTTGACCAAGTGACAGAGTACGCACAGTTGGCCTCGAAGCCGCACCATGATACGTCTCCAACGTATCTATAATTTTTTGTTGTTCCATGATATTATATTATCAACCTTGGATGTTTTATATGCATTTATATGCTATTTTATATGATTTTTGGGACTAACCTATTAACCTAGAGCCCAGTGCCAGTTTCTGTTTTTTCCTTGTTTTAGAGTATCGCAGAAAAGGAAAATAAAACGGAGTCCAATTGACCTAAAACTTAACGGAACTTATTTTTGGACCAAAAGAAGCCCATGGAGAATCGGAGATGGACCAGGAGAGTCCCGGGCTGCCCACGAGGGTGGGGGCGCGCCCCCTGCCTCGTGGACAGCCCGGAGATCCACCGACGTACTTCTTCCTCCTATATATACCCGTATACCCTAAAAACTTCGGGGAGCACAATAGATCGGAAGTTCCGTCGCCAGAAGCCTCCGTAGCCACCGAAAACCAATCTAGACCCGTTCCGGCACCCTGCCGGAGGGGGAATCCCTCTCTGGTGGCCGTCTTCATCATCTCGGTGCTCTCCATGACGAGGAGGGATTAGTTCTCCCTCGGGGCTGAGGGTATGTACCAGTAACTATGTGTTTGATCTCTCTATCTGTCTCTCGTGTTCTTGAGGTGATACGATCTTGATGTATCACGAGCTTTGCTATTATAGTTGGATCTTATGATGTTTCTCCCCCTCTACTCTCTTGTAATGGATTTAGTTTTCCCTTTGAAGCTATCTTATCGTATTGAGTCTTTAAGGATTTGAGAACACTTGATGTATGTCTTGCTTGGGATAAGCGTGGTGACAATGGGTTATTCTATTGATTCACTTGATGTATGTTTTGGTGATCAATTTGCGGGTTCCGCCCATGAACCTATGCATAGGCGTTGGCACACGTTTTCGTCTTGACTCTCCGGTAGAAACTTTGGGGCACTCTTTGAAGTACTTTGTGTTGGTTTGAATAGATGAATCTGAGATTGTGTGATGCATATCGTATAATCATACCCGTGGATACTTGAGGTGACATTGGAGTATCTAGGTGACATTAGGGTTTTGATTGATTTGTGTCTTAAGGTGTTATTCTAGTACGAACTCTAGGATAGATTGAACGGAAAGAATAGCTTCATGTTATTTTACTACGGACTCTTGAATAGATCGATCGGAAAGAATAACTTTGAGGTGGTTTCGTACCCTACCATAATCTCTTCGTTTGTTCTCCACTATTAGTGACTTTGGAGTGACTCTTTGTTGCATGTTGAGGGATAGTTATGTGATCCAATTATGTTATTATTGTTGAGAGAACTTACACTAGTGAAAGTATGAACCCTAGGCCTTGTTTCCTAGCATTGCAATACCGTTTGTGCTCACTTTTATCATTAGTTACCTTGCTGTTTTTATATTTTCAAATTAGAAAAACCTTTATCTACCATCCATATACCACTTGTATCACCATCTCTTCGCCGAACTAGTGCACCTATACAATTTACCATTGTATTGGGTGTGTTGGGGACACAAGAGACTCTATGTTATTTGGTTGCAGGGTTGCTTGAGAGAGACCACCTTCATCCTACGCCTCCTATGGATTGATAAACCTTAGGTCATCCACTTGAGGGAAATTTGCTACTGTCCTACAAATCTCTGCACTTGGAGGCCCAACAACGTCTAAAAGAAGAAGGTTGTGTAGTAGACATCAAGCTCTTTTCTGGCACCATTGCCAGGGAGGTGAGTGCTTGAAGGTATATCTTTAGATCTTGCAATCGAGTCTTTTAGTTTCTTGTTTTATCACTAGTTTAGTTTATAAAACAAAATTACAAAAAAATGGAATTAAGTTTGCCTCATACGCTTCATCTTTTTAATATCCTTCATGAGTACGATAGAAAGGAAAATTGTGCCAAAGTGTTAGAAGAAGAATACATTAAAATGTTTGGCACTAAATCTTTGAATGATGAGCATGATTGCAATGTTGTTAGTATGAACTCCTTGAATATCCATAGTACTAATGATGATTGCACTAGTTATGATGAAAATGTCTCCTATAAACATGTCAATTTTTGTGGAGTGCATTGGGTTTGCAAGTACACACCAAATAGGGAAGATAGATAATGCAAGAGGCATAAGAATTTAGAAACTAAATTGTTGCAAGAAAGGCTAGAAATTTGTGCTGAAAGATTCAATATTTATCGCCATCCTTTTCAACTTTGCAATGAACATGGTCATTTAAAGCTCCAATGCTATTTGTTTCATGATCAAGTCGTCTCCAAAAATTGTGATAACTTGATTACCCTTGAGCATCATAAAGAGCTTAGTATTCTTTTGGGTTATGAAGAAATGAAACGTATAACTGAGGGTATTCCAAAATTTAATCTCAATAAATTTCTTGATTTTGATCTAGAGGAGATTTATATGTATTGTGCGGTGAATTGCATTGAAAACCTTATGTTGCCAATTACATAAAGAAAAGAAAACAAATAGAAGATGAAGAGAATACTAATGAAAGGGAAGAGACTTCCCAATATCCTCCTATTATTTCTTATGATGAATCAGGTAACGAGGAGGAGCCTTCTATTCAACCAATCTCATTAATAAGGAGCTCCAAAAAGAGGATTGAACCCACACATGATGTGGGGAAGAAGAAGAAAAGAAAAAGGAAGAGAGGTAAAAAGATATCTCTCCCAAATAATGCTACTCCTATTACTGTTGTGCCTCATGAAAATATAATTGTGGAAGATGATGCACTTGATGATGATCTCGTTATGCATATTGCTTGTTGTGATGATTATGATTGGGAAGATAATGAAACTTCTTATGATCTTGAAAATCTTTTTGGCACTTGCTTGGAAGAATATGATAATTGCTATACTATTGGTGCTATCCATACTATTAATGATGAGGGTGATTATGCTTATGATATGAAAAGGCCCAAGCTTGGGGATGCTATGTTTGATGAATATGATGTTTTTGAGAATATACTTGCTGCAATTAATGTTTGTCCCAAGCTTGGGGATGCTACGTTTAATGAAGATGATATTTTTAGTCCCCCAAGTTTTGATGAGAAAATTTATTATGATGATAGCATGCCTCCTACTTATCATGATTATATTGTTGAAAGTGGATTTGGAGAGGTCATGACTTTATTTAGTAATGATTCCACTATCTTGGAAGAGGTTTCAATTGATTATGATGAGAACAAAGTTGCTACTTATGATGATTATTATGATGACACTTATGCTATAAAAAGTAGTGATTATATTTATAAAACTTGTCATGATTATGATTACCCTTTTTCTGAACATTACTCTTTTAATGTGGAAACAATTTATAGTATTCGAGTCTCTTATGATACTCCCACTATTCCGAATGAGAAGAATTTTGCTTATGTGGAGAGTAATAAAATTTCTATGCTTGTAGATCATGAAAAGAATACTTTATGTGATAATTATATTGCTCAACTCATTCATGATGCTACTGAAAATTATTATGAGGAAGGAATATATGCTTGTAGGAGTTGCAATAATATCAAGTTTCCTCTCTATGTGTTAAAGTTTTAAAGTTATGCTTGTTTTGCCTTCCTATGCTAGTTGATTAGTGTTCCCACAAGTTGTTTGCTCAGAAAATCCCTATGCATAGGAAGTGGGTTAGACTTAAATATGCTAGTCATATTCTTCATGATGCTCTCTTTATATTACAATTCTTATCTTTTATGTGAGCATCATTGAAATCATCATGCCTAGCTAGGGGCATTAAACGATAGCGCTTGTTGGGAGGCAACCAAATTTTATTTTTGTTCCTTGCTTTTTGCTCCTGTTTAGTAATAAATAATTTATCTAGCCTCTGTTATGATTGAGTTTTTATGTTTTAATTAGTGTTTGTGCCAAGTAGAACCTTTGGGAAGACTTGGGGAAAGTATTTGCGATCATGCTGTAAAAAACAGAAACTTTAGTGCTCACGGGAATTGCTGTCATTTTTATTGGAAAGTGATATTTAGTTAATTCTTTTTGAAGATGATTAATAGATAAATTCCTCACGTCTAGCAATTTATTTCTGAATTTTATGAGTTCCATAAGTATACGTGTTATCCAGATTACTACAGACTGTTTTGTTTTTGAAAGATTCTGTTTTCGATGTGTTGTTTGCTTATTTTGATGAATCTATGAGTAGTATCGGAGGGTATGAGCCATAGATAAGTTGGAATACAGTATATATTACACCAATATGAATTTAGAATGAGTTCACAACAGTACCTAAGTGGTGATTTATTTTCTTACACTAACGGAGCTTACGAGTTTTCTGTTATGTTTTGTGTTGTGAAGATTTCAAGTTTTGGGTAAAGATTCGATGGACTATGGAATAAGGAGTGGCAAGATCCTAAGCTTGGGGATGCCCAAGGCAGCCAAAGGTAATATTGAAGGAAAACCAAGAGCCGAAGCTTGGGGATGCCCCGGAAGGCATCCCCTCTTTCGTCTTCGTTCATCGGTAACTTTACTTGGAGCTATATTTTTATTTACCACATGATATGTATTTTGCTTGGAGCGTCATTTTTTTATTTAGTTTTTTCTTTCTGTTTGAATAAAATACCAAGATCTGAAATTCTTAAATGTTAGAGAGTCTTCACATAGTTGCATAATTATTCGACTACTCATTGATCTTCACTTATATCTTTCGGAGTAGTTTGTTGTTTGCTCTAGTGCTTCACTTATGTATTTTAGAGCACGGCGGTGGATTTATTTTGAAGAAATATATGAACTCTCGTACTTCACTTATATTACTTTGAGAGTCTTTAGAACAGCATGGTAGTTCGCTTGGGTTATGAAACTAGTCCTAATATGATGGGCATCCAAGAGGGATATAATAAAAACTTTCATATAAAGTGCACTGAATACTAAGAGAAGTTTGATACTTGATAATTGTTTTGAGGTATGAAGATGGTGATATTAGAGTCATGCTAGTTGAGTAGTTGTGAATTTGAGATATACTTGTGTTGAAGTTTGTGATTCCCGTAGCATGCACGTATGGTGAACCGTTATGTGATGAAGTCGGAGCATGATTTATTTATTGATTGTCTTCCTTATGAGTGACGGTCGGGGACGAGCGATGGTCTTTTCCTACCAATCTATCCCCCTAGGAGCATGCGCGTAGTACTTTGTTTCGATAACTAATAGATTTTTGCAATAAGTATGTGAGTTCTTTATGACTAATGTTGAGTCCATGTATTATACGCACTCTCACCCTTCCACCATTGCTAGCCTCTCTAATACCGCACAACTTTCGCCGGTACCATAAACCCACCATATACCTTGCTCAAAATAGCCACCATACCTACCTATTATGGCATTTCCATAGCCATTCCAAGATATATTGCCATGCAACTCTCCACCGTTCCGTTTATTATGACACGCTCCATCATTGTCATATTGCTATGCATGATCATGTAGTTGACATCGTATTTGTGGCAAAGCCACCGTTCATAATTCTTCCATACATGTCACTCATGAGTCATTGCACATCCCGGTACACCGTCGGAGGCATTCATATAGAGTCATATATTGTTCTAAGCATCGAGTTGTAATTCTTGTGTTGTAAGTAAATAAAAGTGTGATGATCATCATTATTAGAGAATTGTCCCAGTGAGGAAAGGATGATGGAGACTATGATTCCCCCACAAGTCGGGATGAGACTCCAGACGAAAATAAATAAATAAGTAAAAGAGGCCAAATAAGCCCAAATAAAAAAAGAGAAAAGAGGTCATAAAACAGAAAGAGAAAAGGCCCAAATAAAAAAATAAAAAATGAGAGAAAAAGAGGGAAGGGACAATGCTACTATCCTTTTACCACACTTGTGCTTCAAAGTAGCACCATGATCTTCATGATAAAAGTCTGCTATGTTGTCACTTTCATATACTAGTGGGAATCTTTCATTATAGAACTTGGCTTGTATATTCCAATGATGGGCTTTCTCAAAATGCCCTAGGTCTTCGTGAGCAAGCAAGTTGGATGCACACCCACTAGTTTCTTCTGTTGATCTTTCATACACTTATAGCTCTAGTGCATCCGTTGCATGGCAATCCCTACTCACTCACATTGATATCTATTAATGGGCATCTCCATAGCCCGTTGATACGCCTAGTTGATGTGAGACTATCTTATCCTTTTTGTCTTCTCCACAACCACCATTCTATTTTACCTATAGTGCTATGTCCATGGCTCACGCTCATGTATTGCGTGAAGATTGAAAAAGTTTGAGAACATCAAAGTACAAAACAATTGCTTGGCTTGTCATTAGGGTTGTGCATGATTTAAATATTTTGTGTGGTGAAGATAGAGCATAGCCACACTATATGATTTTGTAGGGATAGCTTTCTTTGGCCATGTTATTTTGAGAAGACATGATTGCTTTGTTAGTATGCTTGAAGTATTATTATTTTTATGTCAATATTAAACTTTTGTCTTGAATCTTATGGATCTGAATATTCTTGCCACAATAAAGAGAATTAAATGGATAAATATGTTAGGTAGCATTCCACATCAAAAATTCTGTTTTTATCATTTACCTACTCGAGGACGAGCAGGAATTAAGCTTGGGGATGTTGATACATCTCCAACGTATCTATAATTTTTGATTGTTCAATGCTATTATATTTTCAACCTTGGATGTTTTATATGCATCTATATGCTATTTTATATGATTTTTTGGGACTAACCTATTAACCTAGAGCCCAGTGCCAGTTTCTGTTTTTTCCTTGTTTTAGAGTATCGCAGAAAAGGAAAATCAAACGGAGTCCAAATGACCTGAAACTTCACGGAACTTATTTTTGGACCAAAAGAAGCCCACGGAGAATCGAAGATGGACCAGGAGAGTCCGAGGCTGCCCACAAGGGTGGGGGCGCGCCCACCCCCCTGGGCGTGCCCCCTGCCTCGTGGACAGCCCGGAGAACCACCGACGTACTTCTTCCTCCTATATACACCCATATACAATAAAAACTTCGGGGAGCACAATAGATCGGGAGTTCCGCCGCCAGAAGCCTCTGTAGCCACAGAAAACCAATCTAGACCCGTTCCGACACCCTGCCGGAGGGGGAATCCCTCTCCGGTGGCCATCTTCATCATCCCGGTGCTCTCCATGACAAGGAGGGAGTAGTTCTCCCTCGGGGCTGAGGGTATGTACTAGTAGCTATGTGTATGATCTCTCTCTCTCTCTCGTGTTCTTGAGGTGATACGATCTTGATGTATCGCGAGCTTTGCTATTATAGTTGGATCTTATGATGTTTCTCCCCCTCTACTCTCTTGTAATGGATTGAGTTTTCCCTTTGAAGCTATCTTATCAGATTGAGTCTTTAAGGATTTGAGAACACTTGATGTATGTCTTGCGTGGGATAACCGTGGTGACAATGGGTTATTCTATTGATTCACTTGATGTATGTTTTGGTGATCAATTTGCGGGTTCCGCCCATGAACCTATGCATAGGCGTTGGCACACGTTTTCGTCTTGACTCTCCGGTAGAAACTTTGGGGCACTCTTTGAAGTACTTTGTGTTGGTTTGAATAGATGAATCTGAGATTGTGTGATGCATATCGTATAATCATACTCGTGGATACTTGAGGTGACATTGGAGTATCTAGGTGACATTAGGGTTTTGATTGATTTGTGTCTTAAGGTGTTATTCTAGTACGAACTCTAGGATAGATTGAACGGAAAGAATAGCTTCATGTTATTTTACTACGGACTCTTGAATAGATCGATCGGAAAGAATAACTTTGAGGTGGTTTCGTACCCTACCATAATCTCTTCGTTTGTTCTCCGCTATTAGTGACTTTGGAGTGACTCTTTGTTGCATGTTGAGGGATAGTTATGTGATCCAATTATGTTATTATTGTTGAGAGAACTTGCACTAGTGAAAGTATGAACCCTAGGCCTTGTTTCCTAGCATTGCAATACCGTTTGTGCTCACTTTTATCATTAGTTACCTTGCTGTTTTTACATTTTCAGATTACGAAAACCTTTGTCTACCATCCATATACCACTTGTATCACCATCTCTTCGCCGAACTAGTGCACCTATACAATTTACCATTGTATTGGGTGTGTTGGGGACACAAGAGACTCTTTGTTATTTGGTTGAAGGGTTGCTTGAGAGAGACCATCTTCATCCTACGCCTCCTACGGATTGATAAACCTTAGGTCATCCACTTGAGGGAAATTTGCTACTGTCCTACAAAACTCTGCACTTGGAGGCCCAACAACGTATACAAGAAGAAGGTTGCCTAGTAGACATCACACCACCAGAAAGTGGTGCATGCACCATGGAGAATGTGGCTATTCTCAATTGGACCAAGGCCTCAAGAGAAGCATCATGCTCCTCTTTTTTCTTAGCAAGGGCCCGTTCCAGATCCTCAGAAGTAAAGGACTTGACTTCTGAAGAAGCCTCACCTTTATCCTTCGGATCTGTAACAAGGGGAGTCCCATCGGGGTTCATCTCACTCTAGGGCGGTTAAGCCACAAGAATAGAGCACGAGGCTCTGATACCAATTGAAAGGATCGAGATGGACCTAGAGGTGGGGTGAATAGGTAAAATTACAAATTTTAATTATTACTTAGCAATTTTAGGCAATAATGCGGAATATGAAGGTGAGCCTAACAATTGCAAGTGTGGTACTAAGTGCTAAGCAAGTAACACAAGTATCTAAGTAAGAAAGCACAATATGATATAAGTAAGTACTAAGAGACAAGTAACCACAAGTAGAGAGTTAGGGTTAGGAATAACCACAACTCCGGGAGATGAGGATGTATGCCGATGTTCACTTCCTTGGAGGGAAGCTACATCACCGTTAGAGAGGTGGATGTTACCATGAAGGCACACCAACGCACAGGAGGCTCACCCTATTCTCCCTTGGAGACAACACCATGAAGGCGTTTCTCAACCACTAGTGGTAGACCTTGAGGTGGTCTCCAAACCCTCACAAACTTTTCCGGGGGTAATAACAAAGGTCGATTCCTCTCCAAAAGACTCCTACCGCCTAGGAGTCTCCAACCTCCAAGAGTAACAAGAACGATGGGGAAAAGCTCAAGACTTGCTCAAATCACGAATTCCTTTGGTGCAAAGAAGGAGAAGGAGTGGATCTATCACTTGATCGGACAACTTCTCTCAAAAGCTCTCACATCCCTTAGGGATCTAAGATTTGGTGTGGAGGAGTGAGAGAGAGAGAGAGAGTGAAATGTGTTATAGGTTTTGTTCAAAGTGAGTGGTCAACCCTCTCCCGTGGGGAAGAAGTGCTATATATAGTGTGAGCTCAAATATGGAAGTTGCAGTGTAAGTGAGTGAGCAGGCCGGACATCCGGGCAAGAGGCCGGACATCTGGCTTGGTAAGCTACGAGGAACAGAACAAAGGCAGAAAAAAAGAACAGAGGGGCCGGAAATCCGGGGCCCAAGCCCGGACATCCGGCATATCAGGAAGGCCCGGACATCCGGCGCGCAGCCCAGCATAAAGACGTTCTCTGGATAGCTATGCCCGGATATCCGAAATGGGGCCTGGACATCCGACGTAACAGGAAGGCCCGGACATCCGGGGAAAGCCCAGACATCCGGCATGCAGCCTAGTATACGACTGCTCTCTGGATGGCTAGGCCTGGATATCCGGCAAGGAGGCCAGACATCCTGCATGCAGCCCGGACATCCGGCATGAAGCCCGGACATCCGGCAGCCAAGAGACATAACATGAAGGTTTTTGGCATGTGCAGTATGGTCAGGAGGTTTGTGGCAAGAGCAAGCCTTTAAATAACCCTATCGATCCCCTCTTAATAGTGCGGGATCCTATACTCAAGAAAACAAATATGTAATCAACTTTTATGCTTCATCCTTGAGTAAAATCACTTGTAAGCTCTTGATCCACACACGTCGATGAACCGGGGACTAATACCTAAGATTTACTTGACAGCCATTGTTAGTCCCCTACATGTATATTGTCATCAACATCAAAACATGATGTAAGGGCATGATTTCTCTTTCAATCTCCCCCTTTTTGTTTGTTGATGACAACCATACATGTAGTATCATAGATGCAATAAATAATCTTAGCATTGACAATCATGAGAGCAAAAGTAAATAATAAGCCTATGTTTCTATTTGCTTTTAGCTCCCCCTTAGTGTGTGCATGGAATGCATATATGAAACCACAATAACTCAGACATAACAACATTTCATAACCACATGATAATCCAAGATAATATCATAGTTTCTCACACGATCAAGCACCATAGGTAGAAAACATAGTAAGTTTGAATAGTAGTGAACACAAATAGTCAACATAACATAGCCATAGCATGACCTAAGATTACTACTAGGATACTACTTCTCCCCCTTTGATGGCAAATAGTAAAAAGGGGCTAAGAGCTAACCGGACTCGATCACTCCTGGCGGATGTCATCATCATCATCATCAAGGAACTCGGGATACTAAACACGAGATGGAAAGCCGAAAGTGGACGAGGATGGAGACGCGGGAAGAGGACCATCATCACTAACGGGGCTCCCATGGTCACGGAGGCGCTGTTTGAGCAGATTCTTGGAGATGACAAGGCGCTTCTGAACATCATGATTCTGCTGACAGCTGAAAGTGATCGCCTTCATGATAGCAGATTGAGCCTTACCCAGGAATGATGCAAGACGACCACGAGAAGCGGTCGAGGAAGATGGAGCAGAGGAACCGGTTGGCGGATTCCCACTAGCAGACCTCCTGGGCTGAGTAGGAGCAGTAGTCTGGGCACTAGCCACCATACACATGTGAGGAGGAGGCGTCCAAATAGAGTGCACATCAGTTTTAACCACCTCAAAGGGAGCAGTGTGATAAATCAGTGCCTGAATAAATGGAGCATGAGGAAACTAGCGCGACTGTATGAAGCTGCAAAGACGAATCTCATGCCAAATGAAATGGGCTGTGTCCAACGGCAGAGAGGGTTTGTCAAGCATTCGAACCATCAATTCAATACAGTAGTTGCGAGCCCTTGATCGATCTTCCTTCTTAGGATAGAGGGTGCGAAGAACACACTGATAAAGGATGAAGTAAGGAGCACGGAAGATGGATACCTGATTGGGAGGATATCCATGTTCCTCTTCAGTGAACTGAGAGGGAGGCTTCACTAAAGGCAAGAAAGCATCAATCCCTTTGGGCTTAAACTCTGCCATACTGTGAATCTGATGTCCAACTCCAGGGAGGCCCAAAATCTGAACAAACCGATCATAGGTGATACTCAGTGTAGTGTCATCGGTCATCCCTGTGAGAGTGTTGTCCGGACCAAAGAAACAGGTGGCATAGAAGTCAAGGATGGCAGCTTCATTCCAATCACACTTGAAGGTCATTGCAGGACCTAGGGTCATAGCATCAATGATCTGGACCGGATTGTTAGGAAACATGGCCGGATGGTCATGTAGGAATTGGAGATCCACATATTTGTGAGGAGTAAGGCCTCGACCATGAACAAAACTGGAGTAGAGATCCTGCTGCATACGAGTCCGGAACCGAGGATCCTCGGCATCAGCCACCATCTCATATTGATTGACATCCCGACGAAACGCAAGGTATTGAGCCGCCCCCATAGTGGTGAAGTTGTGAGTGGGGTGATCCCCGCTGTCAGGAAGCTCCACGGAGATGCGACGGCCATGAACAACGGGCATTGCAGAACCATGAGCTTGAGGCACCGATGCCCTCCTAGTACCAGGCTTGGACTGTCCAACGGAATGTCTTGGTGCACGGTCATCCTCTTCCTCCCCAACATAGTCCGCATCATTTGGATCCGAGGCCGAGGGACTAGTGGATGGTGCCCGCTTCTTCTTCTTCTTCATGGCGGTCTTCTTCTTCTTAGGCCGATCATGCTCATCGGAGTCAGTTGAGCCATGCCGGCAAACAACCCGGGAAGAAGGCTCGGGCCGATCGGGACCGCAATTCTTGGTCCGTGCCATGAGGAACTCCGGCGTTCACTCCCACAATGCACCGGTCCCTCCCAAGGGATTCACACCACAACCCAAGAAATGGATTGGATAGAATTGTAGATCGAGAGGAGGAGAAGCCTTGAGCAGGAGCTCGGGGCCGGAGGACGAAGGAGAGAGCCGGGGTGGCGCTGGAGCATAGCCCGGCGGCGGAGGCCGTGTGACGCGATGGGGAAGAGTAATGGGAGTGAATGGGGAAAACTGCCCCAACTCTTGAGTCCCTCCCCTGTTATGTGTGGCTGCGGGTGACGGGCCGGACATCCGGGGCTTGGCCCAGATATCCGGCGAGTGGAGGTCAGTGTAAAACAGGGGCCAACAGGCCAGAGATCCAGGAATAAGTCTGAATGTCCAGCGTGTGAGGGTTAGGCAGCTATAGGATCAGGACCCGGATGTCCGGCTAGAGCCCAGATGTCCGACGATCGCAGTACGAGCAACAGAAAGATTTGCTCCAGGGCCCGCATGTCCGGCTTAGGAGCCGGATGTCCGGCCACTGGACAAGAAGTCCAGACAAAAAATAGACTTGGAAGGGGCCAACTAATATGATTTGAAATAGACTCTGGCAAGGAGTTTTGAGAGAATTTTTTTTGAAGTGAAAACCTGAGTAATTCTAAGGCCATACTAAGATGTAATAACAACCTAACCAAATTAAGTAACTGAAGGTCCACACAAGCAATGTACAAGCGGTGACCGATGTCACCATGTTTGAGCATATGGAACATAGTGCCGCAAAGATGAAGACTTTGGGCACATAGTCACGACTCCATCATGTTAAAGCACCATAGTTCGAGAACCATGATAACATTGAGAGTGTTTGTTCTATTTATGCATTATGTAGGGTGAGAATTTTCATGAATTGAATCTCTCCCCCTAACTATATGCTTACATTAGGACAAGACATTAGGTTCATGCATGAATGGGTACTAGATTTCACATAATATTGTCAAGCTCCAAGATACCAAGTTCACGCCTAAATTGACAAAACTTTGCTTCATCCAATGGCTTGGTGAAAATATCTGCAAGTTGCATATCTGTGCCAACATGAGCAATGTCAATATGACCCTTCTCCACATGATCTCTCAAGAAGTGGTACCTAATGTCAATGTGCTTGGTGCGGGTATGATCTTTGGGGTTCTTAGCAATATGAATGGCACTTTCATTATCACATAGAAGAGGCACATGTCTATAGGTGATACCATAATCCTTCAAAGTTTTCCTCATCCATAGTAATTGAGTCGCACAACTGGCGGTTGCAATATATTCAGCTTCAGCGGTGGAGAGAGCAACACAATTTTGCTTCTTCAAGGACCAACTTACCAAGGAGCGTCCAAGAAATTGACATGCACCAGAGGTGGACTTACGATCTACTTTGTCTCCATCCCAATCCGCATCCGTGTACCCAATGAGATCAAACTTAGCATCCTTGGGGTACCATAGACCCAACTTTGGGGTGTGAACAAGGTATCTAAGAATATGCTTAACCGCCTTATGATGACTTTCCCTAGGGGAAGCTTGAAATCTAGCACACATGCATACACTAAACATGATGTCTGGTCTAGATGCACAAAGATAAAGCAATGAACCAATCATAGAGCGGTATTTGGATGGGTCGAAGGGGATACCTTTTTGTCTTTAGTGAGTACAATTTTGGTTGGCATGGGAGTCTTACATGGGCTAGCATCAGTCATGCCAAATTTTGCTAGGATATCCTTGAGGTATTTTGCTTGAGACAAGAAAATTCCTTCTTGAAATTGTTGAATTTGAAATCCGAGGAAGAACTTCAAATCCGCATTGAGTGACATTTCAAAACTCTTGGTCATTGATGCCGCAAACTTCTTGCATAAATGAATTTTAGGAGAACCAAAAATGATATCATCTACATAGATTTGGCATAAGATCAAATCACCTTTGTCCCTCTTAGTAAAAAGAGTGGGATCGATCACCCCTCTCACAAATCCATCATCGAGTAAAATCTACTTAAGATGATCATACCAAGCATGAGGTGCTTGTTTGAGGCCATACAAAGCCTTATGAAGTTTATACACATAGTCTTTGTGATCGGGGTCAACGAACCCAGGTGGTTGTGATACATATACTTCTTCTTGTAGAGGACCGTTAAGGAAAGAACTCTTGACATACATTTGATGCAATGTAAAGCCATTGAAAGCAGCATAAGAAAGTAAGATGCGAATGGATTCAGGACGGGTAACGGGGGAAAAGGTCTCACCAAAGTCCAAACCTTCAACTTGTGAGTATCCTTGTGCCACTAACCTTGCCTTGTTGCGGATGATTACACCATTCTCATCTTGCTTGTTCTTGAAAATCCACTTTGTTCCAATGACGTTGTGTTCCGTGGTTGGCCTCTTGACTAATGACCACACTTGATTGTGCTCAAAACTATTCAACTCTTCTTGCATAGCAATGAGGCAATCATTGTCTATCAACGCATCTTGTACCTTGAGAGGCTCAACACTAGACACAAAAGAGAAGTGAGCACAAAAGTTTGTCAATTGTTTACGAGTGACTCTACCTTCCAATATGCCGGTGAGGATTTTATCAACATCAACATGACCGGCCACTCGAGGCATGATGGAGGTTAATGTTTCGCGAGGTTTAACTTCATGTCCATCATCCACGTCCTCAACATATGGATCATTAATGTGTGGTGGAAAATCTTCTTCTTCTTGCATTTTTTGAGGTTCATTGTCAATGATTGCACTTTCTTGTTCCTGCCCTTGAGGATAATCTTGTTCTTGATGATTATCATGAAGAGGAACTTGATCATCATCTTGTACTTGGACTATGGGCATTGGTTCAGTAATAGGGACTTGTGGTGGTATGGTTGTTGAAGTAGTTTGATGATGTGTGAGGCTTCCATCTTCTTCTTATTCATCGTGAGGTTCTTGTTCCATTGGAAGAAGTGCACCAACACCCATTGTCAAGATATCTTGCGAAGAATCTTCTTCACCTACATCAATTAGATCAACTTGCTCCCCATGGGAGCCATTAAATTCATCAAACACCACGTCGCAAGTTTCTACAACACACCCATTGGATTTGTTGTATACTCTATAGGCGTGAGACTTTGATCCATAGCCAACAAATATGCCCTCAATGGTTTTAGATTGAAATTTTCCTAACCGCTCTCTTTTGTTGAGGATGAAGCATTTGCACCCAAATACATGAAAGTACTTGACATTTGGCTTGTTCCCGGTTAGGAGCTCATATGGAGTCTTTTTCAATATCGTGCGGAGGAAGATCCGGTTTGATGCATGACATGCAGTGTTGACGGCCTCGGCCCGAAAACTATGTGGCGACTTGTATTCATCCAACATGGACCTTGCCACCTCCACAAGGGTGTGGTTCTTCCTTTCTGCTACACCATTTTTGTTGGGGAGTGTATGGAGCTGACTATTGATGCTCAATCCCTTCATCACTAAGGAACTCTTCCAAGGTGTAGTTATTGAACTCAGATCCATTATCGCTTCTTATTGCCAGAATTTCTTTGTCGAACTTGCGTTGTGCTTGCTTGGCAAAATCAATGAAGGTGATCTTCGTCTCATCCTTGGATTTGAGGAAGAAGACCCATGTATACCTTGAGTAATCATCAACAATAACAAGTCCATACTTTTTTCCACCAAGACTACCCCATGAAGGAGGCCCAAAAAGATCCACATGAAGGAGCTCCAAAGGCCTTGAGGTAGACACAATATTCTTGGGTGGGTGCTTTGATTGATGTTGCTTCCCGGCTATGCATGCACTACACACACGATCTTTCTCAAAAGAGACATTAGTTAGTCCAAGGATGTGATTACCCTTTAAGAGATATTGAAGATTTCTCATGCCGACATGGGCTAGCCGGCGATGCCATAGCCACCCCTTGTCGGCCTTGGCCATTAGACAAGTTGCGTGGAATGTGCTCTCTTTCGAGAAATCAACCATGTAAAGGTTTCCAACCAACTCTCCAACAAAGGCCACCCGAGAGTATCTCTCTTAAAGACTTTCACATCCATTAGTCCGAAGAGTGTATCATAACCAACAGAAGCCAATTGGCGAACAGAAAGCAAATGGTATTTAAGGGATTGGACAAGCATGACATTTGCAAGCGACATGTCATTTGTGATAGCCACCTTGCCCAACCCGAGTACCTATCCTTTTGATCCTCCACCAAACATAATGCTCATAAATGGTTGAATAGCTTCCATGAAATCATAGAGCAACTTGCTATCTCCGGTCATATGATTGGTACATCCATTGTTAATCACCCATTTTACTCCACCGGAGAAAGCAACCTACACACAATTATGACTTGGTTAGAGGCACCCATTTTGCAATGGGACCTCTCAAGTTAGTCACAAGGGTCTTAGGGACCCAAATAGCATAAAACCAGGATGCATTTCAAGGACCAACAAACTTTGCATAAACCTCTCCATCCTTAGCCTTACGAAGTACATATGATGGAGGCATGAACTCTTTTGGCTTGGTGAGAGTGGGCATGCCCCTCGTGGCCTTCCCACTAACAACCTTACCTTCCTCCTTGTGCCCTTGTCGTGCAAAAGTTTCTTTTAGAGGGGTGGTGCACTTTTGAGAGGATGTCTTCTTCTTGCTTGTGCTAGGGTCAACTCGAGTCCCTCTTTGGCGAACACTCCATTATGTTGGCTCAATACCTCATCAAGGTTCTTTTGCCCTTGAGCACACGTCATGAGCCCTTTCTCGATTTGAGCCTTGAGAAAGGAATTTTCCTCAAGAATAGATGCTAGATCACTACTAGAGTTAGTAGTACAAGCATCAACATTGATAATAGGAGAAGAGTAAGCCTTGGCTAGAGTTTCAAGATAAGTAAGCTTGAGTGTCTCAAAACTCTTTGTAAGAAGGGTGAGCTCTTCTTCCTTAGTCTTAAGGGACACGGATAGGAGCTCACAATCCTTAGAGAGAGAAGCATTCGACTTCACAAGCTTACTTTTATCATTCATCAACTCTTCGCAAGAGTCATTAGCCTTTTTCAAGGAGGCAAGATATTTAGTATGAACATCAATGTTTGCACCAATTTTCAAGCATAGTTCATCATTTCGTGTTTCCTCATACTGGACTTACCGCTCAAGGATTTCATATTTTTCCTTTTCCTCGGTGACGAGGGTTTCGAGTTCCTTAATGGTGATGGTGTGCTTACTCACCATCTCCATAAGCATACGAAACATAGTGAGCTTCTTTCCTTTGAGGGAGCACATGAACTTATTTAGTTTAGCAACCATAGGATCATCTATATCATCATCATCCTCATGACTATCCTCCGCATCAAGATACTCATCACTAGGAGTAGGAGGAGTGAAAAGAGGAGGATATGATCATGGAGTTACCTTGACCTTGTTGAGAGAGCTTTGGTCATTTCCTTCTTCTAACACGGCCTTTGCAATTAGGCACTTGTGAGCGTTTCCCTTGTAGTCCTTCATATCGTTGTAGGTGACAACATCACCACTCTTGATGACTAGCCTCAACGTGTTTTGAGAATCGTGAGCAACTCCGGCAACACCACTAACATTATCCGGATCGGATACTTGTTGAGCAACCATTGCTTTCCCATCTCTCTTCTTGATCTTGGAGTTCAAAGGATTTGGCAACTTCTTCTTAGGAAAGGTCTTGGGAAACCTTGGTTTATCCTCCCTCCTCTCATCAGGACACTCATTGGAGAAGTGGTTGGTTTCTTCATAGTTGTAGCATTTTCTTACTTTCTTCTTTTGAAATCTTCCCTTGAATTTTCCCGCGCTAAACTTCTTGACAAAGAGAGCCATGTATTTATATGAAGGGCCCTCATCGGATTCAACCTCATCACCATCTTCATCATCATCATTGTTAGGAGGTTGTTGACCAAGTGACGGAGTAGGCATAGTTGGCCTCGAAGCCGCACCATGATACGTTGTCGGGACCCCGATCCTAAGTCACAGCGATCTAGCATGTAACACATCATATCAGTTTGCGGCCTCACGCACGGTATTCCCACGGGTGCCACCTTACCTGGCCCGGGACCGTTTGTGCCTTTTGGCTCACGTATATGATAGTGTCGCTAGCATCCATATGACAAAGAACCCGGGCCGACATGGCTAGTCTTGAAACCAAAGCGGCACTAACCCATGAGGACAGGCATACATGAACCACATCGAGCATGTCGGTCATCGACGTGTGAATCCGGGCTGTAGCACTGGGCTAACAGGACTCCGGTAACCCGGGCTGTAGCAGGCTTGGCAGGGATCCGGATGTCACCGCGTGACATTTCCCCGAAGGGACAGACACAGGAACAAGGTGAAACACATGCCGGCCAGTCAAGTGTCCTGAGCAGTAGTGCTGGGCTATCAGGACTCCGGTGAACCGAGCTGTAGCGGACTACTATCGCTCAGAAAGCACTAGACTACATTTCCCCATATGATAGGCTGCCAAGGATAAACAACTAGATTGTTGGATCCCACACATAGCAATACACGTTACACGTACGCATAACATGCAAGTATGTGATGTACAACATGGCATCACAACATAACGCAAACTCATATAGATAAAGGCCCAAAAGGGCCACATAGCATTAAGTACAAGCAAGGGTCACATGACCCATCATTCAGAGCATACAAGCAACAAGCGGAAGCATTACATGTCTGAGTACAGACAACCACAAAAGAAAAAGGCTGAGAAGCCTGACTATCTACAAGACCCTCCCAAGGGTACAAGATCGTAGCTGAGGTAACAAGCTACTCGTCGAAGTCCAAGAGGAACTACTAGTAAGACAGATGTCTCATCTGCAAAACATAAATAAAGCAAACGTGAGTACAAAGGTACTCAGTAAGACTTCCATCAGATCCTATAATATATGCATTTGTATCAAGAAGGTAATGTGGGGTTTAGTTGCAGCAAGCCAGCTTTGACTCAGTGGTTATCCTGTTCTACGACAACGAGAAACTTCTTTGAGATGAGGCAGCGCACACGGGTCCACTAATCACCACATCAATACACCACTATGGATTCATCCTCGTCTCCCTACGAGAAGGCCATCCATAGCACTCACACTTGTCTTGAGCATTTTAGAGTATCCACTTTAAGTTGTCTATGTACCACGTAAGCATCCAAGAAGTCCATAACCGAGGACACGGCTATTCGAATAGATCATGATAACCCTGCAGGGGTGTACTTCATCACACACGCTCTCACCGCTTATCATCATATACACGTCATGTATCTCGGCAACCTTCAAGCGGAAGCCTGGCGAGGGTGTCGGACACGACCTGACTAACCACGCAAGACTCTAGTCTAGGTTTATCACCTATTTGGGTTCCATCCGCAAGGAGATCCGGCCGGGGTGTCGCTCACGGCCCCAAACGATGTGTACAGGGTTCCCGAGCCCACCATCCGGGTGCCACTCGGTACACCGGGCCATGTGTGCCTAGTCTGTACCAAGTCCACCTTGCCGGGTGCCACTCGGTAGAAAAATAGCACTACCTACAAACACCAGAAACTATTTGCAACTCCTGGACAGAGCTCAAGGCAGTTAATAAGTCGAGAGAGCTTGGAGCGCCCGGAGCCCAATATGTGGTAGTAGCTAGTCATTGGACAACTTACACAGAACTCAGTTCTTAAGGACGGTCCCAATGAGACAACCCACCATGTACTCCTACATGGCCTCTCACTGCTACCTTTACCAAATCGTGTTCACACGCTTAACTCTCAGCACCAGAACATATCATAACACTCCAATTCATTCCCGATGAATCAGACCTGAGACAACTCTAAGCAGTAGCAGGCAGGGCATGGTAGGAACACAACATGGCTCAATCAATTCCTACACATGCTAGTGGGTTTTAACTATTTACTGTGGCAATGACAGGTCATGCAGAGGAATGGGTTCAACTACCGCAGCAGAAAATAGCAGTTGAATCGTTGTTGTCCTAATGCAATAAATGAGAGCAGGAGCGAGAGAGTGGGATTGTATCGGAATGAACAAGGGGGGTTTGCTTGCCTGGTAGAACAACAGGGGGGCACTGCTTCACTGATAGGTACTCTTGAACACTATCCGGAGCAGGACCTATCAAGAAGGAACGGTGTCGGAAATCAAACACAAGCATATGCAACATTATGATGCATGAACATGGCATGAGATGTGATGCTGTTTGAGCTAATGCAACTAGTAATCAAATTGAATGAAGTCCATTTGAACCAAGGGTTCAAATGCAACTCCAAATTAAGCTCTTATATATGCCATCTGTATGTTTTCACCTATACAGCAGGTATAAGTTGTGTTGTCATGCATGAAAATGGTACAGATGGATAGATTGAATTTTTCTGATAATTTTTCATATATAAATTATTTCAATCTGAGCTACGGTTGAATTACTATGATTTTTTTGAAGTTTATATCAATTTCTAGAATTTCCTGATTTATTTTAATTCTAGAAAAGATATATTGCGTCAGCATGACAGCAGCATTGCGTCAGCAGGTCAAAGGCGGCTGACCAGGTCAAACCTGACCTGTGGGGCGCACTGGTCAGTGACCCAGTGCTGCCTAGGTCACAGACAGGTGGGGTCGGGTCAACACCACATCAGCATAGTCAAAGCTGACACGTGGGCCCACTGTAATTAAATTAAACTAAACGTGAATTAACAGTGGTCAATTAAGGGTGTGGGGCCCATGTGGCAGTGGCTCAGGGAGTTGATTAGGGGCGTCATTAGCAGCTAATGACATAGCCACGTCAGATACGCCGGTGATAAGTCACCGGTGACCACAGAACACGGCGGCGAGCTTTGGAAATCGCCGTCCGGCGACGGTTTGGCGCGCGACTAGGCTCTACGCAAAGCCTGGAGTGCTCCGCGTCCAGGGGTGTAGGAAGTAGCAGCTCCGATGGTCCAAATCGATGGCGGCACCGACTTGCGCGGTGGCCGGGGTTCGCGTGAGCTCGGGGTCGAGGCTACAAGGGCCATGGCGAAGCGGGGTTAGCGCCTATGGCTTCTACGCGGTGCGGCGAACACATTGGAAGCATGCTCGGGACCAAAAGGTCACCAGAATGTCGCCGGCGTCGAGCTCGTGCGGCGGTGCATCTCGGCTCCGGCGGAGGAGGCAGCTAGGGCGCAAATTAGGCAACGGGGCATGGGGAAACGGTGTAGAGGCTCACCGCAGTTCTTCTGGTGCTGCTGGCGAGGCAGGGGAGGCATGGGGTCCGGCGAATCGACGACGAAGTCACCGGCGGCCGCAGGTTGAAGAAGAGCTCGAAGGCGACGCTGCAGGGCTTCCCGAGGCGCGTGACTTGACGGAGAGGTAGCCGGCGATGTGGCGGAGCTCCTGGGCGCAGCGGCAGGGCGAGGGGTGGCCGGTGGCCGTGGTGGTGCTCGTCGGTGGCGGCGGGCGCGTTCGGACGCGAGAGAGAAAGCGAGGGAGAGGAGAGGAGAGGACCGGGGGAGAGTGAGAGGGGTACGGGGCGTCGTGGCGGCGTCCAAGGAGGCTAGAGCGAGGAGGAGGGAAGCAGGAGGTGGCGGGGCGACGTGGCCACGGCGTGCGTCGTGCCCGGCTTCTCCTCTGCCTACTGGCAAGAGGTAGAAGACGGGGCTGCCCCTGGTGGGTTGGGCCGCCAGGTGGGCTGGCCAGCTGGGCCACCAGGTAAGTTGTTTTTCTATTTTTGTTCTGATTCTATTTATCTGACATTTGTTCTGATTTAGTAATAATACTAAATCAATTTATTTTCTTCTGAAAATTAATGTAGGAACTTAATTGGATTATTCCGAAGCCCCACAGTGAAAATCAGAATTATTGGACAATATTTCATATATATAAAAATATTTATCCAACGCAAATAATTACTGGATTAATTCCAAATGGCCAAAATAAATATCTATGAGCTCCTAATAATATTGGTTTGATTTTTATCTCTGTCCAATATTCTCGGAGAGCAACATGAACATTTTCTTGGACCTTTTTGGAGCAATTTTTATCTGGGTCATTTCCAGAGATGATTTCTGAGGGTTTCACAAATCCTCATTTCAAATTTAAATGGAATTTAAACATGATGCACACATGAAGGGCTAGCCTAGGTCATACCAGAACTAGGGATGTGACAACTCGCCCCCACTCGGAAGGATCTCGTCCCGAGATTCAGGAGTCGGCGGAAGGAAAGTGGGGTACTCAAGTCGAAGACGATCTTCACGCTCCCAAGTAGCTTCTCTCTCGGAATGATGAGACCACTGAACCTTGAGAAACTTGATGTTATGACGTCGGGTGACACGCTCTGCTTGATCAAGGATGCATACAGGGTACTCTCGATAAGTGAGGTTATCTTGGAGATCAAGCATTTCGTGGTCCACTTCATGGATGGGATCCGAGAAGCAACGCCTGAGTTGAGAGACGTGGAAGACATCATGAACTCGAGAAAGACGTAGTTGTAGTTCCAACTGGTAGGCAACCTCTCCTCGTTTAGCGAGAATGAGAAAGGGACCAATGTAACGAGGAGCCAACTTGCCCTTGATACCGAATCGATGGGTACCCTTCAAAGGGGTAACCCGAAGGTAAGCCTTGTCGCCAATTTCATAAGCCACTTCCTTATGACTACGGTCATATTGGCTCTTTTGACGGGATTGGGCTGTTTTCAAATTCTCACGAATGATGCAAACTTGCTCTTCTGCCTCCTGGATCATATCCGGTCCAAAGAATTGTCTTTCACCGGTTTCTGACCAGTTCAAAGGTGTTCGACATCTTCGTCCATACAGGACCTCAAAAGGAGCTTTCTTGAGGCTGGATTGATAGCTATTGTTATAAGCAAACTCGGCAAAAGGAAGACACTTCTCCCAATCCATACCGAATGATATAACACAAGCTCTAAGCATGTCTTCAAGAATTTGGTTGACCCTTTCCACCTGACCACTTGATTGAGGGTGGAAAGCGGTACTGAAAGAAAGATGGGTGCCCATGGCAGTTTGGAAACTCTCCCAGAAATGAGAAGTGAAAAGACTACCACGGTCTGAATTGATCTCTAGTGGAACACCATGAAGTGACACTATTCGAGAAATATATAAGTCAGCGAGCTGACTAGCAGTGATATTCTCTCGAACAGGTAGGAAGTGAGCCACTTTGGAAAGACGATCAATGACTACGAAGATAGCATTATTCCCTTTCTTGGTCCTGGGAAAGCCGGTGATGAAGTCCATACCAACTTTATCCCATTTCCACTCAGGAATAGCTAAAGGTTGAAGGGTGCCAGCAGGTCTCTGATGCTCTGCCTTCACGCGACGGCAAACATCACAGTTAGCAATAAACTGAGCGATTTCTCTGTTCATCCTAGTCCACCAGAACCTCTGGCGTAGGTCCTGATACATCTTAGTACTACCGGGATGGATCGTGAGAGGAGATTCATGCGCCTCCTTAAGGATTAATTGTCGAAGATGTTGATTCTTGGGAACCACCAAGCGACTCTCAAAGAAAACAACACCACGATCATCTATAGAGAAACTACCACCAACTCCTTTGTTAATGTTTCTCTTGATCCGGGAAATTCCCGTATCCTGCTTCTGAGCAGAGATGATCTGATCCACAAGAGTAGGTTTCGCCACCAAGGTAGAAAGGAATCCTTGAGGAGCAATGTGAAGGTTAAGCTTACAGAATTCCTCATGAAGAAGTGGTTGGCCTTGCTGCAACATAAGATTGTTGCAATAGGACTTACGACTTAGCGCATCAGCCATGACATTCCCCTTGCCTGGGGTGTAGGTAATCCCTAAGTCGTAGTCTGAGATCAACTCCAGCCAACGTCTTTGCCTAAGGTTCAAATCTGGTTGGGTGAAGATATATTTGAGACTCTGGTGATCGGTGTAAATCTCGCAACGTTTACCAAGAAGGTAATGTCGCCAGGTCTTAAGTGCATAGACTACGGCTGCAAGCTCTAGATCGTGTGTAGGATAATTCTCCTCATGTGGATGCAATTGTCGAGATGCATAGGCAATCACATGGCGATCTTGCATAAGAATGCAACCTAGTCCCTGTCGTGAGGCATCACAATAGATGACAAAGTCCTTAGTGAAATCCGGTGGCACAAGTATGGGAGCAGAAGTCAGGCGTCTTTTCAGTTCCTGAAAACTGTGCTCACACTGTGGGGACCACTCAAACTTTTTATCTTTCTTGAGAAGTTCCGTGAGAGGTTTGGCCACTTTGGAGAAGTTCTCAATGAAGCGGCGACAATAACTGGCTAGACCAAGGAAACTCCTAACTTGCTTAACTGTTTCAGGCGGAGTCCAATCAAGAACGGCCTGAACTCTTTCGGGATTGACAGCAATGCCCTTACCAGAGATTACGTGGCCGAGGTAGGTCACTTCTGGCAACCAAAATTCGCACTTGGAGAACTTGGCATAAAGGCGGTGCTCTCTGAGTTTTTCTAGCACAAGTCTAAGATGTTCGGCATGCTCTTCCTCGTTCTTCGAGTAAATAAGGATATCATCGAGGTAAACCACGACGAACTTATCTAAGTACTCCATGAAGATCGAGTTCATCAAGCGGGAGAATGTAGCTGGAGCGTTGGTTAGACCAAAGGACATGACGGTATACTCATACTGGCCATAACGAGTGAAAAAAGCCGTCTTAGGAATGTCTCCATTTCTGATCTTGATTTGGTGGTAGCCTAACCTCAAATCCATCTTGGAAAAGACTGAGGATCCAGCGAGCTGATCATACAGATTGTTGATCCTGGGGAGCGGATACTTGTTCTTTATCGTGACCAAATTAACGGGACGATAATCTACAACCATCCGGTCCGTACCATCCTTCTTCTTAACGAAGAGAACGGGGTAAGCCCAGGGAGAAGAACTAGGACGGATGAAACCCTTTTGCAAGGATTCATCAAGTTGTTTCTTAAGCTCAGCTAGTTCTAAGGGTGCCATCTTGTAAGGTCTCCTAGAGATTGGAGCGGTTCCTGGGATAAGATCTATGACAAATTCTACATCTTTGTCAGGTGGAATACCTGGCAGTTCCTCTGGAAAGACATCCGGAAAGTCACAGACTACCGGGATATCTTCAAGGTCTGGAAGAGGGTTGGCATTATGAGAATAGAGTTGACGCTTTGCAACTCTAGTGGAGATGGTGACTATCTTGCCAGATGGGTGTGTAAGCTGAACAGACCTTGTGTAACAATAAATCTTGGCATGATGAGCTTTCATCCAGTCCATACCCAAGATGATGTTAATATCTGTAGACTTGAGGGCTATAAGTGATGCAAGGAATACAAGTCTGTCAACAAGGATTTCATTACCATGGCTTATTCTGGTAGTTTGCCATCTAGACCCTGGAGTTTGGATTTCAAGTGTAATTGGCATATCACAAAATGACATGTCGTGCAAACGAGCATAGCCTTCAGAGATGAAGGAGTGAGATGCTCCAGTATCGAACAGAACCGAAGCTGGATGGCAATTGACAAGGAGGGTACCAAGAACGACATCCGGATCATCATGAGTGTCTTTAGCTGAGACGTGATGCACACATCCACGTTCAGTGGGAGCTGACTTGACACTAATCATCTTGCGTGATGGCTTACCACGGCCAACAGACTTCTCAGGCTGGGGTGGAGCATAGTTGGTTTGAGAGCAGTCACGTGCATAGTGTCCTGGCTCTCCGCATGTGAAACAAGTCCCTGAATTAGGACGTGGACCCGCATTGACAAGCAGTCTACCAATAGGCCTGGTTGGAGCATGTAACTGAACTGGGTGAGGTGCCACATAAGAGGGCCTCGGTGAATAACCGGGTGGAAGAGCGGAGCTCGGAACCCAAATTCGGCGCTTCTGCGAGGTAGAACCGGAGGAAGAAACCAAATCACGGGTGTGCTTACGAGACTCCTCGTAAGTGAGCTGAGCTGTCTCCGCATTAATGGCCTTGTTCACAAGAGCCTGGAATGTATTGCAATAATGCAAGTGGAGATCACGACGCAACTTGGGGTTGAGACCCTTCCGAAACCTAGCCTGCTTCTTGGCGTCTGTGGACACTTCTTCTATAGCATAGCGGGCGAGGTTCTCAAACTCTCTACTGTAAGCATCAACAGCCATCTTACTCTGGGTGAAACTACAAAACTCTTCTCTCTTGCAATCGATGAGGGCTTGAGGAATGTGATGCTCGCGGAAAACCTTAGTGATATCTCTCCAGGTGGTTTTCTGGCCAGCTGGAAGCATAGCCTCATAGTTCTGCCACCAAATACTAGCAGGACCTTCCAGGTGATATGCAGCATAGGTGACCTTGTCACTTTCAGCTACGTTCGCAGAATGCATCTTGTGTGTGACACTGTGGAGCCAGTCATCTGCATCGAGTGGTTCAATGGAATGATGGAAGGTAGGTGGTTTTAGACCAATGAAATCATAGATGGACGCTGACTCTTTGTGCTGACGGGAGGTGTTCTCCTCAATAAGTGCTAACAAGCGGTTAGACTCTCGCTTGTTCTTCTCAACCTCTAACATGAACTCTGCCAACGAAGACTGGTCGGGAGGATCCTCATCCCTACCATCTCCGTGGTTCCGGATATGAGCAACAGAACTTCGGTTAACCGGCAACATCCTGAAGAACCAACCAAGGGAACAAGGATGGATTCAACATCATCATAAGGATGTAGATTATAGTACGAGAAAAATACTATCTCTTGAACTCCTAGGACAAATCCGGTAGCATAACGGCAGTAAAATGCTCAAAATGAAACATCCAGCAAATGAAGGGGTAGCACCATACTCAAACATCACTCAAGGTTCTGAGATATTACTGAACAGGCTACACCGGAGATACTCGAACTGGTATATGACTCAGATCAAGCAAACCTTAGAGACTACAGAGTAGTAACACATGATCCTGATAGACGGAAGACAAAGCCTAGTTCCTTAACCCCGTAGGAAAGATAGGATGACTCAGATCAGAGGGCATGAGGCATAAGGAGTAAAAAGAGCCTTACGTTCCCTTCCACAATCAATTCCCCTATATAGCTAAAGAATTTCTAGACTCAACTTTGACCAGGATGGCTTGGAAATCCTACAGGCAGTCAGGCTCTGATACCAAAGCTGTCGGGACCCGGATCCTAAGTCACAGCGATCTAGCATGTAACACATCATATCACGTTGCGGCCTCACGCACGGTATTCCCATGGGTGCCACCTTACCTGGCCCGGGACCATTTGCGCCTTTTGGCTCACGTATATGATAGTGTCGCTAGCATCCATATGACAAAGAACCCGGGCCGACATGGCTAGTCGTGAAACCAAAGCGGCACTAACCCATGAGGACAGGCATACATGAACCACATCGAGCATGTCGGTCATCAACGTGTGAATCCGGGCTGTAGCACTGGGCTAACAGGACTCCGGTAACCCGGGCTGTAGCAGGCTTGGCAGGGATCCGGATGTCACCGCGTGACATTTCCCCGAAGGGACAGACACAGGAACGAGGTGAAACACATGCCGGCCAGTCAAGTGTCCTGAGCAGTAGTGCTGGGCTATCAGGACTTCGGTGAACCGGGCTGTAGCGGACTACTATCGCTCAGAAAGCACTAGACTACATTTCCCCATATGATAGGCTGCCAAGGATAAACAACTAGATTGTCGGATCCCACACATAGCAATACACGTTACACATACGCATAACATGCAAGTATGTGCTGTACAACATGGCATCACAACATAACGCAAACTCATATAGATAAAGGCCCAAAAGGGCCACATAGCATTAAGTAAAAGCAAGGGTCACATGACCCATCATTCAGAGCATACAAGCAACAAGCGGAAGCATTACATGTCTGAGTACAGACAACCACAAAAGAAAAAGGCCAAGAAGCCTGACTATCTACAAGACCCTCCCAAGGGTACAAGATCGTAGCTGAGGTAACAAGCTACTCGTCGAAGTCCAAGCGGAACTACTAGTAAGACAGATGTCTCATCTCCAAAACATAAATAAAGCAAACGTGAGTACAAAGGTACTCAGCAAGACTTACACCAGATCCTATCATATATGCCTTTGTATCAAGAAGGTAATGTGGGGTTTAGTTGCAGCAAGCCAGCTTTGACTCAGTGGCTATCCTGTTCTACGACAACGAGAAACTTCTTTGAGATGAGGCAGTGCACACGGGTCCACTAATCACCACATCAATACACCACTATGGATTCATCCTCGTCTCCCTACGAGAAGGCCATCCATAGCACTCACACTTGTCTTGAGCATTTTAGAGTATCCACTTTAAGTTGTCTATGTACCACGTAAGCATCCAAGAAGTCCATAACCGAGGACACGGCTATTCGAATAGATCATGATAATCCTGCAGGGGTGTACTTCATCACACACGCTCTCACCACTTATCACCATATACACGTCATGTATCTCGGCAACCTTCAAGCGGAAGCCTGGCGAGGGTGTCGGCCACGACCTGACTAACCACGCAAGACTCTAGTCCAGGTTTATCACCTATTTGGGTTCCTTCCGCAAGGAGATCCGGCCGGGGTGTCGCTCACGGCCCCAAATGATGTGTACAGGGTTCCCGAACCCACCATCCGGGTGCCACTCGGTACACCAGGCCACGTGTGCCTAGTCTGTCCCAAGTCCACCCTGCCGGGTGCCACTCGGTAGAAAAATAGCACTACCTACAAACACCAGAAACTATTTGCAACTCCTGGACAGAGCTCAAGGCGGTTAATAAGTCGAGAGAGCTTGGAGCGCCCGGAGCCCAATGTGTGGTAGTAGCTAGTCATTGGACAACTTACACAGAACTCAGTTCTTAAGGACGATCCCAATGAGACAACCCACCATGTTCTCCTACATGGCCTCTCACCGCTACCTTTACCAAATCGTGTTCACACACTTAACTCTCAGCACCAGAACATATCATAACACTCCAATTCATTCCCGATGAATCAGACCTGAGACAACTCTAAGTAGTAGCAGGCAGGGCATGGTAGGAACACAACATGGCTCAATCAATTCCTACACATGCTAGTGGGTTTTAACTATTTACTGTGGCAATGACAGGTCATGCAGAGGAATGGGTTCAACTACCGCAGCAGAAAATAGCAGTTGAATCGTTGTTGTCCTAATGCAATAAATGAGAGCAGGAGCGAGAGAGTGGGATTGTATCGGAATGAACAAGGGGGGTTTGCTTGCCTGGTAGAACAACAGGGGGGCACTGCTTCACTGATAGGTACTCTCGAGCACTATCCGGAGCAGGACCTATCAAGAAGGAATGGTGCCGGAAATCAAACACAAGCATATGCAACATTATGATGCATGAACATGGCATGAGATGTGATGCTGTTTGAGCTAATGCAACTAGAAAAATTGAATGAAGTCCATTTGAACCAAGGGTTCAAATGCAACTCCAAATTAAGCTCTTATATATGCCATCTGTATGTTTTCACCTATATAGCAGGTATAAGTTGTGTTGTCATGCATGAAAATGGTACAGATGGATAGATTGAATTTTTCTGATAACTTTTCATATATAAATTATTTCAATCTGAGCTACGGTTGAATTACTATGATTTTTTTGAAGTTTATATCAATTTCTAGAATTTCCTGATTTATTTTAATTCTAGAAAAGATATATTGCGTCAGCATGATAGCAGCATTGCGTCAGCAGGTCAAAGCCGGCTGACCAGGTCAAACCTGACCTGTGGGGCCCACTGGTCAGTGACCCAGTGCAGCCTAGGTCACAGACAGGTGGGGTCGGGTCAACGCCACATCAGCATAGTCAAAGCTGACACGTGGGCCCACTGTAATTAAATTAAACTAAACATGAATTAACAGTGGTCAATTAAGGGCGTGGGGCCCATGTGGCAGTGGCTCAGGGAGTTGATTAGGGGCGTCATTAGCAGCTAATGACATAGCCACGTTAGATACGCCGGCGATAAGTCGCCGGTGACCACAGAACACGGCGGCGAGCTTTGGAAATCGCCGTCCGGTGATGGTTTGGCGCTCGAGTAGGCTCTACGCAAAGCCTGGAGTGCTCCGCGTCCAGGGGTGCAGGAAGTAGCAGCTCCGGTGGTCCAAATCGATGGCGGCAGTGACTTGCGCGGCGGCCGGGGTTCGGGTGAGCTCGGGGTCGAGGCTACAAGGGCCATGGCGAAGCGGGGTTAGCGCCTATGGCTTCTACGCGGTGCGGCGAACACGTTGGAAGCATGCTCGGGACCAAAAGGTCACCGGAATGTCGCCGGCGTCGAGCTCGTGCGGCGGTGCATCTCGGCTCCGGTGGAGGAGGCAGCTAGGGCGCAAATTAGGCAACGGGGCATGGGGGAAACGGTGCAGAGGCTCACCGCAGTTCTTCTGGTGCTGCTAGCGAGGCAGGGGAGGCACGGGGTCCGGCGAATCAACGATGAAGTCGGCGGCGGCCGCAGGTTGAAGAAGAGCTCGGAGGCGACGCTGCAGGGCTTCCCGAGGCGGGTGACTTGACGGAGAGGTAGCCGGCGATGTGGCGGAGCTCCTGGGCGCAGCGGCAGGGCGAGGGGTGGCCGGTGGCCGCGGTGGTGCTCGTCGGTGGCGGCGGGCGCGTTCGGAGGCGAGAGAGAAAGCAAGGGAGAGGAGAGGAGAGGACCGGGGGAGAGTGAGAGGGGTACGGTGTGTCGTGGCGGCGTCCAGGGAGGCCAGAGCGAGGAGGAGGGAAGCAGGAGTTGGCGGGGCGACGTGGCCACGGCGTGCGTCGTGCCCGGCTTCTCCTCTGCCTACTGGCAAGAGGTAGAAGACGGGGCTGCCCCTGGTGGGCTGGGCCGCCAGGTGGGCTGGCCAGCTGGGCCACCAGGTAAGCGCCAGGTAAGTTGTTTTTCTATTTTTGTTCTAATTCTATTTATCTGACATTTGTTCTGATTTAGTAATAATACTAAATCAATTTATTTTCTTCTGAAAATTAATGTAGGATCTTAATTGGATTATTCCGAAGCCCCACAGTGAAAATCAGAATTATTGGACAATATTTCATATATATAAAAATATTTATCCAACGCAAATAATTACTGGATTAATTCCAAATGGCCAAAATAAATATCTATCAGCTCCTAATAATATTCGTTTGATTTTTATCTCTGTCCAATATTCTCAGAGAGCAACATGAACATTTTCTTGGACCTTTTTTGAGCAATTTTTATCTGGGTCATTTCCAGAGATGATTTCTGAGGGTTTCACAAATCCTCATTTCAAATTTAAATGGAATTTAAACATGATGCATACATGAAGGGCTAGCCTAGGTCATACCAGAACTAGAGATGTGACATACGTCTCCAACGTATCTATAATTTTTGATTGTTCCATGCTATTATATTATCAACCTTGGATGTTTTATATGCATTTATATGCTATTTTATATGATTTTTGGGACTAACCTAGAGCCCAGTGCCAGTTTCTGCTTTTTCCTTGTTTTAGAGTATCGCAGAAAAGGGAAATCAAACGGAGTCCAATTGACTTGAAACTTCACGGAACTTATTTTTTGACCAAAATAAGCCCACGGAGAATCGGAGATGGACTAGGAGAGTCCCGCGCTGCCCAAGAGGGTGGGGGGTGCGCCCACCCCCTGGGCGCGCCCCCTGCCTCGTGGACAGCCCAGAGATCCACCGACGTACTTCTTCCTCCTATATACACGTATACCCTAAAAACTTCGGGGAGCACAATAGATCGGGAGTTCCGCCACCAGAAGCCTCCGTAGCCACCCAAAACCAATCTAGACCTGTTCCGGCACCCTACCGGAGGGGGAATCCCTCTCCTGTGTCCATCTTCATCATCCCGGTGCTCTCCATGACGAGGAGGGAGTAGTTCTCCCTCGGGGCTGAGGGTATGTACCAGTAGCTACGTGTTTGATCTCTCTCTCTCTCTCTCTCTCTCTCTCTCTCTCTCGTGTTCTTGAGGTGATACGATCTTGATGTATCGCAAGCTTTGCTATTATAGTTGGATCTTACGATGTTTCTCCCCCTCTACTCTCTTGTAATGGATTGAGTTTTCCCTTTGAAGCTATCTTATCGGATTGAGTCTTTAAGGATTTGAGAACACTTGATGTATGTCTTGCGTGGGATAACCGTGGTGACAATGGGTATCTATTGTTTCACTTGATGTATGTTTTGGTGATCAACTTGCGGGTTCCGCCCATGAACCTATGCATAGGGGTTGGCACACGTTTTCGTCTTGACTCTCCGGTAGAAACTTTGGGGCACTCTTTGAAGTACTTTGTGTTGGTTTGAATAGATGAATCTGAGATTGTGTGATGCATATCGTATAATCATACCCGCGGATACTTGAGGTGACATTGGAGTATCTAGGTGACATTAGGGTTTTGATTGATTTGTGTCTTAAGGTGCTATTCTATTACGAACTCTAGGATAGATTGAACGGAAAGAATAGCTTCATGTTATTTTACTACGGACTCTTCAATAGATCGATCAGAAAGAATAACTTTGAGGTGGTTTCATACCCTACCATAATCTCTTCGTTTGTTCTCCGCTATTAGTGACTTTGGAGTGACTCTTTGTTGCATGCTGAGGGATAGTCATGTGATCCAATTATGTTATTATTGTTTAGAGAACTTGCACTAGTGAAAGTATGAACCCTAGGCCTTGTTTCCTAGCATTGCAATACCGTTTGTGCTCACTTTTATCATTAGTTACCTTGCTGTTTTTATATTTTCATATTACAAAAACCTTTATCTACCATCCATATACCACTTGTATCACCATCTCTTCGCTGAACTAGTGCGCCTATACAATTTACCATTGTATTGGGTGTGTTGGGCACACAAGAGACTTTTTGTTATTTGGTTGCAGGGTTGCTTGAGAGAGACCACCTTCATCCTATGCCTCCTACGGATTGATAAACCTTAGGTCATCCACTTGTCAGAAATTTGCTACTGTCCTACAAATCTCTGCACTTGGAGGCCCAACAACGTCTACAAGAAGAAGGTTGTGTAGTAGACATCAAGATCTTTTCTGGTGCCATTGCCGGGGAGGTGAGTGCTTGAAGGAATATCTTTAGATCTTGCAATCGAGTCTTTTAGTTTCTTTTTTTATCACTAGTTTAGTTTATAAAAGAAAATTACAAAAAAATGGAATTAAGTTTGCCTCATACGCTTCATCTTTTTAATATCTTTTGTGAGTATGATGGAAAGGAAATTTTTGCCAAAGTGTTAGAAGAAGAATGCATTAAAATGTTTGGCACTAAATGTAATGACCCGACCTCAAATGTTCAAGTCTCTGTGCTTCAGTGTCATCCCTAGATCGGTAATGCTGACACGCAGAGTACTCGAGGATTTATAACAGAGTAGGAATCACACACTTATTACATCGAATGTGTCAAAAGAGAACTTATTACAATAAATATGGCTTAAGGCCATCTAATACGATAACAACGGAAGGCTTGGAAGATAAAGTGAGTCCATCAACTCCAATGGCATAGCTAAGCTGCACGGCAACGACCTAACGAACCTTACTCCTCGTCTGAAAAGTCCGCAACCCGGAAACGGGTCAGCACATGGAATATGCTGGCAAAGTAACACAGTAGAGCAAAAGCAGAATAATGCTATCACTACATGCATATTTGGCTGGTGGAAAGCTCTATGGTTATGGTTTTTGCGAAAAGCCATTTTTTTCCTACAACAAAGGAATAGATTTTATTTAACTATCATGGTAGTTGAAACATCATTGAGAAGGTTCCTCCAACTCAATCCCAATTAAAGTAATTAACAACCCAACAATATTATTTTTGAGTGATGAGATACTTAATTATGATACTCCAAGTACTAGATACTCAAGATGTCCATAACCAGGGACACGGCTAACCATGATTAGTTTATACACTCTGCAAAGGTTTGCGCACTTTTCCCCACAAGACCCGATCTCCTCCGTTGGATTTCTCGCACTACATGGTGTTTGAGAAACGGATGGCCGAGACACAGTCTTTCAGAAGCATTAACCCCTTACTCCGGGCAGACCATACCAACCTACATCCCTCTACCTGCTGATCCACCTCTTCGGGAGCTTCACGCAACTTACTCAACTATGCTAGATCCCATAATAGCTTGTGGCTGCACACAGAAGTTTCTAGCATGAAAATATCTGAGTTCCCTTTGAGCCTGGGTGGCGGACCATAGGATTATCACACGGGTACTCCGGGATATCCTAGGACAACACTGGATTCCCTAGGTGCCCAACAAACAATCCACCCAGATGTGTATTCAAGTTGCCACCTTAAGTTGAACCATTAATTAACAATCTCACATCTGTCATGGATTTCACTCACCCAAACCACGTCTACAAGCATAGCATAGCAATAAAAGCAATACGTAGAAGTAACTCCCAAGGGTTTGAATATAACAGGGCAATAGGTTCTACCTCATCAACTATTTCCCAACCCACGTGTTAATCACATCCTAACCATGCAATGTTTGAGGATTGGAACTAATGCATAAAAACTGTGTGATAAAGGGGTATGATCAAAGTGTTACTTGCCTTGCTGATGATCCGCAAAACCTAGGGACTCGTAGTAGCACGCTTCGCACTTTAGGTGTTCTATCGCAAACAAACAATAGCATACATAAGCAATGAAGCAAAGAAACATGGGTAAATCTCAAACAAGAAGATCTAACCAGAAAGTTCAACTTAGGAACTCCGGTTTGTGAAAAGAATCAAATCAAACGGAACAACGAAACTCAAACTGCGAAAGGAATAAGATCCGTTTACTAATTTGGACTATGGTCAAATTTTTACAGTATCAAAAGCTTGCTCAAATTGGTTAAACGGAAAGAGGGTTTCGAGACGAAGATCTAGGCGCTTGAATCGCCTGATTCCGACAAACGAGCGAAAAGATAAACTAAAACGAAAATCGGATCAGAAATCACGATTGAAAATAATCGCGGAAAATCCGAGAAAAAGAAAACTGGCGAACAGGCTAACGAACGAGCATTCGTTGTCTACGGCTAATGAGTGAACACGTTCGTTAGAATGAACGTACGGACGAACGTCCACAAAGTAACCGAACCGGGAAAAACCGACGAACCGATTTAAAAAACGAACTAGGGTTTCTAAAAAAACTGAATCGGTTTTCTTTAAAAAAACAGCGGCGGCGATGGCGGTGTTACCTCCGGCGATGCTCCGATGAGGCGGGGCTGCGGCTCTGGCAAGGCGGGCTGCGGCGGCAGGGTGCGAGGGCGGCGGCGGCGGCGCTGCGGTCGGGGCTGGCGGCGGGGTTGGGTGGTGGAGGGGGGTCGAGGGCGGCGTATTTAAGAGGAGGGGGTCTGCTTGGAGGAGGGGGCAAGGCGGCGGGGAGGCAGCGTCCCGACCGGACTCCGGGTTGGGCGGCGGCAGCGCGCAGTCTCCAGGTCAGAGACGGCGGCGCGGGGAGCGGGCCGGCTCGGCTGGGCTTCGTCCCAGTCGGGCGCCGAAACTTTTTTTAAAAAAATAATAATTTCACCGGAACCAAATAAATCCTAGAAAATAAAATAAAATCTAAAAATGGAAAACCAATTTTAGCCGTCTAAATAAAATCTTTAGAACAAGATGAACATTTTCTTGGCCCTAAAATGCAACTTTGAAAAATGTGCAATTTTTCTAATTCAAATAAAATAGCAATAAACTCCGGATAAAATAAAATATTTGATTTTAATCTTTTTCCTCCAATATTTCATTTATTTTGGAGAAGTCATATTATCTCCTCTCATATATTTTAATATGAAATATTTTCGGAGAGAAAAATAATTCAAACCAAAAATCCTCGTTTCAATATTTGATAAAACTCAAATATGAAAACAGGGAAATCCCCAACTCTCTCCGAGGGTCCTTGAGTTGCTTAGGATTTCGAGGATCGCGGAACGAGATGCAACAAAATATGATATGCAATGAATGATCTATGTATAACATTCCAAATTGAAAATTTGGGATGTTACACTAAATCTTTGAATGATGAGCATGATTGCAATGTTGTTAGTATGAACTCCTTGATTATCCATAGTACTAATGATGATTGCACTAGTTATGATAAAAATGTCTCCTATAAACATGTCAATTTTTGTGGAGTGCATTGAGTTTGCATGTACACACCAAATAGGGAAGATAGATATTGCAAGAGGCATAAGCATTTAGAAACCAAATTGTTGCAACAAAAGGCTAGATGTTTGTGCTGAAAGATTCAATATTTATTGGCATCCTTGTGAACTTTGCAATGAACATGGTCATTTAAAGCTCCAATGCTATTTCTTTCATGATCAAGTCGTGTCCAAAAATTGTGATAACTTGATTACCCTTGAGCATCGTAAAGAGATTAGTCTTCTTTTGGGTTATGAAGAAATGAAACGTATAAATGAGGGTATTCCAAAATTTAATCTCGATAAATTTCTTGATTTTGATCTAGAGGAAATTTATATGTATTGTGCAGTGAATTGCATTGAAAACCCTTATATTGCCAATTACATAAAAAAAAGAAAACAAATAGAAGATGAAGAGAATACTAACGAAAGGGGAGAGACTTCCCAATATCCTCCTATTATTTCTTATGATGAATCAGGTAACGAGGAGGAGCCTTCTATTCAACCAATCTCATTAATAAGGAGCTCCAAAAAGAGGATTGAACCCACACATGATGTGGGGAAGAAGAAGAAAAGAAAAAGGAAGAGAGGTAAAAAGATATCTCTCCCAAATAATGCTGCTCATATTACTGTCGTGCCTCATGAAAATATAATTGCGGAAGATGATGCACTTGATGATGATCTCGTTATGCCTATTGCTTGTTGTGATGATTATGACTGGGAAGATAATGATACTTCTTATGATCTTGAAAATCTTTTTGGCACTTGCTTGGAAGAATATGATAATTGCTATACCATTGGTGCTATCCATACTATTAATGATGAGGGTGATTATGCTTATGATATGAAAAGGCCCAAGCTTGGGGATGCTATGTTTGATGAATATGATGTTTTTGAGAATATATTTGCTGCAATTAATGTTTGTCCCAAGCTTGGGGATGCTACATTTAATGAAGATGATATTTTTAGTCCCCCAAGTTTTGATGAGAAAATTTATTATGATGATAGAATGCCTCTTACTTATCATGATTATATTGTTGAAAGTGGATTTGGAGAGGTCATGACTTTATTTAGTAATGATTCCACTATCTTGGAAGAGGTTTCAATTGATTATGATGAGAACAAAGTTGCTACTTATGATGATTATTGTGATGACACTTATGCTATGAAAAGTAGTGATGATTATATTTATAAAACTTTTCATGATTACGATTACCCATTTTCTGAACATTAATCTTTTAATGTGGAAACAATTTATAGCATTCGAGTCTCTTATGATACTCCCACTATTCTGAATGCGAAGAATTTTGCTTATGTGGAGATTAATAAAATTTCTATGCTTGTAGATCATGAAAAGAATACTTTATGTGATAGTTATATTTTTGAATTCATTCATGATGATACTGAAAATTATTATAAGGAAGGAATATATGCTTGTAGGAGTTGCAATAATATCAAGTTTCCTCTCTATGTGCTTAAAGTTTTGAAGTTATGCTTGTTTTGCCTTCCTATGCTAGTTGATTATTGTTCCCACATGTTGTTTGCTCACAAAATCCCTATACATAGGAAGTGGGTTAGACTTAAATGTGCTAGTCATATTCTTCATGATGCTCTCTTTATATTACAATTCTTATCTTTTATGTGAGCATCATTGAAATCATCATGCCTAGCTAGGGGCGTTAAACAATAGCGCTTGTTGGGAGGCAACCCAATTTTATTTTTGTTCCTTGATTTTTTATCCTGTTTAGTAATAAATAATTTATATAGCCTCTGTTATGATTGAGTTTTTATGTTTTAATTAGTGTTTGTGCCAAGTAGAACCTTTGGGAAGACTTGGGGAAAGTCTTTGCGATCATGCTGTAAAAAACAGAAACTTTAGCGCTAATGGGAATTGCTGCCATTTTTTATTGGAGAGTGCTATTTGGTTAATTCTTTTTGCAGATGATTAATAGATAAATTCCTCACGTCCAGCAATTTATTTGAGAATTGTATGAGTTCCAGAAGTATACGTTTGATCCAGATTACTACAGACTGTTCTGGTTTTGACAGATTCTGTTTTCGATGTGTTGTTTGCTTATTTTGATGAATCTATGAGTAGTATCGGAGGGTATGAACCATAGATAAGTTGGAATACAGTATATATTACACCAATATGAATTTAGAATGAGTTCACAACAGTACCTAAGTGGTGATTTATTTTCTTATACTAACGGAGCTTACGAGTTTTCTGTTAAGTTTTGTGCTGTGAAGTTTTCAAGTTTTGGGTAAAGATTCGATGGACTATGGGATAAGGAGTGGAAAGAGCCTAATATTGGGGATGCCCAAGGCACCCCAAGGTAATATTCAAGGACAACCAAGAGCCTAAGCTTGGGGATGCCCCGGAAGGCATCCCCTCTTTCGTCTTTGTTCATAGGTAACTTTACTTGGAGCTATATTTTTATTTACCACATGATATGTGTTTTTCTTGGAGCATAAATTTATTTTATTTAGTTTTTCTTGTTGTTTGAATAAAATACCAAGATCTTAAATTCTTAAATGTTAGAGAGTCTTCACATAGTTGCATAATTATTCGACTACTCATTGATCTTCACTTATATCTTTCGGAGTAGTTTGTTGTTTGCTCTAGTGCTTCCCTTATATCTTTTAGAGCACGACAGTGGATTTATTTTGAAGAAATATATGAACTCTCGTACTTCACTAATATTATTTTGAGAGTCTTTAGAACAGCATGGTAGTTCTCTTGGGTTATGAAACTAGTCCTAATATGATGGGCATCCAAGTGGGATATAATGAAAACTTTCATATAAAGTGCACTGAATACTAAGACAAGTTTGATACTTGATAATTGTTTTGAGATATGAAGATGGTGATATTAGATTCATGCTAGTTGAGTAGTTGTGAATTTGAGATATACTTGTGTTGAAGTTTGTGATTCCCGTAGCATGCACGTATGGTGAACCGTTATGTGATGAAGTCGGAGCATGATTTATTTATTGATTGTCTTCCTTATGAGTGGCAGTCGGGGACGAGCGATGGTATTTTCCTACCAATCTATCCCCCTAGGAGCATGCGCGTAGTACTTTGTTTCGTTAACTAATAGATTTTTGCAATAAGTATGTGAGTTCTTTATGAGTAATGTTGAGTCCATGTATTATACGCACTCTCACCCTTCCACCATTGCTAGCCTCTCTAATACCGTGCAACTCTCGCCGGTACCATAAACCCACCATATACCTTGCTCAAAACAGCCACCATACCTACCTATTATGGCATTTCCATAGCCATTCCGAGATATATTGCCATGCAACTCTCCACCGCTCCGTTTATTATGAGACGCTCCATCATTGTCATATTGCTATGCATGATCATGTAGTTGACATCGTATTTGTTGCAAAGCCACCGTTCATAATTCTTACATACATGTCACTCATGAGTCATTGCACATCCCGGTACACTGTCGGAGGCATTCATGTAGAGTCATATCTTGTTCTAAGCATCGAGTTGTAAGTAAATAAAAGTGTGATGATCATCGTTATTAGAGCATTGTCCTAGTGAGGAAAGGATGATGGGGACTATGATTCCCCCACAAGTCGGGATGAGACTCTGGACAAAAATAAATAAATAAATAAATAAATAAATAAAAGAGGCCAAAGAAGCCAAAATAAAAAAATAAGAGAAAAGAGGACATAAAAAAAGAAAGAGAAAAGGCCCAAATAAACAATAAAAAATGTGAGAAAAAGAGAGAAGGGACAATGCTACTATCTTTTTACCACACTTGTGCGTCAAAGTAGCACCCTGATCTTCATGATAAAGAGTCTCCTATGTTGTCACTTTCATATACTAGTGGGAATCTTTCATTATAGAACTTGGCTTGTATATTCCAATGATGGGCTTTCTCAAAATGTCCTAGGTCTTCGTGAGCAAGCAAGTTGGATGCACACCCACTAGTTTCTTCTATTGAGCTTTCATACACTAATAGCTTTAGTGCATCCGTTGCATGGCAATCCCTACTCACTCACATTGATATCTATTAATGGGCATCTCCATAGCCCGTTGATACACCTAGTTGATATGAGACAATCTTCTCCATTTTGTCTTCTCCACAACCACCATTCTATTCCACCTATAGTGCTATGTCCATGGCTCACGCTCATGTATTGCGTGAAGATTGAAAAAGTTTGAGAACATCAAAGTACGAAACAATTGCTTGGCTTGTCATCAGGGTTGTGCATGATTTAAATATTTTGTGTGGTGAAGATAGAGCATAGCTAGACTATATGATTTTGTAGGGATAGCTTTCTTTGGCCATGTTATTTTGAGAAGACATGATTGTTTTGTTAGTATGCTTGAAGTATTATTATTTTTATGTCAATATTAAACTTTTGTCTTAAATCTTATGGATCTGAATATTCTTGCCATAGTAAAGAGAATTACATGGATAAATATGTTAGGTAGCATTCCACATCAAAAATTCTGTTTTTATCATTTACCTACTCAAGGACGAGCAGGAATTAAGCTTGGGGATGCTGATACGTCTCCAACGTATCTATAATTTTTTATTGTTCCATGCTATTATATTATCAACCTTGGATGTTTTATATGCATTTATATGCTATTTTATATGATTTTGGGGGCTAACCTATTAACCTAGAGCCCAGTACCAGTTTCTTTTTTTTCCTTGTTTTAGAGTATCGCAGAAAAGGAAAATCAAACGGAGTCGAATTGACCTGAAACTTCACGGAACTTATTTTTGGACCAAAAGAAGCCCACGGAGAATCGGAGATGGACCAGGAGAGTCCCGGGCTGCCCACGAGGGTGGGGGCGCGCCCACCCCACCTGGGCGCACCCCCTGCCTCGTGGACAGCCCAGAGATCCACCAACGTACTTCTTCCTCCTATATATACCCATATACCCTAAAAACTTCGGGGAGCACAATAGATCAGGAGTTCCGCCGCCAGAACCCTCCTTAGACACCGAAAACCAATCTAGAACCGTTCCAGCACCATCTTCGATGGCCATCTTCATCATCCTGGTGCTCTCCACGATGAGGAGGGAGTAGTTCTCCCTCGGGGCTGAGGGTATGTACCAGTAGCTATGTGTTTGATCTCTCTCTCTCTCTCGTGTTCTTGAGGTGATACGATCTTGATGTATCGCGAGCTTTGCTATTATAGTTAGATCTTATGATGTTTCTTCCCCTCTACTCTCTTGTAATGGATTGAGTTTTCCCTTTGAAGCTATCTTATCAGATTGAGTCTTTAAGGATTTGAGAACACTTGATGTATTTCTTGCGTGGGATAACCGTGGTGACAATGGGTTATTCTATTGATTCACTTGATGTATGTTTTTGTGATCAACTTGCGGGTTCCGCCCATGAACCTATGCATAGGGGTTGGCACAAGTTTTCGCCTTGACTCTCCGGTAGAAACTTTGGGGCACTCTTTGAAGTACTTTGTGTTGGTTTGAATAGATGAATCTGAGATTGTGTGATGCATATCGTATAATCATACCCGCGGATACTTGAGGTGACATTGGAGTATCTAGGTGACATTAGGGTTTTGATTGATTTGTGTCTTAAGGTGTTATTCTAGTACGAACTCTAGGATAGATTGAACGGAAAGAATAGCTTCATGTTATTTTTCTACGGACTCTTGAATAGATCGATTAGAAAGAATAACTTTGAGGTCGTTTCATACCCTACCATAATCTCTTCGTTTGTTCTCCGCTATTAGTGACTTTGGAGTGACTCTTTGTTGCATGTTGAGGGATAGTTATGTGATCCAATTATGTTATTATTGTTGAGAGAACTTGCACTAGTGAAAGTATGAACCCTAGGCCTTGTTTCCTAGCATTGCAATACCGTTTGTGCTCACTTTTATCATTAGTTACCTTGCTGTTTTTCTATTTTCAGACTACAAAAACCTATATCTACCATCCATATACCACTTGTATCACCATCTCTTCGCCGAACTAGTGCACCTATACAATTTACCATTGTATTGGGTGTGTTGGGGACACAAGAGACTCTTTGTTATTTTGTTGCAGGATTGCTTGAGAGAGACCATCTTCATCCTACGCCTCATACGGATTGATAAACCTTAGGTCATCCACTTGAGGGAAATTTTCTACTGTCCTACAAACCTTTGCACTTGGAGGCCCAACAACGTCTACAAGAAGAAGGTTGTGTAGTAGACATCACACCACCAGAAAGTGGTGCATGCACCATGGACAATGTGGCTAGTCTCATTTGGACCATGGCCTCAAGAGAAGCATCATGGTCCTCTTTTTGCTTAGCAAGGGCCCATTCCAGATCCTCAGAAGTAAAGGACTTGACTTCTGAAGAAGCCTCACGTTTATCCTTCGGATCTGTAACAAGGGGAGTCCCATCGGGGATCATCTCGCTCTAGGGCGGTTAAGCCACAAGAATAGAGCACGATGCGATGATACCAATTGAAAGGATCGAGATGGACCTATAGGGGGGTGAATAGGTACAATTACAAATTTTAATTATTACTTAGCAATTTTAGGCAATAATGCGGAATATGAAGGTGAGCCTAACAATTGCAGTAGTACTAAGTGCTAAGAAAGTAACACAAGTATGTAAGTAAGAAAGTACAATATGATATAAGTAAGTACCAAGAGACAAGTAACCACAAGTAGAGAGTTAGGGTTAGGAATAACCGCAACTCCGGGAGACGAGGATGTATGCCGATGTTCACTTCCTTGGAGGGAAGCTGCGTCACCGTTAGAGAGGTGGATGTTACCACGAAGGCACACCAACGCCACGAAGGCTCACCCTATTCTCCCTTTGAGAGAACACCACGAAGGCGCTTCTCAACCACTAGTGGTAGACCTTGGGGTGGTCTCCAAACCCTCAGAAACTTTTCCGGGGGTAATCACAAAGGTCGATTCCTCTCCGAAAGACTCCTACCGCCTAGGAGTCTCCAACCTCCTAGAGTAACAAGAACGATGGGGAAAAGCTCAAGACTTGCTCAAATCATGAATTCCTTTGGTGCAAAGAAGAAGGAGTGGATCTATCACTTGGTCGGACAACTTCTCTCAAAAGCTCTCAAATCCCTTGGGGATCTAAAATTTAGTGTGGAGGAGTCAGAGAGAGAGAGAGAGTGAAATGTGTTCTAGGGTTTGTTCAAAGTGAGTGGTCAACCCTCTCCCATGGGGAAGAAGGGCTATATATAGTGTGAGCTCAAATATGGCTGTTGTAGTGTAAGTGAGTGAGCAGGCCGGACATCCGGGCAAGGGGCCGGACATCTGGCTTGGTAAGCTACGAGGAACAGAACAAAGGCAGAACAAAAGAACAGAGGGGCAAGACATCCGGGGCCCATGCCCGGACATCCGACATATCAGGAAGGCCCAGACATCCGGCAGGTGGCCGGACATCTGGCGCGCAGCCCAGCATAAAGACGTTCTCTGGATAGCTATGCCCGAATATCCGAAATGGCGCCCGGACATCCGGCGTAACAGGAAGGCCCAAACATTTGGGGAAAGCCCAGACATCCGGCGTGCAGCCCAGTATACAACTGCTCTCTGGATGGCTAGGCCTGGATATCCGGCAAGGAGGCCGGACATCCGGCGTGCAGCCCGGACATCCGGCAGCCAAGAGACAGAACATGAAGGTTTTTGGCATGTGCAGTATGGTCAGGAGGTTTGTGGCAAGAGCAAGCCTTTAACTAACCCTATCGATCCCCTCTTAATAGTGTGGGATCCTATACTCAATGAAACAAATATGTAATCAACTTTTATGCTTCATCCTTGAGTAAAATCACTTGTAAGCTCTTGATCCACACACATCGATGAACCGGGGACTAATACCTGAGATTTACTTGACAGCCATTGTTAGTCCCCTACATGTATATTGTCATCGACATAAAAACATGATGTAAGGGCATGATTGTTCTATCACCAACTGTCATGGAATGGAATGGTTCCATTCCAGAGGAACGGGTCGGTCCCGTTCTTGTGTTTGGTACAAGTAAAAGGTAGAATGGAATGGTTCTGTTCTTCTGTTTGGTTCGGAAGCACGGAATGAAAGATGGAATAACAAAAATTGAAAATTTTGGCAGCATTTCATTTGTATTTTTGAGAAAAACAACATAACAATATATATTCACACGCATGATATATGTATTACATCACATAGAACACAATTTCATAAGATAGCAAGTTCATTCGCCAAAAAGTAAGGTTACATTCTAAAAATTTGGCCCTCCTGAAGCGAGGTTAGCACTCTCTTGGTCGAAATCAGGTGCAAATCCAGTTGGTGGGCGATCCTGAAAAGATGTAAAGATGTACAATTGTTAACAAAATAGACTCCAGCACACACATACTAAGTTTTCTTCTTATTGTTCTTTAACTCCCTCCTTTTGCTTGATTGCTTCCATGTAGCTAGTTTGAACAGAATAGAACACCAAACTTTAATCAGAAAACTAAAACAAGCCCCATTGTAACCCGTTGCATGACTGTAGCTACGCAGCTACTCGCGGGCTGCACGTGCTCCTCTTCTTTCAAGCATCCCATCTTCGTCCCTTTGTGTGTTGTAGATCGACACAGAAATAGATATGTGAGCCGGCGACGACACAGATCCAGTGGTGGCGCATAACGAGACGAGGGGCAGGCGGCGTACTGGAGAGGGAGGGGCCAGACGAGGGACGGTGGCACACTAGACGGCGAGACGAGAGGGCGGTGTACCGGAGAGGGAGGGGCGAGACGAGGGGGCGGTGGCGCATCAGACGGCGAGACAAGGGGTCGCGGGAGAGGAGAAAGAGAGAACGACCGGTTCCATGTAATTCCTTCGATTTGGAGGTATCACTTGGTTCTGGATCTCAGCCGAATATTCGGTTGGTGGGAATGAGCAGGTTCCATCCCAGCTGCGGACTAAACGCCAGAACGAGGGGTAGGAACGGGTCCGACCCGTTACGTTCCACTTGGTACCTGGAACTAAACACACCCTTAGGGTATATGGACATATATAGGCGAAAGAAGTCACTCAGGGGAGCCACCAGGGGCGCATGACGGTGGGGGCGTGCCCAAGGGGATAGGGCGTGCCTCCCTACCTCGTGGCTTCCTCGAAGCTTCTCTGACGTCTACTCCAAGTCTCCTAGATTGCTTCCGTTCCAAGAATAACTCTCTTGAAGGTTTCATTCCGTTTGGACTCCATTTGATATTCCTTTTCTTCGAAACACTAAAATAGGAAAGAAAACAACAATTTGGGCTAGGCCCCCGGTTAATAGGTTAGTCCCAAAATAATATAAAAGTTTTTAGTAAAGCCCATAAACATCCAAAACAGATAATATAATAGCATGAAACAATCAAAAATTATAGATACGTTGGAGACGTATCACAACACTAGATCAGGGGATCAATGTGCCCCTTTAATATTAGTAAATGATAAGCCCGATGCCCAGTAGCCCCTGAGCCTTAATGTGGGCACGGGTGGCCGAATTAAGGATTGATATCCGGAGTAAAATCACAAATTATGTGTAATGATTCTACGTATCCAAGTACTCTACATTATTAAAGCTTGGATCCGCATTGTACAAAACTTTGTTGACCGACCATCGGCTTGAACCTCCTCGACCAGTAGCCGGGGAGAGTTTGTCGCACTTTATAAAGCCTTTATGAGGGCAAAGATTTATGACAAACAAGGTAATCCGGCCATACAGATTTATAAACAAAGGTATGCGGAGAGAATGTTATATTACTATGTAATGTAAAAAAACATCTTCCAAAGAAAATAGTCCCTCTATCGGTTCCTTTCTTTGGGCTGTCATGCCAACCATGATCATGAAATGTCACCTCCGATCAATGCAGGAGAAAAATATTGAGGATTTAGTTTGGGGAAAGTTCCCGAACTATGTGGTCTTTAGTGAACCTAAATTTTCACTTCCGTCGTTGCCGACCAATTATATCCTTTAAGATCGCTAGCTTTTGGCTTCACCCAGTCTGGGGTACTAACTCGGATGACCTGGTAGTAACAATCACAAAGGTGCTCCCTTTACCGCCTAGCCGAACAATCGGGAACGTAGGGGTAAGCACAAAAGCCAGGCAACCCAGCTTGGCCAAAATCTTAAGTCAAATTGATGCGTGTTTATGGCTTTATAACAATAATTATGGATGGTAGTGCTTGTATACTGAATACAAACACTGATGATATATGTTTATTTTGACTCCGTTGCGACCGTTTATCAGTTGAAAGTGGCCCATCATCAGCTTCTACCCCTTTGTAGATACTACGCATGGTGTTTCCGCAGTAACAAAACAACCCTTAGCCGACGTCTCGGTGCCCGGAGGTGGTTGTGTTAGCAGAAACAAGGCAATCAGATATGCAGGCTTTATAACTTTCACTTAGTCATAGGAGTTTTAAACTGGGGAAGCTAGCTACGAGCCCCCGCTTAGTGTTCGGCACCGACCGAAGTCTAGTGCTACCTCCTGAGCATGCGTTGGTTTTCCCTTGAAGAGGAAAGGGTGATGCAGCAAAGTAGCGTAAGTATTACCCTCAGCTTTTGAGAACAAAGGTATCAATCCAGTAGGAGACTACACGCAAGTCACCTAGTAACTGCACAAACAAACAAGAACCTCGCAACCAACGCGATAAAGTGGTTGTCAATCGCTTCACGGTCACTTACGAGAGTGAGATCTGATAGAGATAATATGATAAATATTTTTGGTATTTTTGTGATATAGATTGCAAAATAAACGGCAACAGAAATGGCTAGTTGACGGGAAACTAATATGATGTAAAGTAGACCCGGGGGCCATAGGTTTCACTAGTGGCTTCTCTCAAGATAGCAAGTATTATGGTGGGTGAACAAATTACTACCGAGCAATTGATAGAAAGGCGCATAGTTATGGTGATATCTAAGGCAATGATCATGAATATAGGCATCACGTCCGTGACAAGTAGACCAAAACGATTCTGCATCTACTACTATTACTCCACACATTGACCGCTATCCAGCACGCATCTAGAGTATTAAGTTCATAAGAACAGAGTAACGCTTTAGGCAAGATGACATGATGTAGAGGGATAAACTCAAGCAATATGATATAAACCCCATCTTTTTATCCTCGATGGCAACTATACAATACGTGCCTTGCTACCCCTGCTGTCACTCGGAAAGGACACTGCAAGATTGAACCCAAAGCTAAGCACTTCTCCCATTGCCAGAAAGATCAATCTAGTAGGCCAAACTAAACCAATAATTTGTAGAGACTTCCAAAGATATCAAATCATGCATATAAGAATTCATAGAAGAATCAAATAATATTCATAGATAATCAAGTCATAAACCCACAATTCATCGGATCTTGGCAAACACACCGCAAAAAGAGTTACATCGAATAGATCTCCAAGAAGATCGAGGAGAACTTTGTATTGAGATCCAGAGAGAGAGAAGAAGCCATCTAGCTAATAACTATGGACCCGAAGGTCCATGGTAAACTACTCACACATCATCGGAGAGGCTATGGTGTTGATGTAGAAGCCCTCCGTGATCGAATCCCCCTCCGGTGGAGTGCCGGAAAAGGCCCCAAGATGGGATCACACAGGTACAGAAGGTTGTGGCGGTGGAAAAGGTGTTTCGTTGCTCTCCCCGAAGATTTTAGGGTATAGGAGTATATATAGGCGAAAGAAATAGGTCGGTGGAGCTGCGAGGGACCCACAAGGGTGGGGGGCACGCCCACCTGCCTCGTGGCTCCCTTGTTGCTTCCTTGACATCCACTCCAAGTCTCCTGGATCATGTTTTCCAAAAAAGTTCCTCACGAAGGTTTCATTTCGTTTAGATTCTGTTTGATATTATTTTTTGCGGAACACTAAAATAGGCAAAAAAACAGCAATTTGCACTGGTGAGGGAGTCCGGGATTAGGGGGTCTCTAGACAGCCGGACTATCTCCATTGGTCGGACTGTTAGACTATGAAGATACAGGATTGAAGACTTCGTCTCGTGTTTGGATGGGACTCTACTTGGTGTGGAAGGCAAGCTAGGCAATACGGATATGTGTATCTCCTCCTTTGTAACCGACCTTGTGTAACCCTAACCCCTTCGGTGTCTATATAAACCGGAGGGTTTTAGTCTGTGGGACAACATACAATCATACCATAGGCTAGCTTCTAGGGTTTAGCCTCTCTGATCTCGTGGTAGATCTACTCTTGTTCTACCCATATCATCAATATTAATCAAGCAGGACGTAGGGTTTTACCTCCATCAAGAGGGCCCGAACCTGGGTAAAACATTGTGTCCCCTGCCTCCTGTTACCATCCGCCTTAGACGCACAGTTCGGGACACCCTACCCGAGATCCGCCGGTTTTGACACCGACATTGGTGCCTTCATTGGGAGTTCCTCTGTGTCGTCGCCGTTAGGCTTGATGGCTCCTACTATCATTGATAGCGATGCAGTCCAGGGTGAGACTTTTCTCCCCGGACAGATCTTCGTGTTCGGCGACTTTGCACTGCGGGCCAATTCGCTTGGCCATCTGGAGCAGATTGAAAGTTACGCCCCTGGCCACCAGGTCAGGTTTGGAAGCTTAAACTACACGGCCGATATCCGTGGAGACTTGATCTTCGACGGATTCGAGCCTCTGCCTTGTGCGTCACGCGGTCACCACGAGTACGATTTAGCTCTACCATCGGACAGTGTTCAGGGGATCGCACAGGCAGCCGCTCTGACCCTCAATTCGGAGCCAGTTGCGCCGTCCATGGACGGGTGGATGGACCCCGCCACGGAGGCCTTACCCTCAGCAGCGATTGAGCCAAACATCGACCTTACCTTACACGAGAGCCGTGTTGTTAAACTACCAGATGCTTCTCCGGCCACGGACTCCGAGCCGCCTGCGCCCGTTCCTATCGAATCTGGTTGGGCGCCGATCATGGAGTTGACCTCCGCGGATATTTTTTAGAACTCGCCCTTTGGCGACATACTGAACTCATTAAGGTCTCTCTCCTTGTCAGGAGGATCCTGGCTGAACTATGTCCGGCAGGACTGGGATACGGACGATGAAGAAATTCGCGGCCCACCCACCACCCACTTAATAGCCACTGTCGATGACTTAACCGACATGCTGGACTCCAACTCCGAATACATCGACGGCATGGACCAGGATGCAGGAGACGAACAGGAACCACTGCCCCCAGGGCACTGGACGCCCACTTCACCACATGACGTATACACGGTGGACACACCAAAGGAAAACGACGAAGAGGAATGGAAGGACGCAATGAAGGGTTGTTCCCTCGAGAAGCAATCAAAAGGGCGGCGTAAGCACCACCCCAAATCCTGCCTCGGCAGAAACAACGATCAAACAGACCCAGCGTTAGAGTAGGGGGAACCATTGCCGGACCACGGCAACACGGAGAATCAAGCTGAACAACCCGACTCTGTCAAAGATCATAGTCCAGATGACGTCACACCGGAAAGACACCCGGAGCAATAGAATGCCCATCAAAGGCTCGTTGCCACAGCAAGGAGTCTAAAAAAGGAGAAGCAAAGGCTCAAAGCTGCGCAGGACACACTCCAAATCAGATGGAGCAAAGTCCTCAACATAGCAGCAAAGTATGGCGGTAATCGCCCCACCAAGAGCTACCCGAACCGGAAGTTGCTACCTGAATTCAATGAGGAGGCCTTAGATCCCCCACAACCAAAAATCAAAACAACCATCTGGTCGGTTAGGCGACCTCAAACATCTGAAGAACGTGGTGCACCTGGATACAGGGGTGCTGCACACCCCCTATGTTTCATCGATGAGGTGCTGGATCATGAATTTCCAGAGGGATTCAAACCCGTAAATATAGAGGCATACGACGGAACAACAGACCCTGGGGTCTGGATTGAGGACTATATCCTCCACATCCATATGGCTCGAGGAGATGATCTCCACGCCATCAAGTACTTACCCCTCAAGCTCAAAGGACCAGCTTGGCACTGGCTTAAATGCCTCCCCGAAAACTCCATTGGAATCTAGGAAGAGCTCGAAGACGCTTTTCGGGCAAATTTTCAAGGGACTTATGTCCGACCTCCGGACGCGGACGATTTGAGTCATATAACTCAACAGCCCGGAGAGTCAGCCCGAAAACTTTGGAATAGGTTTCTTACTAAAAAGAACCAAATAGACGACTGTCCAAACGCCGAAGCCTTGGCAGCTTTTAAGCATAGCGTCCGTGATGAATGGCTTGCCAGACACCTCGGCCAAGAAAAGCCGAGAACAATGGCAGCATTAACAAGCCTCATGACCCGCTTTTGCGCGGGTGAGGATAGCTGGCTAGCCAGATGCAGCATCAGCATCCCAAGTACATCCGAAGCTAGAGATGGAAACGGGAAATCACGGCACAATAACAAACGCCGGAATAAAGAATACATCACGAAGAGCACGGCAGTAAACGTCGGATTCAAAAGCTCTCGTCCAAGCCAGCAAAAGCCGCCCTCTAAAGGCGCCGGAGACGAACTGTCCAGCCTAAATAAAATTCTGGACCAAGTATGTCAGATCCATAGCACCCCTGGTAAACCCGCTAATCATACCCACAGAGATTGTTGGGTCTTCAAGTAGTCCGGCAAGCTCAACGCCGTACACAAGTGGGAGGATACACCAAGCGAAGACGAGGATGAGCCTCCCAAGCAAGACACTGGGGAACAAAAGAAGTTTCCACCAGAAGTCAAAACAGTCAATATGTTACACGTGATCAAGGGGAGAAACAAAGCGTCACTTCAAGAAAAATATGCCCAAGGGCCTATCACCACGGAGTCCCGCCACTGGTCGTCTCAACCGATCACTTTCGACCATCGTGATTACTCAGCAAGTATCCGGCGTGCAGGATGGGCTGCCTTGGTATTAAACCCAATAATTGACGAATACCACTTTACACGAGTCCCGATGGACGATGGCAGCAGTTTAAACCTGATATACCAGGATACAATCCGCAAAATGGGGATAGACCCAACGAAAATTTGCCACAGCAACACTACCCTTAAAGGAGTAACGCCAGGCCCAGGGGCTCATTGCACGGGCTCCCTGCTACTAGAGGTTATATTCGGCTTCCCCGATAAC